>NC_063445.1:9965510-10565510 GCF_020379485.1 Brassica napus | reverse complement strand
TTATTTTGAAAAAAAAATATCATTTAATATTAATTAACAATATCTTTATATATTTATCAACCATCTTTATACATTTTTACATACATATACATGTGCATATTGACGTGAGCACCTTATAACTAAGTATTTACCACAAGTAAAATATCTAAATTTTTTTTAAGTTAAAATATTCTTTTTCTTAATGATTCTTTCACTATCGACCAAATTGTAGTAAAATGATGTCTTCAAAATTTTCTTTTCTTTTTTTAACTATTATCCGTTTAGAAACTATAATATGAAACCATTGGTTCGACATCACGACTATCTAAGATTCATAATATGAAAACAACCAAGTAATAGTAATTTTTGATTATCACAGGAAAAAAAATAAAAAACATCAAACATTTTAACCGAACAAACAAAATAAATATTGATTTAAAATGATATTTATATTTTAGGAGATTAAAAACCAAAAAACAACCTAAAACCGAACCGATATCCAAATTAAACGGATTAATGTCTCCTTATCAAAAATAACAAAACTAATAATCACATTTCACGCAAGGCGCGGATTACTACCTAGTTATTAAATAGGGGGATTTGCCAAAAATGACTCAAAACTTGATTTCGAATACAAAAGTGTACCCCAAATTTAATCAAATGCAAAAGTAACCCAAAAGCCTAGTGAAATTACAACAGACCCCTTATGAACAAACAAAAAACTTGTTTTCAATTTTACCATTATAACCCTCTGTTGGAGAAGACTTCTTTGTAAGTCTTCTCTATGATGACTTCCTTGTAAGTCTTCTCGTTCAATAGATCTTAAAAAATAATTTTATAAAAAATATTTTGATGGGTAAAAAATTGAAATCATGTAATAATAAACATTTTTCAATGATGTAAATTTAGTTCATATGAAATTGAATTATTTTCAACATAGATGAGTGAATGTATATTGGCTCATGAGTCATTGGTTTAGGGTTTGGTAACATGTGTTATAGTATTGTATGTATCTTTAGGGTTAGATTCTGAAATCTTACCTTCATTTTTTTTCTTTTTCAAATTGACCCATATATGTTTAGTAATTATTTAATAACTTGATTTAAACACTTTCTAAGTTTTTTTTTAAGTTTAAGAAAGTGTTTTTTGCATAGTTAATTGATTTTGGGGTCTCGAAGACTCACAAAAGACTTAAAAAGAAGTCTTCAGACACATCCCGCCTAAATTTTAGTAGAATTTATGGTTCCCGCCTAAATTTTGGAATAATTTATGTTTCCCGCCTAAATCAAAGTCTTCCATAAGTTTTCCAGGAGTCTTCCATAAGTCTTCCAGGAGTCTTCCATAAGTCCACTACAAGAAAACAGGGGGATTCTGATGGCCGAAATCGTCGGAATTTCGTCGGAATAGACCGATTCCGACGAATTTCCGATGAACCCGTCCGTCGGTATCGTTTCGTCGGAAAAAAAAATTCGTCGGAATTTCGTCAGTACTTCCGACGACTTTCTGACGAATACCGAGAAACGTCATTCTGACGAACTTCCGACGATATTACGATGCGGACACACGAGACCAGAGTTCATCGGAAAAACTACGTACCGACGGAGAACGTTCCTCGGACAATTCCGACGTAGCGTGTTCCTCGGTGTATTCCGACGAACATTGGTCGTCGGAATATACCGACGGACAATGGTCGTCGGAGTATACCGACGAACATATTTTCCGACGAAATGAGGTTCGTCGGTACATTCCGACGGATATATATCCGTCGGTATTTTCCGACGACCCTGTCCGTCGGTATATACCAATTTTAAAAACGAATTGATTTTGCATTTTTATATAATTTTTGATATTAATAAATTAAAAAATCAGAAATTTAAAACTAATAATATTATATTATTTAAATTCATACAAACCGAAATAGGAAAAAAACATTCAGAAAGTTTAGAATTCATACAAACCGAAATAGAAAAAAAAAACATTCCGAAAGTTTTAAAAAGCTGAAATAAACTAAGATGAACTCGAAGACATCAAATGATCTAGCTTCTGCATAATCTCGGTGTTGAACTTCATCTGGGATGCCAACTCAGCAAGGATAGTGGCATTCTCCGAACGGATAGTGGCATTCTCCGAAAGGATAGTGGTGTTCTGCTCCTCCAATGCCCCAAACCGTTCATCTTTGTCATGTAGCTGCTCGAGAATCATGGGATCGGCATACGGAGCTTGCGAAGAAGATGCCGGATACGAAGAAGCACGACGGGCCAACCCAACTAAACGGCCTCCTTTTCTTTTAGGAACCGCCTACAAAAATATTTAAAGTAAGTAAATAGGGACAAGTAAGTAATCTACATTATAAAAAAAAATATATTAATAAAAAAATTACCTTTTCAACCATCTCATTTATTTGCAATAGAGACAGGTTGGTTGAAGCTCCCGTAGAGTCGCCGTCATCAGAGAGAGGCTGAGATTGAGAAACTATCTCAGCTTCCACCAAATCAACTACACCTTTGATCACGGGGTCCTGAATTTGACCCGTCGTCTTGTTAGTGTGAGCCACCTTAATGAGTTGGAGACGATCAACGGGATTACCGTCATTTGCTTCGATCTAAAAAAACCGCCATTATTAGCCAAGAAATATATAAAATATTTATTTAAAAAATATAAAGATAAATAATAATAAAAAACTTACAAGTTCATCCTCCTTAGTAGACATGGAGCAAGCGCCGAGGTTGTGCACATACATACCTTTTCCCGCCACGATCGCTCTTCCGGTTCCTGGAGTTCCTAGAAGACGTCTCTGCAGTTTCTTCCTTCTCCCAATGAGCTATCAACTGCTCCCACACCGTCCCGTTGATGAACCGTGGCTTCTTGTTCTTCTGCCAAACTGTCTTCCACGCGTTTATCTGCTTTGTGTAAGAGTCCATGGCCTTTTCGTTGAATTTCTTACGGACTGTTTCCGTAAGATCGGAGTGCCAGTTGAACTCTTGTTACAAAACAAACACAATTTAATAAGTAAATATATTTAAAAAAATGTAAAAACTTTAAAAAAAATGAAGAGTTACTATACCGCAAACTGACGAAACCACAACTCTCGTTCGTCGGAAGGGATCACACTCCACTTTGGATATCCAAAACGGAGCATGGAGTACATCATCTGGTTGATGCTCCGGCTAATGCCATTTTTCGACTTGGTGAACCTTTAAAAAAAATACAAGTTAGCAAGTTAATTAAAGGAAAAAATATAACGGTACAAATAAAAAAAATACTAACCAAGTGCTATGGCCTCGTCGTGGGTTGGGTTGGAGAAACGGGAGATGCTCTCGACCTGGTTGTTGAACCAATAGATGAACCGGCATGACCCCCGGATCCTGATGAGCGGCAGCGTGAGGGGCAGCGTGAGGGGTAGCGGGAGCTGGAGCGGGAATATATGCGGGAACCGAGTCATGAGACGATCCCGATGCACGGGAACTGCTCACCGAACTACGTCGAAGACGGGCTGCGGGGCGGGCTTCATCCTCGGCCCTAAAAAAAAAAATTAATACATCAAACATATTTTCAAATCATTTCTATTTTTAATGTTTTCATTTATATATTTACAAAAGGTTTTATAAACGTTTTTAAAAAAACTATTAAACCTTTTATTATATACATAGTTTATTACTAGAAACTTATAAAAAATAATAAAAAAATTTAAAATTTTTTATTATACATGATTTATATATATATATATATGTATACAAAATTATAAAAAATTTATACATATAGAAAAATGTTGTTAAAAAATTTATAAATGAAGAAAAATGTTGTTAAATATTTATATATTTTTTTTAAAAAACGTTTTATTATACATAGTTTATTAGTGGAAACTTATAAAAAATTATGAAAAATTTTAAAATTTTTATTATACATGATTTATATATATATATATATATATGTATACAAAATTATAAAAAATTTATAAATATAGATAAATGTTGTTAAATATTTTTAAAAAAATTTAAAAACGTTTTATTATATATATTTCATTACTGGAAACTTGAAAAACGTTTTTAAAAATAAAATAAAAACGTTTTAAAAAATCAAAAAACGTTTTTAAAAATCAAAAAACGTTTTTAAAAATCAAAAAATGTTCCAAAAAAACCTAAAACAACAATCCAAACAACAATCCTAACTTACATATACTAAACTATCAATCAAACAACCTAAAATCCGATATCTAACTTCCAAAACCCTAAACAATTGAGATTAAAGAAGGTTTGGGATGATTCTTACATGATTTAGGGTTTGGGGGAGGAATCGCCGGTGTAGAGGGAGGAATCGCCGGTGTAGAGAGAGGAATCGCCGGTGAATCGCCGGTGGAGAGAGGAATTTAGAGAGAGAGATGCGGAGATAACGAAGAAAGAAGAAGGAGGAGGGTTATTATATCAGACGATTCCGACGGACACGGGTTCGTCGGTATTCCGTCGGTATAATTAAAATATACCAAATGCCAATTCGCGAAAATTTTCAAGCGGTTTGGTTCTCCCGGGCAAATTGAAATTCCGACGGAATTCCGATGACTTAGTGTTTAGGGTGTTGATTTCAAGTTTCTAAATGCAAAATCCAAATCTTTTATAATATATATAGTATTTGCATAAAGATTTAACAATAAAAATGTTTTATAACACGATTTTACACAATAACATTTTTTGTAGTGTAAGCTTATATAAATATGATTGTATAAGTATATAATGTTAAGATGAGATGTTATGAAAACAATGATATGCATACATAAATATTTTAATGACTTGTTATATTTGAACAGTTGCGATCTAATACTATACTAAACACTTATTATGTGTTATTTTCATAGTTTTGGCATCTAAATTTATAGATTTTTATGATTGAAACTTTATAGAAAAACAAGTCGTCGGTATTGTCCGACGAAATACCGACGACCTTTCCAAATTTCAATGAAACCCATTGTCGTCGCTATGTCGTCGGTATATTGCGAGGGATTTCCGACGGATAAATAAAAAAAAAAAAAAAAAAAAAAAACTAATCAGAATCTTCTGAATCTTCATCAAACTCCCCAACCTCGGCTTCCGGCTCTGAATGTACGACAGCATCATGTCCAAACACAGTCAAATTCTCAACGAGTTGAACATTTTCCAAATCTTCAACTGCCTGGGCGTTGCTGGTAGACTCTGGTTGCAATGGTTCATCATCATCAGAAGTTCCATCCACTCGTCCTCTTGGGTTGATTTGCGTTACAGTAACCCATGGATCGTCTCTGTACGTCACCCGAGGGTAACTGATGTAGCACACCTATACATATCAATTATACAAGTATTAGTAAAATATATAACATTAATTAATTATATTGGTAAAAAATTATGAATAGATTGACATACCTGACCAGTTTGCGAACCAAGAATGAAGGGATCATAATATTGAAGTTTCCGCCGCGAATGAACTGATGTAACACCAAACGGATCAATCTTCACTCCTCTATATGGGGTGGTGTCATACCAATCACAATAGAATACTACACAACGCAATCCAACCATTCCAGGAAATTGGATTTCCAATATTTCTTTTATGTTGCCGTAGTAGACATCGTCACCAGAAGAAGATGAAACACCAGCATCATATGTTGTCTTAGAATGACATTTCCTTGTGAATGCATATCCTCGCGTACAAAATTTAGGATATGATTTGACCACATAGTTTGGTCCCTGCACAAATTCGCGTATCCAATCATCGAACACAAGACCTCTGGCCAAACCATCATTCACCTATAAATTAAAAACATATATGATTGAAAAATTAATTAGTTTATATATATTAAATTTAAACTAATCATTTGCATAGGGTAATATGATATATGACTCACATAACTACGAAGCCACGCAGCAAATCCGTTATCTCTAAGTTGTCGAAGCTCATCTTCTGTTGCATGCCTGTGAGTCATACGCAACTCCGCCATATATACACTATATACAAAAATATTATCAATATGAAATAAATTTATTGAATATTAATCTAACAATAAATGAATAAATATTTTTACCTCTCATATTGTAGAACATCTTCACAGTTGGTGAGCAAATATGTTTGCAAATGAGCGTGCTCAGTGTCCGTAAGTCTCCGCTTCGTGAATTTTCCACTAAGTCGTCCTATTTCCTTGAACATGCTTGGGACAGTAACATGATATGTTGCTCTCTCCCCTCTATCATCATGCCGAGCAGGTCTTCGGTGTTTTGTATGCACTTCTGGTGGAAAATAATTTTCAGCAAAGATTGCAGTTTCTTCATTGATCACCTGTGCCACTATAGATCCTTCCACCCTGCTTTGATTTTTGACCATCTTCTTCAGATGATGCATATAACGCTCAAAAATATACATCCATCTGTACTGCACAGGACCACCAAGTTCCAATTCTCTTGCGAGATGAATAGCAAGATGTTCCATTACATCAAAGAATGATGGAGGAAATATCTTCTCAAGGTTGCACATGCTGACTGGTGCGTTTGTCTTCAAATTATTAATACCCTCTTCAGTCACTACTCTGCTGCATAAGTCGCGGAAGAAAACACTAATTCCTACATAGATAAAAGACATAATTTTCGTAAGTATTAAGTTTTTATAAGCATAATTGTTAAATATAAAAATAAATTAAATTGTAAAAATATAATATATCTGTAATTGCTTCATGAACATTACGTGGCAATAATGCTGAAAAAGCAAACGGAAGGAGGCGCTGCATAATTACATGACAATCATGACTCTTCAAGCCAGTAAACTTTCCTTCGCTTCTATCAACGCAGTTCCCCAAATTTGATGCATATCCGTCAGGAAATTTCACTTTATCTGTAATCCAATCAAAGAACTCTTCTTTTCTAGCACCATCCAGCCGATAAATGGGAAAAGGGGCCGTACCGTTCTCATCAACGTGAAGTTCAGAACGATCACAAATATCGACTAAATCCAACCTTGACTTCAAATTATCCTTCGTTTTACCTTGGATGTTAAGGACTGTGTTCATCAGATTATCGAAGAAGTTCTTCTCAATATGCATGACATCTAAATTATGCCGCAATAGATGACTCTCCCAATATGGCAGATCCCAGAAAATACTCTTTTTGTGCCAGTTATGTAGCTCTCCAACCGCATTGACTCGAATGTTTTCATGTCCACCTACATCTGGCGTCCTTTCTGCATCAAAATACCTAAACTGCTTCAACAAATCTTTCCCACTAACTTCCTCAGGTGGACCATCAAACACCTGCTTGTTCTTCGTAAACGAAGTTTTACTCCTGCGGTATGGATGATCAGGTGGTAGAAATCGTTTGTGACAGTCAAACCAACACGTTTTCCTTCCGTTCTTTAGTTGGAAAGCATCTGTGTCATCTTGACAATATGGACATGATAGCTTCCCATGTGTTGTCCATCCAGATAACATACCATATGCTGGAAAGTCACTTATTGTCCACATAAGTACTGCCCGCATCTGAAAGTTTTCTTTGCGCGAAACATCGTATGTCTCAAAACCATGCGCCCATAGTTGTTGCAACTCATATATTAGTGGTTGAAGAAACACATCTAGTGATCTTTGGATGATCTGGCCCGGGGACGAGAATTGAGAGAAACAAAAACTCTCGTCGCATGCACAAGCTCGGCCGTAAGTTGTACGGTGTCACAATAACTGGCCATAGAGAATACTGTCTTCCATGCTTTCCAAATGGGCTGAAACCATCAGTAGATAATCCAAGATAAACATTTCTTCTCTCTTCCGCAAATTCTGGATATGTTGACTGGAAATGTTTCCAAGCCTTTGCATCTGAAGGATGTCTAATCTCACCATTTGTGGAATGCTCTGCATGCCATCTCATTGCTTTTGCTGTGCGCTCACACTGATACAACCTCTTCAATCTTTCCGTCAAAGGCAAATACCACATTCTTTTGAATGGGATCGGAACTCTTCCCCTCGTCTCCTGATAACGAGGTTTCCCACAAAATTTGCATACATTCCGTGTCTCATCCGCTCTCCAGTAGATCATGCAGTTGTCAATACATACATCTATCACTTCATACGGTAGTTGAAGACCTGCAACAAGTTTCTGAACCTCGTAGTATGAACCCGGTGCAAGGTTATCCTCAGGTAGAATACCTTTGACAAAATCAGTAATCGCATCCATACATTCTTCAGCCAAATTATAGTCTGTCTTAATACCCATTAATCTAGTTGCAGATGATAAGACTGAATGACCATCTCTACAATTTTGATACAAAGGTTGTTTTCCTGCATCCAACATGTCAAAAAATCTCCTAGATTCAGGGTTTGGTTCTTCCCCTCTATAATGATCATGTACCATCTGCTCAGTACCTACACCATAATCTATATCCGTTCTAGATTCTTCTAACCTAATATCAGGCTGAGGTTCACTAACAGGCTGAGGTTCGCTAGTACTACCATATTCATAACCAGTTTCCCCATGAAGGTACCAAACTTTATAATTACGTGAAAACCCTTTCATATACAAATGAGTCCAAACATCAAATTCTTTTATAACCTTATTATTATTGCAAGAAGAGCAGGGACATCTTAACATACCACTTTTTGCATCCGTTTGTTGTTGAACAAGCCTCATGAATTCTCCAATCCCTTGAACGTATTCTTCCGTAAGCAAATTGGTGTTCGGATCCAAATGAGGTTTATCCATCCACGAACGATAATAAACTTCTGAATACATGATTTTCACGGAATTGTTATGACAAAAGAGAATGAAGAGAGAATGAAGTGTGAATGAGTTGAATGAGGAGGGGTTGTACTTATAGGAAATTGCTTACGGACCTCCGACGACTTTCCGACGAAATTCCGACGGATGTAAAGCAGTCCGTCGGAATTCCGTCGGTATTGTCCAATCTCAAACGGCTATACAACGGTCATATATATTTGTCGGCAACGGTCACATGGTTCGTCGGAATTCCGTCGGAAAATACCGACGGAATTCCGACGACTTTATTGTTAATCGGAATGTCGTCGGAAATTCGTCGGAATATACCGACGAACTTCCGACGACTACAACGGTTACATTTTTTATCGGAATGTCGTCGAAAAGTCGTCGGAATATTCTAACGACCCTTGTTTCGTCGGAATTCCGTTGGAAATGGCCGACGGAATTCCGACGACTTCATTTTTTTGGATTTGGTCGGTAATCCGTCACAAATCCGTCACAAATGTCCGACGACATTGGTGTCCGTCGGAACCTCCGTCGGAATTCGGCGTGTTTTCTTGTAGTGGTCTTCCAGGAGTCTTCCATAAATCTTCCAAAAGTCTTCCAGAGAAAGTCTTCTCATGGATTAGATCTTAAAAATAATTTAATATTTTAATAAAAAATATTTTCATGGGTTAAAATTTGAAATCATGTAATAATAAATATTTTTCAATGATGTAAATTTAGTCTATCTGAAATTGAATTATTTTCAACATAGATAAGTGAATGTAGATTGGTTCATGAGTCATTGGTTTAGGGTTTGGTAACATATGTTATAGTATTGTTGGTATCTTTAGAGTTAGATTTGAAATCTTATCTTCATTTTTTTCTTTTTCAAATTGACCCATATATGTTTAGTAACTATTTAATAACTTGATTTAAAGATTTCTAAGTTCATTTTTTAAATTTAAGAAAGTGTTTTTTGCGTAGTTAATTGATTTTAGGGTCTGGAAGACTCACAGAAGACATAAAAAGAAGTCTTCAGACACATCCCGCCTAAATTTTATTAGAATTTATGGTTCCCGCCTAAATTTAGGTTTCCCGCATAAATCAAAGTCTTCTATAAGTCTTCCAGGAGTCTTCCATAAGCCTTCCAGGAGTCTTCCAGAAGTCTTCCAGAGAAAGTCTTCTCATGGATTAGATTTTAAAAATAATTTAAATTTTTTATAAGAAATATTTTCATGGGTTAAAATTTGAAATCATGTAATAATAAACATTTTTCAATGATGTAAATTTAGTTTGTCTGAAATTGAATTATTTTCAACATAGATGAGTAAATGTAGATTGGTTTATGAGTCATTGGTTTAGGGTTTGGTAACATATGTTATAGTATTGTTGGTATCTTTAGGGTTAGATTTGAAATTTTATCTTCATTTTTTTTCCTTTTTCAAATTGACTTAACTATCTAATAATTTGATTTAAACACTTTCTAAGTTTTTTTAAGTTTAAAAAAGTTTTTTTGCATAGTTATTTGATTTTAGGGTCTAGAAGACTCATAGAAAACTTAAAAAGAAGTCTTCCGACACATCCCGCCTAAATCAAAGTCTTCCATAAGTCTTCCATGAGTCTTACATAAGTCTTCCATGAGTCTTCCATAAATCTTCCAGAAGTCTTCTGGGTCGAAAATATTTAACCTAATTGGAATTTTTGTCTCCATAAAATTTACACATTCTTTTTCTTCCTCTCAAATGACTGCAACAAAAATGTAATGTTTCTCACTCTAAAACTCTCCAACCTCTCTCTAATCTCTTTGAACATCAAAACACCAAACTTTATATCCATTTCTCATTTTTTCTTATGTCTTCTCACTAATTTATCTTCTTTTTGCTGGTTTTTCATTACATGATTCTCATCTTTCACTCTTTCAAAGGTAGATCTCTAAATTTTGGATATGAATTTATGTGTGTGTTTATATGTTAGATTCTAAAAAGCTATAGATTCAACATAGTGTGACTGTTTTGTTTATTTTGTAAGCATAAAATTTTCATTTTTGAAGTTTTTTTCTGTTTTGAAGTCATTTGAATGTTTTTGAATTTGCAGGTTTTTCCAGATCTGGGAGATTTTGAAAGACTTCTCAGAAGCCTTCTTAGAAAGTCTTCTAATGCATTTTATGCTAGAAGACTTCCCACGAAGTCTTCAGGAAGTCTTCCGAAGTCTTCTGCCTAAAGTGGTATAAATTTTGGATATGTATTTTGTGTGTTTTATATATTAGATTCAAAAAAATTATAGATCCAAACTAATGTGACTGTTTTGTTTATTATCTAAAAAATTATTTTTGAAGTCTTCTCTATTTTGAAGTCATTTGAATACTTTTGAATATGCAGATTTTTCAGATCTGAGACAGATTTTGAAAGACTTCTGGGATAATTCTTGGAAGACTCTCGGAAGACTTCCAGAAAGTCTTCCAAAATCTTCTGCCCAAAGTGGTACAAAGAGATCATGTGAAGTGGAGTCCAAGCTTATCTATGTTGAGAAATAATATCCAGTTGTGTAATAATTTTGTTTATGGTCTTTTTATGATTTGTATGTGTAATATTTTAGTTGTGAATTATTTTGTAAACTTTAAGAGATGTTAATCAAAAGAATGGTAAATATGTTCATGTTTTGCCAAAAGTATTTGACTTCATTAAAGTTATTGATGCAACATACCAAAAAACATTTTAATCATTCTACCCACATATAACAAAACACAACAACACAAAAACTTAGTAAAATTTGCTAAAACTAAGAGAAAATACTTCTCAAGAAACCTTAGTCAAATTCACAAAAGATCAAAATTGAATTTTAAGTGAAAGTTGAAATTTTAAATCTCATGGAAGTTAAAAATTGTATCTTATGAGGAAGACAACACAAACACATAACATCAACATAATAAAACAAAATCATCGGAGAAGACTTCTTATGAAGTCTTCTACAAGTCTTCTATGAGGAAGACTTACAGAAGACTTCTCCGTTTAGCTTGAAACATTATTAAACGTCAATGTTTGTAACTTCATAATTATCACCAATTAAGTTATAAATTCGACTCAGTAGTCTCAATATTGACTACTAAACATGAATTGGTAAGAAGATATTAAAATTTCATTTTAATTTTGGATAAATTTGAAGTTTAATAAAGATTTACGTAGATGACTTCAAAAGAAGTCTACTCTGTGTAGACTTCAAAAGAAGTCTTCTATTTAGGTCATTTTTGCAATTGTAAATTTACGAAGGAAGACTTCTTAAGAAGTCTACTCTACAGAAGACATCTTCGGAAGTATTCCTTTATAAATATTGGCTTACTTTTCAAATTGAATTTTTTTCGAAATTCCCAGAAAAGACTTCTTTAGAAGTTTTCTTGGATAAACAGGTTACTTTTGAATTTGACCGAAGTTAGTAAGAATTTTGACTTTTTGTAGAAGACTTCTAGGTAAGTATACCTGGAGAATACTTTAAAAGAAGTCTTCTCTAAGTCTTCCGGAAGTCTTCTCAATGTCGCAAGAAGTCTGCTGGATTACTTTTGCAATTGACTATATTTGACTTTTCGAGCGAAGACTTCTTTAGAAGTCTTCCGTCGGATGACTTCTCTAGAAATCTTCTCTCGCGGGCAAAGTTTTGACCAAAACCCATAATTAAACTCGAAAAGACTTCAAAAGAAGTCTTCTTATAGAAGACTTTTTCTCATTGATATTAAATGTCTTACTATTATTTTTCAATTGCAAAAGTAACCCACACAGATATCTTTCGGCATTGAGAAGACTTGGGGAAGACTTTCAGAAGACTTCTGTAGAAGTTTTCTCCAGGAAGACTTCCTTAGAAGTCTTCTACAAAAAGTCAATTTTCTAACCAACTTCGGTCAAATTTAAAAGTAACTTGTTTATCCGAGAAGACTTCTCTGGGAATTTCGAAATTTTTTGTTTACAAAGGAAAGTTAGAAGTCTTCTATTAAAAACACACAAAAGGTCAATTGCAAAACTAACCTATGCATTGACCAGAAGAATTCTAAAAAAGTCTTCTCGATGAATAAGTCTTCTTCGTCGAACAGATCTGAAAAATAAAATGTAGTTCACAATTTCATTCCTTGAACTCGTGAGATGACTTGTGTGGTTTCTCCAATCACCCAGAACTTCACCACAACAGCTACCTACTCGTTAATCACTAAGAATCGTGAGCTTATGAACCTTACATAATTTGTAATCAAAATCTTCAGTTTTTTGATGAATTTTGAGAGAAAGTGTAAGATATGTGGTTTGTGTGGATAGGAAATGAGAAAGGATGAGAAAAAATCGAAACTTTAGGGCATTAACACTCTCAATTTGATAGTTCATGGTGGTTGAGGTATTGATGTCAATGGCAAAGTTGTAAATATTTGGTGAAGATGAGGATGGTAAGGTAAAAACTTTATTTTCCAAAAAAAAAAAGAAAAAAGAAAAAAATAATGGCATTTTCGTGAATAACTAGAACTTCTAGGGTGAATAGGATAAAACAAAGTTTCAAAAAAAAATATAGGTTATTTTTGTGTTTGACTTGAAATTTTGAGTCATTTTTGAAAGAACCCCTGTTAAATATTCAAAGATTTCTAATGATATAGTTTGTAAATAACACATGAATTGAATGTAAGTTCTATATTATAATTATGTTTTAATAAGATAGATAAAAGATAAAAGTAAATTTATATTTTATTAACAAATGGATGATTACTGTTTTAGAAAAAAATATTATGTCTACTTTTTAAAAAATAGACATATATGTAATACATGTATGTAAATAATCAAATAAAAATTAATGAATTGGTCTTGTAAAGACTTTTGTATAGAATGTTTTTTTCTGAAAAATAGAATATACTAGATTAAGACCCGCACCTTGCGCGGAATAAAAATTATATATAAAAATTATTTTATGTATTATATGTTCTTACATATTATGAAATAATAAATATATATTGAATAATTAAAAGTCAGTAACTATTACATATATAATTAAATTGGTGCGAACGTATAAATCAATTTTATTAATCCAAACAATTTTTTAAAAAAATTTGATAGGATATGTAATTAAATTTAAATGATATTAACATATATAGTATATTTTTAATATTAATGTCTATATTTTTTTTTTAAATGATGCTTTCTACTCATATATTTTTTTGATCATTTGTATCTTTAATAGCAAAAACTTTAAATTACTGATAACAAAATTTTCATTGTGGGATTAATAATTGTAGTAATTGATAATTTTAAAAAAAAATTATCAATGTTAGTTCAAAACTTTTATCAAAAAAAATTATTCAAAGTAAATTTTGAAACTAAAATATTTATTTATTCAATATGGCTTATAGTTTAATTTAGAATGATATATATACATATATATTTTAAATCTTAATGATTAATTAAATTAGACTTTTACTTATATGATTTTGTAATTATTTGTATTTTGTCATAACAAAAATTTTAAACCATGGATCGCAAAATTTGAATGTGAGACTTTTAACAGTTTTAGTAATTTATAGTCATTTTTTAAAATTCAAAATATAAAATATACAGAAAAATCTAAATTTTTATAATATGGTTATTGTGTTTTTTAAAAGTTATTTTAATAGTTTTAAATTAAACAAATTTGATAGAAGATACATTTTTTTTATCAGATCTTTGTTATTCAAAATCATTAATTGTCATATATACTTTATCCACATTATGCAATTCCGTAATCTTTATTTAAGGAAATAATAAATGACATTAATAATGAATTTATGGTTAGTTTAATAAAAAGTTTATTATATAATTAGATGGACCAACCTATTTCTCTAGTAATTCTAAGAATCATCTTAGTGATGACATGTGGCTACAAAAAGAAGTTGTAATGTTTCACAAATAATATATAGGGGATGTGACCCACATCACTCAGTAAATTAAAACACTGCAAACAACAAAATGTTGACCGAATCAAATCAAAGGTAACAATCTAGCAATTTTCACTAAATACTAATCAAAATTTGTTTTGAAAAAAACAATACTGTAAAGACTAGTTTCTAGTTACCAATGTAAATTGCTCGTTACATAAAGGAAAAGTTGGAAACAAATAGTAAAACATTACATTTGGATTCATTCATTGGATGCAAGAACCACCAAGCTCCATTCATCTGTATAATCATTCTATGAAATACATCTTCTTGAATGACTCCTTAGGGTTGCCAGACGCCTCTTTTATCTCGCAACTAAGCTCAACCTCCATTAGTCTGTGGTTTTCCTTGGACCGGCTCATCACCAAACCGAGATTCAGATTATCACCTTCCTCAACATTTATAGGATTGGACATAATGAAAACCTGCCACATTCAGATCATAACATGTCTTTCAGTTTGAAGCCTTAATCATATCATAGGGCAGGAACTGAGGGAGAACGTACCTGTTGTCCCCAGTGTGTGCAGTGTCGTTCACTTGGAGCTGTGGTTAACTCGATATCTTGCTGCGCAGGGTCTTCTTTTCTACCCTATTTACAGAGAAAAAAAAGTGTAAGAGTCTCTTTTTAACATTACACACAAACAAGATGCAACACAAAGAATCTTTATAAGAACTAACCCGGAACTGAACATCAAACCAACCACCAAAACCACATAGAGTCGTGTGCCCATTGATGACTGAGGTTACATTCGACCTGACTTCCTCGATCTCACTGACAGTGGCTGTCAAACAATCCATCTCTTTGACAAGTGTAGGTGTGCCTATCACTTGAAGTGGATTCAAGTCATTCCACACAGCAGTCTGCCCCAAAAAATGACAAACTTTTTATGAGTTTTCCATTCAAATAACAGAGCAAATTGTTCATTAGTCACCTAGGGACCTTTAATGTCACCTACCTGTATGTAATGCTTTTCTTGCTCTTGAGCAAAAGGTTTTGTCAAAACGCTCATATCAACTCCGTAGTAGCTTTTGATCTCATCGGAGAAGTTATCCCAATCGGCCATTGCACCATCCAAATCATTCTTCTTCCGATCTGACAGAGTAGATTTGATGGGTGCAAGCCACATGCGAGCATGACTTGGGTACCTATTGGATTCAAAGTCACATACACAAACATCAAACCATATCTTTGACCACATTGTTAATTAAGTGTTATCAACTTATTCATGAGATCTAAATCAAATCATTTGATAAAACCTTAAGAGAATATCAAGTAAGCCAATAGGTAATAATAGAAACCACTTACATGACACCGGTCGGCTTTAACCAACGGTCACGAGCAGATATAACAGAATCAAACATGGACTCACGCAGAAGGAAGTATCCCATCCACTCGGAGATAATTACATCAACTGCACATTTAAAAATTGATTACATACAAAACTGCTTAGTACATCTCAAAAGCAGTAACTTTTAAATAACCCAAGACTCTCTCTCTTTGCTTGCAAAATAAGTAAACTTAACAATTACCTTTCTCTGGCAAAGAAATATCTTCAACAGAGCCTTGAATCACTTCAACCACATCCTCAAGACCATTGGCCTTGACAAGAGCACGAGCATGATCAGCCATCGTAGTAGCTTCAACTGCATAAACTTTCCTCGCACCAGCTTGAGCTGACCAAATCGCTAGAATCCCACTCCCGGTTCCAACATCCAACACCGTCTTTCAATTCAAAACAAACACAATCAGCCAAGTTTTATTACAAATATATACAGAGAGGACCAGTGACATCAAGAGAAGTGGTTTCTCGTTTTCTGTTACCTTGCCGGCGAAGTGGTGTTTGTTCTCGAAGACGGCGTTGTAGTAAGCGTCCATACGGACACGGTCCGAGAGCATGTCTTTCTGGTGGTAGAGGAATGAGTATGTGCAGAAGTAATTAGCGTAGTCTACTTCTTTGTCTACTGGAGCCGACGATTTAACGCCGCCGCCGGTTCCGGGAGCACGTCCGGACATTGCGCCGCCGTTGGATGAGCTCCCCATTGCTGCTGCTGTTTTGTTTTGTGAAGAAAGTGATTTTTGAGGGTTTTAATTGTTAGGGCAAACTGATTTAAATTAGGCGAGGTCTGTTGGTCTCTTTAGGGGTTTTTTGGTTACCACTTGCCAGGTCATCGTTGTCTTTATCATGCCACGTCAGCATTGTCTAATTTAGCAATTTTCGTTTTTCATCTAAAACATTTCATTGGGCAATACCACCAATGAGATAAGCACCTTGAAATAGGTAATGGGCCTTCGGAAATTTTCGGCTTATTATATGTTAATCTAAGTTCATAAGAAAGCCCGAAACTCTGTCACCATGTTTATATATGTTTTAGAAAAAAAATTTGTTTCACAAAGATAGATATTTTATGTTTTCTATACAAAAAAAATGTAAACTTCAAAAAAACTTAATTGGTTTTATTTAATTTGTTTTTTAATATGTATGAAAATGTTAGAAAGTCTATCTTTGTGAAATGGAGAGAGTATACTAAATGGCTCCTTAGTAGAGAGATTAAATCTTATTATATAAAGAAGACATTGTCTCTCACCTAATTGATGACAATTCGAGTGCTGAGGAGGCGCTACGTGTCCTGTTTCATTTATTTTGTTTAGCGAGATATTCGGGCTTTAGTTGTAGTTGCGCTGTGTCTTAGCTTCTTAGAGCACGTTCAACGCGGGTTGTTAAGGGGGTGCTTAGTTTAATTTTGGATTTAAGAAAAAAGATAAATGGAATTAATGAGTGGAAGCGGCGCTTAAATAAGGGGAAGAAGAACCGCGTCTTATGGCCACGTGTTCGCTATTGGGCACACCTCTTTCGCTTTTTTTTTTGACAAACACACGGCTTCTCTCTCTCTCCTTCGCGTAGACGAAACCTCGTCTCTTCACCTCACCTCGTCGAATCCGCATGTGTTGATCGATTTCTCACCGATCGGTTGAAGCCGTCGGCGTATGTGACGGTGAGAACCTCGTATCTGGCGGTGAAGGCGTCGATTGTGGCCTATTCGATAGACGGCGATGCATCTCTCTAGCTCTCTCCACCACTCTGCCTCTCTTTCATCATCTCTCCTCAGAGAAGAATCACGCCTTCTGTTTCGGTGGCTCTACGGCGCTCCTTGACGGTTGAAAACCTCTATCTCTCCCTCCACGGCTGAAGTCGCCAAAGCGAAAGGTAAAGCAGAGTATCTCTCTTTCAACTCATGCATGTCTTAGATTTTTGGTCTTTCTCTGTATTTGTGATGTGTTTGCTTCATATGATCTGGCTTTTGATGTCTGTTATTGTAATCGGTCACCTCTGATCCAATTTTATTTTTTTTTGTTTCTCTGTCTGTTGAGATTGTTCCGATCAAGAGGATATCGATGTTCGTCTTACGGATCAACAAACATGAAGGTTCATCAACGTTCGACTACAATGGCAATAAAAGTAACACGCATCTTTGTCGCTGAACTGAATTGGTTTAGTCTGTTTGTCTTATCTGAATTGGAATGGTTGTCGAATTGATTAAGTCTGTTTATCTGAACTGAATTGATTTAGCATTTGGTTTGTGTGTCTGAACTAGATTGATTGTCGAAATGGTTTGAATTGAACCGAATTGATGGTGCTTCTGCTTTGTGTCTCTGAACTGAATTGATGGTGCTTTTGGTTTGTGTTTATGAACTGAATTGACTCTAGTTTGTGCTCGGATTGAATAGTGTCTATTATTTGTTTTTGGTTTGTCTGTCTGACCTGAAAATTGTTTGTCATTTTGGTTTCAATTGAACGGTTGGTAATTAATGTTGTGGTTAGAGAGTTATTTACTTGTGGTCATTAATGTTGTGGTTAGATAGAAATCAAAGGTGATGTGTGATTAATGGGTTAGAAAACTGTCTTCTCAAAATGGTTGGGTGTTGATCAATGGTGATCAATACTTGTTTCCTTCTTCCCTTCTTCTCTTCTATTAAAACCGTCATTCTTCTCTTCCATCTATCAAAGCTTTCTCTCTTTTCGTTATTTCTTTTATTTCTCTCTATTGTTTATCTATGTTGTTTCTCTCTGTTGTTACTCTCTTGAGCCTTTCGGATATGGATTCCAATTCATATACACCGTTTGAAAACTTTGTTGATCTTCTGAATAGCCAGCAAGACACTGTCTTTGGTTATGTCCAAGACAATGTCGAAGTCTCTTCCTCCCAAGTCCCTGCAGAGCGTAAAGAAAGGAGGGCGTGGACGCCAGTTGATGATGTTACCCTCATTAGCGCTTGGCTAAACACAAGCAAAGACCCGGTGGTAGCTAACGAGCAAAGACCCGGTGGTAGCTAACGAGCAAAGAGCTGGTGCGTTCTGGAAAAGGATTGCTGCATACTTTGAAGCAAGTCTCAAAGTTGCAGGTTCTGAAACTAGACAGCCACCACATTGTAAGCAAAGGTGGCAGAAGATAAATGACCAAGTAAACAAATTTTGTGGGGCGTATGAAGCAGCAACTAGGGAGAAGAGTAGCGGCCAAAATGAGAACGATGTTCTCAAACATGCGCATGAGATCTTCTACAATAACCACAAGAAGAAGTTTACTCTTGAGCACGCATGGAAGGAGTTGAGGAATGACCAGAAATGGTGTGAATTGTGTAGTTCTAAAACCACAGCAAGCGGCAAAAAGAGGAAGTGTGATGAGAGTGCACAATCAGCAAGCTCTTACGCGTTTGAAACCACCACTGGTGAAGCTGAGCAAGCAACTATGCGTCCCCCTAGTGTTAAGGCTTCAAAGCGCCACAGTAAGAAGACGATGGGAGATGGTAAGGCGCTGGATGAGTTGGAGAGTATGTGGAGGATCAGGAAGGAAGATTTGGCTGTCAAAGAGAGGATGACAAAGATGAAACTACTTGACTCATTAGTCGGCAAAGCAGATCTACCCGAGTATGAAGAAGCTTTGAAGAAGAAGCTTATTGATGAGCTTATGTCAAATTAGTTATAGTATAAGCTTAAGTTTGTGTTGTTTAAAGTCTGGTCTAAACTTAAGTTTGTGTTGTAAAATTACTTGTTTGTTGGTCTCTAAGCTTAAGTTTGTGTTGTCTTTAAGTCTCGGTTCTTGTTTTACAAGTTTCTGTCTCTCCACATTAATAATATAAATTCTTCTGTTCGGTTTCTCAACTTGATATATATGTTTTAAAAAAGCTGTGTGTATGTGTTCACGAGTCTTTCTGTGTCTGTATTTTTCTTGTCTTGTTGACATGTGCTTGGATTAATGTTTTTTGTCTTCTTGTCTCTTTATTTTCAGGTCATGCGAGTTGGAATACAGTTTGTTGGAAGACAGTGTTGTTGTTGGAAAACAGTGGATGAATCATGTCTCATCTGTTGTCTCATGTGTTCACGGGTCTTTGTCTTGTTGTACTGTCTATTATGTTGTCTCATGTGTTGTTCACAAGACAGTGTTGTTGTTGTAAGTCACGAGTCTTTGTCGAGTTGTAAGTCACGAGTCTTTGTCAAATTGTGGTGTAGTGTGATCGACTCAAGTTGAATGTATTATATAAACTTCTCAAGTCTTCTCATTTGCACAAACTTCTCATACTTCTTTCTTAACAAACTTCTCATTCTCCACGATAATTTTTTTCATGTAAACAAACTTCTCATATAAACATAAAGTGTCATATCTCCTCTTGTTTCTTATCTCCTCTGTTCATATCAACAAGCTTTTCATTCTACACCCTCTTGTTTCTTATGGCGTCTTCTTCCAATAATCATTTTCAGGATTTAGAAGATGACATATTTGATCAACACTGTGATCAATATTTTGATCGTTACTTCGAAAATGTTGTCAATAATTACGGTGATCAACAAGAAGAAAGAAGAAGAAAAAAAAAAGAGCTTATATCGAAAGAAACCGTGAAGCAGGCAATCTCCAGCTATGGAATGATTATTTCAGTGACACACCAACATATCCTGATAATATATTCCGCCGACGATTTAGAATGAACAAGCTGTTGTTCATGAAAATTGTTGATCGACTCTCCAATGAAATGGAATTCTTTCAACAAAAACCAGATGGTCTCGGAAGGCTTGGTCTCTCTACACTTCAAAAATGTACCGCAGCTATTTGAGTCTTGGCATATGGTCATGCGGCTGATGCGGTTGATGAATACCTCCGGCTCGGTGCAACTACTACTCGGTCATGTTTGGAACAGTTTGTCGAAGGAATAATAAAAAATTTCAGCGATGAGTACCTAAGAAAACCAACACCGGCTGATCTTCAATGCCTACTTTATATCGGAGAGCATCGCGGATTTCCCGGAATGATAGGAAGCATTGATTGTATGCATTGGGAGTGGAAGAATTGTCCTACCGCTTGGAAATGTCAATATTCACGTGGTTCGGGAAAACCCACGATTGTTTTAGAGGCGGTTGCTTCGTATGATCTATGGATATGGCATGCGTTTTTCGGACCTCCAGGTACCTTAAATGATATCAATGTTCTAGATCGCTCACCTGTTTTCGATGACATAATAAAAGGTCATGCTCCGCAAGTCACTTACTCTGTCAATGGAAGAGAGTATCATTTGGCTTACTATCTCACCGATGGTATTTATCCAAAATGGGCAACTTTTATCCAATCTATTCCAATACCACAAGGACCGAAAGCAGTTTTATTTGCTCAACATCAAGAAGCTTCACGGAAAGATGTTGAGCGTGCATTTGGAGTCTTGCAAGCTCGCTTTGCCATTGTTAAGAATCCAGCTCTTTTTTGGGATAAAGTCAAAATTGGAAAGATTATGAGAGCATGTATCATAACTCCATAATATGATAGTAGAGGACGAACGAGATGGCTACACTCAATATGATGTTTCAGAGTTCCAACAAGAACACAACGGGAGTTCACATGTTGATCTCACGTATTCTACAGATACCCCTACAAATATCGCCAATATGATGGGTGTTCGAACTAGAATTCGTGATAGACAGATGCATCACCAACTGAAAGCTGATTTGGTTGAACATATATGGCGTAAATTCGGACGTGATGAGGACAACAACTGATATATTATGTGTTTTTTTCAAATTATTTTCGTTTATTTTAGTAATCTTTGTTGTAATTTTTTTTAAATCTATGTTTAAAATTATTTCTTGTAATATATTTTATTTAATAAATAAATTTTTACTAAAAGTAAATTTATCTTTAGTATTTTTTTTTAAGAACCTCTAATTAAGAACCTACCATTGGAGCAATTTAAACAAAGAGATTCTTAGCAATGGTTCTTAAGCTAAATTTATTACTTTAAAATGAATTAAGAACCCATTAGGGGTTCTATGGTTGAACATGCTCTTAGAGCATCATTATCCCACATACTCATTTAGAGGTTCTTAATCATTTTTTAATAATTTTTAGTTGGAAAAATAGGTTTAAGACACTTAGTTAAAAGACATGTATATTTGTATGGTCCATTGCAAGTCTTTTATCTAAGGGTTCTTAAAAAAATATGAAGGGTTCTCTTCTTCTTAAAATCAAAAGATAGACATCAAAACTAGGGATAGACAATTAAAACTAGGGATATACAATGAGAAATCGGCCAAAAAAACACTGAACTTTGCGGGAATTGCCAAAAGAAACCTGTACTCGAACCAGACCAATAAAACTCTGATCTTTTGTTGACTTTTTTAGTTAATTCACAAACTTACGGTTGACTAACCAAATTAACACACCGTTAACGGACAGTTAAGACAGTGTTAACTCACCGTTAATTACTGCCGTTTAGTGAAACTACGTCGTTTCATTCAGTTGTTTTGTTAAACGAGAAATCGGCCAAAAAAACACTGAACTTTTCGGGAATTGCCAAAAGAAACCTGGACATATGGGCTAGCCAATAAAATCCCGAACTTTTGTTGACTTTTCGGGTTTATTAAGAAACTTACGATTGACTGACCAGATAAACACACCGTTAACCGAGTTAACTGTTAATTAAGCGGACGTTAATTTTGGGTGTTAAAGTATACGACGTCGTTTCATCACTTTGTCTGATTAAAGACAAACGACGTCGTTTATATAGCCGTGTTATTAAAAATATGTGTTTCCTACGGCTCGAACTCGTGTACTCGGGTTTAATGGTAGGGGTTTTTGCCACTGAGCTAGTGGACTTTGCAATGGATATACGAACACAATTTCTTTTATTCTTCGAATCCGAGTTAAAGACAAATTAATGAAACGACGCGTTTTACATTAACTTTTTAATTAAAAAGATGGGGTTCCATCGACTCGAACTCGTGCACTCGGGTTTAATGGTAGGGGTTTTTGCCACTGAGCTAGTGGACTTTGCAATGGATATACAAACACAGTTTCTTTTATTCTCTTTGAATCCGAGTTAAATGAATCAAAAAGAAACGATAGCGTTTTCTCCTCCGATTGGTATAAACCCTAAATGGGCGAAATCATAAATCCAGAAGAACCTATGTAACCTTAGATCTTTTCCACCTTTCCTCCAGTTCTCGTAGATATGGCGACAACACTGTCTATGCTCAGCTTCTGGAAGGAGGGTATGAACTGCTTTCACTAATCCCTACAAGATCAGAAAAAAAAAATCAGAAACAAGAATCAAACATTCATTGAGTATCATGAAAGCAAAGTGTTTACCTTTTGTTTGTCAGACATTATAACAAAGCCGTTCCCATTTTCCAATCCCAAATCCAAGGCCAAACGCTTCACAAACCAATCCCAGTTTGCATCATTCTCTATCTCCACTACAGCCCAAGCAATAGGGACAATTCTATTGTCTCCATCTCTTCCAACCGCAGCCAACAACTGTCCCTTGATGTCCCATTTCAAAAAGGCTCCATCTAAGCCAATAACAGGCCTACAAATCTTCTTCCATGCTTCCTTTTGTGCTTGGAAACACATGTAGAGTCTGTAGAACCGCTGCTTGGTTCCAACCGTGGCTCCTGGTATGGTTTCAATTTCCATGGTTGATCCAGGATTGCTCCTCAATATCTCTGCTTGGTAATCCCAGATTTTATCAAAATGCTCCTCATGGGTAATCCTTAGGGTTACGTTCAAACACGGGTTTCATTTTGTTTGATTGCAATCAAACACATCTTTTGATCAATAAAAATAAACATGTGTGATAACCTTCCGAAAAGTCCACTAGCTCAGTGGCAATACCCCCTTACGACCACGAGTGCACGGGTTCGAGTCCAGGCAACAACAATTTTAATTAAGCAAAACGACGTCGTCTTGAGATTTTGTGTTTAACAAAACAACTGAATGAAACGACGTAGTTTCACTAAACCGCAGTAATTAACGGTGAGTTAACACTGTCTTAACTGTCCGTTAACGGTGTGTTAATTTGGTTAGTCAACCGTAAGTTTGTGAATTAACTAAAAAAGTCAACAAAAGATCAGGGTTTTATTGGTCTGGTTCGAGTACAGGTTTCTTTTGGCAATTCCCGCAAAGTTCAGTGTTTTTTTGGCCGATTTCTCATTTTTAATAACACAGCTATATAAACGACGTCGTTTGTCTTTAATCAGACAAAGTGATGAAACGACGTCGTATACTTTAACACCCAAAATTAACGTCCGCTTAATTAACAGTTAACTCGGTTAACGGTGTGTTTATCTGGTCAGTCAATCGTAAGTTTCTTAATAAACCCGAAAAGTCAACAAAAGTTCAGGATTTTATTGGCTAGCCCATATGTCCAGGTTTCTTTTGGCAATTCCTGAAAAGTTCAGTGTTTTTTTGGCCGATTTCTCGATATACAATTAAATACATATAATCGAAGGTAGCTAATGTATAGAGCTTAATTGAGTGTTGAAAGCATGACTTAGAAGTGGATTATTCCCAAAAGACTTGAGCAAATGATTTCTTGCCAAATAATATATCTTATTTTTTCTATTTCACAACAGAGAATTCAAAGCTAGAAATGGACATCAAAGCTAGAGAGAGTCAAATTACAAACAGGAAACAACGAGACATTCACATATATATATATATATATATATATATAGAATTAAAGAAAGTGATGAACAGAGCATCTATGTGTGTCCAAAAGCCAAAAGGTTAAACCAAAAATACAAACTAGTCTGATTCTTGGAAAAGTTGATGTACCTTAGCATCGCTGTGGACAAACTGAATACCATGTCCTGGATATATCGTAGAAGAGCAGAACCAACACTTGACCAATCTCATCTTGTCTCCTCCTTAAAAGATCCCTACAAGAACACATATGAATCACAACAAAGAAGAGATTCATTCAGACATCAAATTGAAGCAAAATCATAAAGACTAAACACAACTAGTAGAGATTTTTCCTTAGAAACAGGTTTACTCAAAAACAATACGAGGAAGGCAGATAAAAGTTTCAATGTTTATCTAATTATTGGTTTCACTATCTCACTCTCTGAACTGTGGTGATGTCTGGGTCAAGATGCTTGAAGAAGCCAAATCCGACGTAGAGCAAGAACCCATTTTGTCAAGCTACTATCACCAACAAGACGTTCAGCAATCCGCATCTGACGAGCCCGAGGACCACTGGGACGACGACCTCCTCCTCTCTGCATCACCATCTTCGTGCTGATTAAGTGAGAGACCATTGGTTCCTGGTCTCAGCTCAGTGACCTTGGTGAACACTGGCTTCCTCAACGCAGGTGATGCCTCAGCCAAGTTCACTTTTAATTTCCAAGTTCATCTTTATCAGAACCATGTTTCGTCAGACCATTAACAGCCTTTCCTATCTCAGTACTCTGCAGACAGATAACCTTAAAGATCAAACACACACTCTCATTCAAAACCTCAAGAACAACAACTTGATACACAATGAACCAACCTTGAGAATATCCACATTCAAAGACATCAACTTTAGCTTCCTTAGAGAATCAAGTATCACTGAGTGTGGCTACATAACACACACACACACACACAAAATCAAGCTTCCATGATCAAAAATTACAATTTTAAGGAAATTTAAAATATCAAAAACAAACCTCGATGTCTTTGTCGAGCAAGATGTCTTTGATCCTAACAACCTCCTTAGAAGCCATTGAAAACTCTTCAATCGCATCACTCAAGGCCTCAGCTTCATCTTCTTCTTCTTCATAACTATAATTGCTAACAATCTGATTATTGTTATCTCCTCTGCTACTTTAAGGGAACTGAGAGATTGGTGGTTCCCAGAATGGCCTCTGCAATCCCATGAGCATACCAAGGCTACAACGGATGATTGAGATCCTAAATAGGAGACTACAACACAGGAAAAAAAACACCAGAGAAACTATCCACTGATTCCATTCATCGTCGAGAAGAGAAGAAGGCAGAGTCGAGGATTCAGGGGAGAGAGAGAAAGAGACGACGAAAGGGAAAGAGAGACACGTGTCTCCAAGAGACGTCTCTTGTGGCCCTTAATTAAGAGACGTTTTTACTCTTAATTCATAATTTTCTTTTTTTTTAATTCTAAAAACATTAAAAACTCTACCTAAAAAACGGCGATGATGGTGCTCTTAGGGCATCTTCATTGGTGGGATGAAGAGAGAGGGAGAGAGAGTCTCTTATTTTACTTCTTTTTTTTTTTGGTCATTGAAGAGCAAGGGACAGCCCTTACTTAAAGGCTTTTCCCTTCTCTTTCTTCTTCGGTTCCCACCTTTTTCCCCTAAGGGATGCCTTAAGGACCTCCCAATGCAGATGCCCTTAGAACCCAGACCATAAGAGATCAACTCCACTTCGATTAAACGCCGCGTTTTACTTTTAGAGTTAGACATGTTCTTTTTCGCCTCTACAAAGCTCATGGCGATTAGGGTTTCAAGTTTGCTATTTCATCTTCTTCTTCACAGTACGAAAGGATACCAGTTACAGAATAATCCTCTTAAAATCCTCCATTAGTCTACCACCCACGATCTCTAATCAATGAGAGTCCCAATCTTCCAAGGATGTGGAGATTCGTAAACTTGATGTAGTGTTTGTTGAGCTTTATATATTGTTATCACGGCTATGGCTTCAAAAGGAAAATAAGATGCTCCATGAAAATAAGAAAATATCCAGACACATGATGCTAAATTTTGAAAAATAAGACTAACCAGAAGGTGTTCCATTATATTTCTTTTTCAAATTTTAAGAATTCATTGGAAATTATGTTTACTGATTTTGCTAACTAACCATTGGCAAATGCTTCGGTAAAATTCTTAGGACTGTTTGTGTTTGAATTGCACGTGTATCTCCAAGCCAAGAAAGAAGCCATAACTCACATGCTTTTGATAGTAACCTCTCTGTTTCGTAGCTAGCACATGTTCATCGAATTTCTATAGCTAATGGCCAGGATGTGGTTGTTCAAGTTCAGCACAATGGTATTAGAGTGATCATTGTGGAGGTATCTCAGTTCTTTTGAAGCCTTTCAAATGACTAGAAATTTTTGTCAACTCCTCTTCTCTCATCATTTCTTAACATGACTTTAAGAATGCAAAGTCCATCGTTGATTGGATTACGTAGGCGGAACCACAGTTCGATTTTGACCCTGTGAAATACGAGTAGTGAAAGGACTCTCCAAGAAAACTATACTTCAATATGGAAGACGGTATGATACACTTGCATAGATAACGAATAGTCGTACATTTGCAGAAAACTTTTTTATCGCCTTATGTGATCAAGTTCTTGAGATGAGATTAGTGATTCTGTGTTAGACTTTCCGGATTGATCTTCACCTCCTTTGATCTTTCTTGGGTGGATCTTATGATCTTATCTTGGGTGGATCTTATGATCTTATCAAACCTTTGGATTGTAGATTTACAATGTTCTCATCCTCGCTCGATTTACCCGTCCCTGTCTCATTTGTCTGTTTGTAAAATTTGCTTCGGTTTCTTCACATTTTAAATGTATTATGGCTTATAGGTTTCAGACTACGATCGAGATAAACTCCATTTTTCTTAGGCTGAAGAGATCGCATGAAAGACGAGTTATGCAAGAGGAGCACATGAGAGATAAGGCAGGTCGAGTGGTAAATATTCTTCTGTATCTATATTTTCTTAACTTCGGTGGTGAGATTGGAGGAGACCCCGGCAGAGCTGCTAATTGCTAGAATCCTAACACTCACCTTACGCCATAGAAAATCTCCATATACTGTAATTGTTGTCACGATTCTACAGTTTACCATGTTAACCTACACAAACCTAACTTAATACACTTAAGTTATTATTATTTTATGGTCCACTTGCAAATCTATATATATAAAGTTAGTTTTTTCTCTTCTTATGACAAGTGGCAGAGAGGTTTGATGACACGTGTCCCACTATCTAATTTTTCCACACTAACCATAGTTATATGAAATTTGAAAATATATTTTATTATTCACTTAAATTCAAGATGAATAAAAACATATATAAAATAATATAAATATATTTTAAATATTTAGTTTATTCACAACTATAAATAACATTTTATTTACTATTTTATTATTTTTTACTATTTTCTATTATTTTATTTACTAATTATATTTATTTAACTATTAAAATCCTAACATAACCAACTAAGAAGAAGAAACTAGAGTAAAATAACAAAATCTAAATTTAAAATCTTCACAATCACAGAGAAAAAGCAAAATATCATAGTAACACTAACTCAATAAAAGCATGGAGCTGAAAAAGAGATCAACAAATAATACTAACTGACCTCATCTTTCCAAAAAATGTATTGGCTAAAACAAACAGAGGTCAGAAAAGAGTAAAAAAATAAAACCAGAGACAAAGAAATCCCCCAAACACAAAAGAGCGCGATCAATCACATGCCTAAAGCACCCCGAACACAAAAGAGCGCGATCAATCACCAGCACAAATAGCAAAAAAGCAGGGGAATAATCACCGGAAGACCAAAGTTACCACGAAGCACCTATACCAAGGGAAGCAGGAGAATAATAGAAATAATCTGAGGGATGGATAATGGAAGCCAACCACCGGAAATCCAGAGCTTAAATTTGAGACCAGAAACAACCTTCCAAACCACATAGCATATACGCAAGAAAACACTATCCAAACCTGGAGTGGCAAACATGGCGAAAGGGAGAACCACTAGAGACTCGAGCAATTATGGAAGGTGCAACGAGATGAGAACAAAAGAGAAAAAAGAAGAAGAAACGATATCAGCAAACTATGGAGCCATCCTCGAACTATGAAAGAGAACATACAAGTCAGATCACTAAAACCCAGATTTTGAAATCCAAGAAGAAAAAAGAATATCAACGACAAGCCAATGACGAGGAAGACAAAATCAAAGATAAGTATAACTAAACTTTGACCAAACCCAATGAGATATAGTTCCTATCATTAGCCAAAATCTAAAGAAGAAGAGGACCAATATTGACCGGAAAAACCTACAACGCCTTGAGAAACAACCACACAACTACAAACTCAATAAGCTTGATCTACAACAAATACCAGATAATCTCACAAGAGAAGAAGGAGAAGAAAAACAAGAGCACAAAAATGAATTTCCAGTTATGGTGCACGAAAGTGACTTTCCAGTTATGGTGCACACCGGAAAGATAAACAAAATACATAAACGTTAACGGCTCAATGTCAAAATATGTAGAGATGGCAAAAAAACATCTCAAAGGAATAATGTGAACAATGTAAAACATCAGAAGCTAACTTCACCGTTAACAAGTACTACTATACACACAATAACACATTAGTAAAAAAACAAACACATAATATATTAACTTATTACCTATTACTATATAACACAATAAAACACCAAATACTGATCTTGACAAATAAAGACTCACCACATAATTACATTATTATAAAAAAATCATACTTAACAACAATCAAACATATTCTGTGCACGCCCTGGTTAGCTAAAAACATTAAAGTAATTGAAAATCAGATATCGTGATTTGATTGTAAGCTTTTAGATACAGTAGAATCTATAGAGTTGAAGTTTCACCGCTTGGGAGCTTTAGCTATCCTTAAACATTCTTGTCAATTTTTTCTTAAATTCTAAAGCATTTTGGGGGTTTCTCTTATTTTTTTCCACTATTTATAAACAATCACATTTGCCAACTTTGCTATCTATACTATTAAAGCAAAATCCCTAATAGGATTCTGCCATTAGTTTTCAATTTATTTACATTATCATGCCATTGCTTATTTTAAAGATCTTTTCAATTAATTTCACTCATTTAATAAGGAAACAAATCTTTTGAAAATAATTTTGTTTACATAATATACAAGTTTGTTTAGATTATTTGTAAATAATAAGTGTTTAGTTCGTTTATAAATAAGCAATTAATTATTGCTATTAGGTAGGTGTTTTTAACATTAAATCATTTATGGATTTATTTACACTAACATATCTCATTTTACAGCATGAATTTTTCTTTTCAGGTTATAATATAAAATCAGTTGGAAATTAAACCATGTAAATTTTATTTAAATAAAATGATTACTATTTTCATAGTATTGATATTTCAAAAAAATCGGTTGTTTAGTATTTTGAAATACAGTTCGATAAAAATGAAGTAATTGGAATAATTGATAAACATGAAAATTTATTGGGTTAGAAAAATTTATTTTCATTATATAAATTACATAATATTATATAAAATAAATTATTATAATATTCATGGCATCGAAAACATATATATACCAAAATTAAAAAAACATGAGAATAATTAATATATTTTTTACATAGTATATCTTTAGAATGGGTTAAAATTTAATATAATTTATAGTATATATGTGCCAAAAATAAAAATGTTAATACAACAAAAAATAAAATATCAAAAATTAAAGTTTTTTTAGAAAATAATCCCGCGATTTGAAATCGCGGGTCAAAATCTAGTTTTAATTAAAAAAGATATTTGGACGATCATTCCTTTCCCAGCGGAAAACAATAAGGCAGTGAAGGTCCTTTTATTTATATAAGTCACTAGGATAAGACCCGCGCCTTGCGCGGAATTAAGTTATTATTTTTATTATATTTTAGAGAATGAAACAATAGTTTGGCTTCATTTGGATTAGGGGTGTTCAATCCAGATATCGGATTGGTTTCGGTTCGGTTCGGTTTTTTTCGGTATTTTGGTTAGTAAAATATAACTACTATTCTAAATCCATATTTACTTTGACTTTAATCTTTCACATACTTTTGAAAGATTTCAACTGGACAACTAAATTGATCAGCCAATCTTGTTGCTTTAAATCATTAGTATTTATATATATATTATTTAGTTTGAATATTTACTAAATAAAAATTCATATGCGTTATATTTTATGATCATTTGTAACTTATTATAACAAAAAAAAAAATCTATTGATCACAAAATTTTCAGAGTGAGAATCTTCAAATTTCTAATAATATATAGACGTTTTGAAAAATTCAAAATATAACATATAAGAAAAAATATAAATGTTTTTATTATATATTTAATGTGATTTTTTAATATCTTTTAATAATATAAAATTTAAAAAAAGAACTAAGATACCAAAATTGTTATCAAATATTTATTATTCATAATAATTAATTTTCATATATACGTTAATCATATTAGGTAATTTCGTAGCTTCTAATTAAGGAAAGTGCAAAAACAAAATTTGGTAGATTATTTATCAATTCGAATATTCGATAGTTAGTTTAATAAAAAATATAATGTAAGTTAAGATGGACCAGCCTATTTTTTTAAGAATAGTATATTTTATATAGTCATTTATTAAATGAGAATTTATAATCATACAGTTCTATGATCATTCATATCGTTTTATAACTGAATATTTAAATCATCGATAACAAAATTTTCAACGTGAAATCTTTAATAAGTTTATAATTTATAAATGTTTTTGAAAATTCATTGAAAGTTTTAATATTAAAATATTTATGTAATCTTATGGTATATAGTTTAATCTATATATATATATATATATATGTTTTATTATTAAATGATATTTTTTACTCATATGGTTTTAAAATCATGTGTATCTTCTTATAATATTAAATAAAAGTTCATATTAATACAATTTTATGATCATTTGTAACTTATTATGACAAAAAAAATAATCTATTGATCACAAAATTTTAAGAGTGGGGATCTTCAAATTTCTAATAATTTATAGACGTTTTGAAAAATTCAAAATATAACATATAAAAAAATATAAATGTTTTTATTATATATTTAATGTGATTTTTAATATCTTTTAATAATATAAAAAAAAAATTTATTATATATTTAATGTGATTTTTAATATCTTTTAATAATATAAAATTTTAAAAAGTACTAAGATACAAAAATTGTTATCAAATATTTATTATTCATAATAATTAATTTTCACATATATGTTAATCATATTAGGTAATTTCGTAGCTTTTATTTAAGGAAAGTGCAAAACATTTTTTGGTACATTATTTATCAATTCGATAGTTAGTTTAATAAAAAGTGTAATATAAGTTAAGATGGACCAACCTATTTTTCTAAGAATAGTATATTTTATATAGTTATTTATTAAATAAGAATTTATAATCATACGGTTCTATGATCATTCATATCATTTTATAACAAAATATTTAAATTATCGATAACAAAATTTTCAATCTGAAATCTTTAATAAGTTTATAATTTATAAATGTTCTTGAAAATTCATTGAAAGTTTTAATATTAAAATATTTATGTAATCTTATAGTATATAGTGTTTAATCTATATATATATATATATATTTATTTTATTATTAAATGATATTTTTTACTCATATGGTTTTAAAATCATGTGTATCTTCTTATAATAAAAATGTTAAACCATTGATCATTAATTTTTAACATAATAATTTTAATAGTTTTAGTCATTTATTGTCGTTTTTAAAAATTCAAAATATAACATATACGAAAAAATCTAAATTTTACTTTTATACCTAATTTGATTGTTTAATTTATTTTAATAATATAAAATTAAACAAAAAATGATGGAGGAGATATAAATTGTTATCAAATCTTTATTATTAAAATCATTAATTGTCATATATATATTAATCATTTATGGTAATTCCGTAGGTTTTATTTAAGGAAAGAAAATAACATATCATATCATTATATCATATAGTTTGACCAACTTATGTATCTAACAACATATAAAAATCGAATGTGGACCTACTTATTTTTCAATTGAATGTAATTGACTACCTAATTGAGTGTCACCTATGCATTGGAGTCTATTTTAATTAATACAAAATTGAGGTTACATCTTTTCAAATGTTTCTCAATTAATATATAGGGGATTCCTTTCCCAGCCACGCAACGATCGAGAACTCAAACGTAACGATTACTTGGACGGATCACAAGCTAACACCAACATATTTAAATCCCAGGCTGGTTAATTAAATGAATTGTTTGATTAATAGTATAATTATACATCGCACCACATGAGCTCCCTGTTTGTCTTCATGCATGAGCATGCACAGTTCCACATAAACGGTCTATATACATTTGACCTCTTCAATTATAATTTCTTTTTCTTCTTGTTGACTAAATTATTAAGCGATTGTGAAGGGAAGAAAAAACCCGTCTATGCGTTTGTTTATCTCCAACTTGTTTACTTTATTATCACGTTATAAATCATCATGCAGTTTAAAAAAAACAAAAAAAACAAAAACTCAATATACGAAAAAGGTAAAATTATATGAAGATGTTTTTTTTCTTTTTGGGTCAACTATGAAGAGTTAAGTATGCAAATGTATTTTCGTCAAAAAAACCTACAAGAGTATGTAATTTTTAAATTGGTATGGCGGCCCTTTTTATTCCCACGTGTTGTTCACCTAACTACAACTACAAGTCCGAAAAGTATAAACCCCACCCGAAATACGACATGTTAAGATTTTTTTGTTACCATAAGAAGCTTTTTATTTTGTTTTGTTTTTATGTACAGCTTGCCTAAAATTATTTATTTTCTTTGGCATTATGAGACATGAAAATATTAATTGTATTAATGTCATTTTTTAAAAAGTTAATTGTGTTGATGTTTTGTTGCTTTTTCTTTAGATAATTGGCTGTTTTTTTTTGACTGAAAAGATAATTGGCTGTTTTGAAAACATAGTATGATTCTTTTTTTCTTGGAGTCTTGATTTGTTGGATATTCAAAGAAAATGCTCATCAAAGATGCCAAAAGATATCCACTAAGATTCCTTTCTGAATATAATTATCGTTTTATTAGAAAAGTGTAAAGAAAAAATGGCATAATTTTTTCTCAAAAAAAGAGAGAGCATAATTCGGTATTCTGAGGTTTAAGTCATCAAAAATATACTCCCTCCGCTTCTAAATGTAAATAGTTTTAGCAAAAATAGTTTGTTTCACAATATAAGTAGTTTACATATTTCAATGCATCTTTTTCATTTATTGGATATTGTGTGACCAATGAAATAAAATTAGATTTTTAATAATTGGTTGAATTAATTGGTTAAATGATATATTCTTTTAAATAACAATTTTCTAAATATTCGTGCTTTTAAGCAAAACTACTTACAATTAGAAACGGAGAGTATATCGTTAAAATAGTAGCAGGGCATTGCCAAGATAAAACATATATACAAACTACAAAGTTTATATAGCAGGAGAAATGAAAACTATTATATTCAGAAATATTGTATGGTAATAATGTCACAACAAGCTCTTTATGAATACTAATATAAAAGTGTATTGCTGATGCCAGTTATGAATACTTAGAGCATCTTTATCGGGTGTATTTAAGGGGTTTCCTATGTTTAAAAGAAAATCAAAAAGACAAATAAATGGAAAACATGTCTCTTATTTTGGTTTAACAAGAGACAGTTTTAGGGAACACGTGTAGGCAAAATGAGAAGAGAGAGGGGGAGTGTGTTTTCGTTTCGTCATTTCTCTCTCTCTCTCGAAACGTCTCCATTTTCGTATCGGAGATCGGAGAAGGCGATGGTGATTCTCCCTCTCTCGCCGTGGTTCGTCGACATACCGGCGATACTCCCTCTCTTTGTGGCTACGAAACGGAATCTTCTCTCTCTCTGTGGCTGAAACGACGATTCTCTGTCTCTCTGTGGATCTACTGGAATCCGAAGGTAAATGTATTGTTGTGCTTTTCAATCATGCATGCTTAGATTAGACTTCTTCTTGTACTGATCGCGAGTTTTATTTGTTTGTAGGTTCAATTATGTCTCGCGGTGGCTCTCCTCGACGGCTGACGGAGCTCTCTGTCGATGGCTCTCCGCGAATCGCTCAGGTAAAGCTTATGTTCCATGTTCTTCAATCATACCTTTCTTTGGTTCAAATATTTTTTTCAATCTCGTTTTGTTTGTTGCAAGTTTAACAATTTTGATTTGGCTTCTCTTTGGTGATTAATTTTTTTTTTCTGTCTTTTGCGTGGTGAGATGAAGGGATCAAATCGCGTTTAATATGTTATGTGGAAGCTGAGGAAGGTTCATCAATCCTGGTTAGTGTTACTCTTCCATCTGGTTGGAAATGAAATGAAAAGAATTGAATTAGCTTATGTGATGTGTACTGGTAAATATATCGATGAGATAATGTCTCTTTGTGTACATTTTAAAGTCTCAGTCTTTGTTTCTTAATCCTCTTGTGTCTTAGATAAAATACATCTTGATATGTTCAGTCTTTGTCTGTTTAGATTGCTGGATCAAGAGAGATGAGCAAGGGTCATTTGACAAAGGAATACGCAGCATCACAGGTTAGTCTTTCTCTCTTTCATCTGGTTGGAAATGAAACCGTGTAGCTTCTGGTTTGTAATGAAATGGTCTAGCTTATGTCGGAATTGTAGTTAGGGTAATTAATGGTTGCTTTAGTGTTAGGTTATGGTTGTCTCACAGTAATAAATAGAATTGATGGTGTGGTTGTTTGTTGCTTTAGAATTGTTTGTTGTTTGTTGTTAGATATATGTCAAGTCATAACATTTGAAGTGTTCTTTCCAGCTTTGTTTTAAAGATGATTAAGTTACATAGACGTGTTGGTTGTGTGTGTTGAATGTGAAACCTCTCTCCTTCATTTTCTTGAAAAATTTATAAGCTGTGTCTTCTCGTTCCTTCTTCAACAGATGAATGCACCTTCTCGTTCCTTCTCCTCTTTCCCTTGTTTCTCCTCTTTCTCATATGTCTCCTCTGTCTCACCTTTCTCCTCTTTCTCCTCTTTCTCCTCTTTCTCCACTCTCCTTGACTTCGAAAATGGATTTCAATCCATTTCAGGACTCGGCAAATTTTGTTGAACTACTCCATAGTCAACAAAATGTTGTCTTTGGCAGTCAAGGACGTGTTTCACTCTCTTCATCGCAAGTGCCATCTTTAGGCAGTCAAGCTGCGGAGCTTCCAGCAGAGCGTAAGGAAAGAAGGACGTGGACAGTTACAGAGGATATAGTACTTATTAGCAGTTGGTTGAACACGAGCAAAGACCCCGTTGTAGGGAATGAGCAGAAGTCAGCAACGTTCTGGACAAGAGTTGCATCATACTTCTCGGCTAGTCCAAAACTTGCTGACTGTGAAAAATGCGAGGGTACTCAATGCAAGCAACGTTGGCACAAGTTGAATGAAGTAGTTTGCAAGTTTTCTGGGGCGTATGAAGCAGCCACAAGAGAGAAAACCAGTGGCATGAATGACAATGGCGTTCTAAAACTAGCCCACGAAATCTTCTTCAACACCCAACAGAAGAAGTTCAGCCTTGAACATGCGTGGAACGAGCTTCGCAACGACCATAAGTGGTGTGAGCTCTTCTCAGCTAAAACTGAAAGCAGCTCCAAAAGGAGGAAGTTCGCGGATGGTTCACATTCAGGAGCAAGTTCTCAAGTCAATGAAAACAATGCTGGTGTAGAAGGAACATCTCGTTCCCCTGGTGTTAAGGCTGCAAAAGCAACAGCTCGTGGAAAGAAGCCGCAGGTTGAGGGGCAAGATGTGTCTGATTATCAGCCCATGTGAAGCATCAAGAAGGATGACTTGGCAATGAAGCAACAGCTCTCCAAGATGAGGCTACTTGAGAAGCTTCTTGCAAAGGAAAATCTAGCTGATTATGAAGAAGATCTCAAGAAAAAGCTCATAAATGAGTTAATGTAACTCACGGTCATGTTCTTTGTTTGTTTCATGTTCTAGTTGTTTCATTTTATGTCTTCCTTATGTTTCATGTTCTCTGCTTATGTTTAATTAAAATTCTCCTTATGTATCATGTTCTCTGCTAATGTTTAATTAAAATCCTCCTTATGTTTCATGTTCTCTGATTATGTTTAATTAAAATCTCGGCTTATGTTTTGCAGGTGGAATTGAAGACTGTGTGGTCTTGTTGTAGAGTAGAGGAGAGACTGTGAAGTGACTGAGAAGGATCACGGACTTGTTGTAGAGTCACGGAGAGACTGTGAAGTGACTGAGAAGTGGTGAAGGATCACATACTTGTTGTAGTGAAGTGGTGAAGGATCACAGACATATGTCACTTTTATTTTGTACTCTTGTCATGTTTTGTACTCTTGTGTGTAGTACTCTTGTCAAGTCACTTTTATTTTGTTTCTTGCACTTTGTATTTTCATGTGCATCACGAACATATGTATTCTTGCATTCTCGTGTACCAAACACAAAAGCTTGTGTCCATATATTTCTCTCTACTTCTAACAAGAGCAAAGTCATCTTCTCTCTATTTTCTCTCTACTTCTAACAAGAGCAAACTCATCTTCTCTCTAATTTCTCTCTTTGATCACAAGTTTATAAAACTCTTTAATCACCTCTATGGCTTCTTCTTCTCAAACCACTCTAGATGAATCATTTGATGATACATTTGATGAAATATTTGATCAAAAATTTGATCAATTCTTTGATCAAGCGTTTCAGAATTTCACTATTCGTGGTGCTCAAGAAGAAACAAAAAAAAACAACGAGCTTATATCGAAAGAAATCGTGAAGAAGGGCATATTCGTTTATGGAATGATTATTTCAGTGAAACTCCAACGTATCCTGATAATTTATTCCGACGACGTTTTCGAATGAACAAGCCATTGTTCATGCACATTGTTGATCGACTCTCCAACAAAGTTCAATATTTTCGGGAAAAGAAAGATTGTCTCGGAAGGATTAGTCTCTCTCCTCTTCAAAAGTGTACCGCAGCCATTCGTGTCTTGGCGTATGGTTCTGCAGCTGATACGGTCGACGAATACCTCCGGCTCGGTGAAACAACAACTCGGTTATGTGTGGAAAATTTTGTGGAAGGAATAATATATTTTTCGGCGATGAGTACTTAAGAAGACCAACACCGGCTGATCTTCAACGTCTACTTGATGTTGGAGAATATCGTGGATTTCCCGGGATGATAGGAAGCATCGATTGTATGCATTGGAAGTGGAAGAATTGTCCCACCACTTGGAAAGGGCAATATTCTCGTGGTTCGGGTAAACCAACAATCTTTTTGGAGGCGGTTGCTTCATACGATCTCTGGATATGGCATGCATTTTTTGGACCTCCAGGTACATTAAATGATCTCAATGTTCTTGATCGTTCACCTGTTTTTGATGACATAATAAAAGGTCAAGCTCCGAATGTCACTTTCTTTGTCAATGGAATAGAGTATCATATGGCTTACTATCTCACCGACGATATTTATCCGAAATGGACAACTTTTATCCAATTTATTCCTCTACCACAAGGGCCGCAAGCAGTTTTATTTGCTCAACGTCAAGAAGCTGTCCGAAAAGATGTCGAGCGTGCTTTTGGAGTCTTGCAAGCTCGCTTTGCCATTGTTAAAAATCCAGCGCTGTTTTGGGATAAAGTCAAAATTGGCAAGAATATGAGAGCATGTATCATACTCCATAATATGATAGTAGAAAACGAACGAGATGGATACACTCAATATGATGTTTCAGAATTCCAATAAGGAGAAGACAACGGAAGTTCACATGTCGATCTCACGTATTCTACAGATATCCCTACAAATATCGCAAACCAGATGGGTGTTCAGATAAGAATTTGTGATAGACAAATGCATCAACAACTGAAAGATGATTTGGTTCAACATATACGGCATAAATTTGGACGTGATGAAGACAACAACTGAGCTCGGATGCTTCTTTCAAATAATTCTTGTTTATTTTACTAATCTTTGTTTTCATGTTTTAATTTAAAAATCTATTTTTAAAATGTTATTTTTATTATGTTTTATGTAATAAAAAAATTTAAATTTTAATAAAAAGAAATTTATTAATTTTTTTAAGAACCCCAAAATAAGAGACTTGCAGGGGAAAAAATCTCAAGGTTCTTAAACATGTCTCTTACCAAAATTAACTCCTTAAATACTATTAAAAATAAATTAAGAGACCCATTAGGGTATATGAGATAAAGATGGAGGATGATTGGTAGAGACCGTGACTTTCTGTTTTTTTGTTCTTAGATTTAGACTATAGATTTTTAGCTTTAGCTTTAATTTATTTTGCTGTATAAATTTTCCAGAATACTGTATAAGATCTAAATTGCTTTCTAAAGCTAATATATTTCCTTTTATAATGTTTTGGCTTTAGATTTAGTTTTTAAAATAAAAGCATGATTTCTTTAAAAAATAGATGTAGAAAGTAAAAAGTCTGTGCACAACTTCTACTGCTTCAACCAATCACCTCGTGCTCTTATATAAAAGTGTACTGGTGATGCCAGTTATTGTGATTCCCTATTAATTTATTTATTTATTTTTTTTTTTTTTATTTTTTTTTGTTTGACAAAAAAAAATCCTGGAAAAGGTAAAATATTATTATTTTTATTTAAAACGTGCCAAAGAGAAGATTTTCTTTGAAAAGTAAATTTTATTAAAAGCTAGAAAAAGTAAAAAAAAAGAAGAAGATCATTTATTAGCGAAAAAGAACGAGAAGAGTCAGTGGAGAGAAGAAAAAAAGTGGAGCTTTGATATCTCCTCCTCCTTCTTCTCTGTCCCTTTAATTTTCCTCCATCAGAAAGATTTCTCCGGCGATGGCGGTGGAATTCTTAGCGACGGAGATGGACACGGCGGTGCGTGTAGTGCACCTCGCTTCTTCTCTGTGTGTTAAAGTTCAGGACAAGCTTCGTCTTCCTTCCTCGACCAACGGTCACGTTAAGTCCAAGGATGATGATTCCCCTGTCACCGTCGCAGGTTCTTTTTTCTCTCCCTCTTCCTGATGGGGGTTTTCGGGATTAGACGTCCGATCTAATTGTGGTTTATTGCAATTCGAGATCCGTAGTTACTTGTTGTGTCCTTTGTTCATTGTAGATAAAAGTAAAACATTAACCATAGTTACCTGTTGTGTCCTCTGTTCATTACATTAACCATAGTTACTTGTTGTGTCCTTTTTAACATGAAACATAATGTTCAAAAAAATCCACACTTTATGTTGTGTACTAATGCTAATTTATTTTACTTTTGTACAGTTTAAAAAAAAATGTAATTAGACTGAACAAAAGAGTGTTTGTATATTGTATTAGTAGTTTAATAGTGCTGTAATAGTGAAAATGTATATATTTTTGTTGCAAAAATCCCAAGTTTTAACTGTGTAGTACTTGAGAAAGCGTGTGTTAACCAGATTGTATGTTTTTTAATGTGTAAGTTTTGTGGAGGAGTCTGCATTGATGAAACTGATACTAGAGAGAGACATCACAGACTGTGATTGTACTAAATATTGTTCTTTTTAGTTTCTTTTTTGAACTAAATGAGTTTGGCTGTGTTTGGTTAACAGATTGGGGTGTTCAAGCGATTGTGAGCTGGGTTTTAGCCCAAGTTTTTGGCGGTCAAAACCTTTCGATTGTTGCCGAAGAGGACACTGAGTCTCTCTCCAAAGCTGAGTCATTAGGTCTCTTGGGAACTGTCTCGAGCGCTGTCAATGAAGCTTTGTCTGAAGCTTCCACGTACGGGCTTCCAAAGCCAGACAAGCCCTTGGGAACCACAGAGATCCTAGAGGCTATTGGTCGATGCAGTTCCGTTGGAGGTCCTAAGGGGAGGCACTGGGTTCTTGATCCTGTCGATGGGACGTTAGGTTTTGTTCGTGGTGATCAGTACGCTGTTGCTTTGGCTCTGATAGAGAACGGTAAAGTTCTGTTGGGGGTGCTAGGATGTCCTAACTATCCTGTCAAGAAAGAATGTTTAAGTAACGGTTGTAACAACCAATCTGGAGCCGCTGGATCAGTAACCAAAGGGTGTGTCATGTATGCGAAGCGAGGAAGTGGCCAAGCTTGGATGCAACCGTTGATCCCCGGTGGATATCCGGAATCTGCAACGCTTCTTAAGGTTTCATCAGTTGATGATCCGGTTCTAGCTACGGTTTGTGAGCCGGTGGAGAGAGCAAACTCAAATCACTTGTTCACTGCAGGACTTGCCAACAGCATGGGAGTTAGGTAGTTACCATCTAAAAACTTATGTTTTGTTTCAAACGTCTCTTAACTACAATCTTTCTTCAGGAAACAGCCTATGAGAGTGTATAGCATGGTGAAGTATGCAGCGATTGCATGTGGAGACGCTGAGGTGTTTATGAAGTTTGCGCAGTCGAGTTACAAGGAGAAGATATGGGACCACGCAGCTGGAGTGGTGATTGTGGAAGAAGCTGGTGGTGTGGTGACTGATGCTGGAGGGAGGAACTTAGACTTCTCAAAAGGAGTATACTTGGAAGGTCTTGACAGAGGAATCATAGCGTGTTCTGGTCAAGTTCTGCATGAGAAGATTATAGGTGCTGTCTATGCTAGTTGGGAGTCTTCCAGCCTCTGAAAAGGCTTTTAGCCACAAGTCTCCTTTGCTTGCAGTATCATCGAGCTAACGTTTTTAAAGCAAAGGTAAAGAATAAACTAATTGTCTCTTTTAATCCGATTTATGGGAATTGGAAAACCATTTGGTTCGGTTTAGTAGAAAAGCTAATCTTTATTTGACTCGGTTTATTATTTCCGGTTCTGATTTAGGTCGAGGCAATTGATAAGCTACGATTTGCAAAGTGGGTGGAATGTGAATCGTGAAGAAAGTAAATAGTAAAAGAAGCAGCCATAAAAAAATCCTACTATCTACTATAGTAACAAAGCTGCTGGCTGCGTTCACGTACCCTTAATGGATGATGATATTTAATTTTGTACCTTCAAAACGTGGATTTGCATAAACGTTTTTTTAACAAGATAAATTAAATACTACTCAAAAGCATATATGATAGCTTCTTAGGAACCGTTATTAATGGAATGAAATTAGATCATTTCAATATCTCTTATATATTAAAAGAAAAACATTACAACTAGAATAAGTTTTAGAATCACTAATAAAAAATTAAATTGGTCTATCTAAACATATAATATATTTTTATTAAATTAACTAAAATTAATTATTAATATACAAAATGATATTTTATTTCCTTAAATAAAAGAGTATTTAGGCTGCGTATGCCTATGAAAGTCCAAAATTAAGTAACTGTCCAATTCCTATTCTAACCACTGTTGATTTTTAATTAATCCTAAATTACCCCTACAGTACTATGTTCTTTTAATATTTGGTCTAAGATACACTGTCAGACCTATATCTTCAACGTTGTGTGTCAGTGTCACGTTCCCACCTCTCCATTATTTGTCTCTTCATTTTCTTTTCGTGTTCTTCTTTCAGAGAATGAGGACCGTATTCTTCTTATTCCATGGTAATCAGACAACACATCAGACTCCTACCAAATAATCTCCCACCATTTACAGCCGTCGATGATCTTTTTGTTCCAAAATTGAAGAGGGTTACGCATAAGTAACCTATTCCGTTAATTGTTCTCGCTTCTTATTATTTCTATTTTTTTGGGGGAATAATTTCCAATTGTGGCTGATTCATTGTCATAGATGGAAGATGTGTGTAGTGTGCTTCCCTGAATACAACTTCGCCGCCGGAAGAACCCTATCAACGAGAAAATTTTATGTGGGGAAATTTTTGGATCTCTAAACTTTTTGGATGAGGAATGCACGGTACGTTGGATGAGGAATGCACAGTACGTTGGATGATTTCACTGGTCACTGTCTCTGCGACTCATAATTCAGTGTTGATATTTTGAGTTTGTTGATAAATAATATTAGTATATCCTAAGAGCTTATTTTCTCGTTTATGATACATGTTAGGAATGCGACCTAGCCAATAACATTCTTTCTACTCTTTAACAGTACTTATATGTTATTTGGTAGGAGAAACATGTTCTATAGTGATAACTTGTTGATTAAACAACAACTTGCATTATAACGGTTACTGTTTTTCTTTTTGCTTTAACTTTGATGATATATATGTTGTGTAGATGCCGTAGAAATAATAATTGTAGGCGGTAACTGTATCTGAAAACGGTAATAATAGTTGCAAGCCGTAACAGCCTAGTTATATGTTAAGGTTTACACGTAACCTGTACTATATTGTATGTATAACTAACATAGTTAGACATTAAGGTTCATGCGTAGCATGTACTATACTGTATGTATAACTATAGTAGCTGTAGTCGACAGTAACATCATTGTTAGAAGTCAAGTTAGTTGTTAGAAGTAGCAGAGAAATGAGTTGGCTTTCCACCATTCATTCATTCTCATTCGTGTAGGTTATGGACACACTTATGTTCTCCCTAGTGCTGCAAGGGAGCCACAATGTTGTATCAAGATGTGGCTGCTGGTTAGCCGAAACTGGATGGCCCTATATTACGTATAGTGTCCTATGGGTCACCCCTCTATGTGTTAGATTTCCTTTGTTGAACCATTTATGTTGTAACCCATCTTTGTATTATATTGTTATGTCTTAAGCACTTAGCAACTATAAATTTCTTTGTCGTATGCATGTCATCGCTATCTATAACTTCTATTAATAGTCACAAGTAGCTTTGGTACCTCAAGTATTATGGTTGTCGAATATTTTGTATCATGTTAGTACCAATACGTCAAGTTGTCTGAAAATATAATTTATGTTCACAACACTATCAATTTATCAATCTGGAAAGTACTGATGATCTTTCTTATCTACTTAATTAGTTATTTGAAAGTGAAATTTGTACCACATACACTTACATTAATATAATCAAGTGTATCCAGTAATTTTTATCTTTGTCTATATTGTTATAAACCACTATTAGATATATATTATTAACAACTTTGTTCCAGCATTGTAGCTAATTTTTAAGTCTTCCAATTTCTCGTACCACCTATCTATATAAGTTAAAAAAGACATTTATATTGTAGTCATAATGACTCAAGTTATATTAACTCTTCCACATAATAGATAAAAATAATCTTATCCACTAACATTTAACTGTAGAAGCTATTTCACATATTAACAACAATTTATATCACCAGACGTTAACAGATTAGTTAAAAGCCATTAATAAATAAATATACATGATGCGTATACAGTTACCATCAACATATATGTATATTTTCAGCAACAAGCCTAATCGGTAGTCTATCATAAGATATTTTCAACCAAATATGGCAAAATCTTCTACAGTCTATAGTATGATTCATGAAATAATATGTGGTGTAAAATCAACCAACAAGCAAAACTATATCTAAACAGGAACCTATCATATATCTAGACCATATCCCTCGACCACTTACGGCTGTACTATAATTGTCAAAATGGCCAAGCAAAAAGGATAGAATCGGAAACACAAGAGAAAATAGCTACAGAAAAATTGAGTTTTTCACGCATATGGGTATGTAGCTAATTTTTGTTTCTCATGGGTATATTCACTCAATTGACTCTAAATAAAAACTACGAAGTTATCTAATATAATTAAAACATATATTGCAATTAATTATTTTGATAATAAAAATTTGGTAACAATTTTTGTATCCTTCATCAATTTTTAATTTTTATATTATTAAAATAAATTGAATAATCATATTAATTATATAATAAAAATTTAATTTTTTGTATATTTTATATTTTAAATTTTTTAAAACGGCTTTAAATTAGTAAATTTTTTAAAGGTCTAACTTTTATAAATTTGTAATCAACGGTTTAAATTTTTGTTATAACAAAATACGAATGACCATAAAACTATATCAATAGAAATTCTCATTTAATAGATATTCATATTATATATATATATATATATATATTAATATTGTTTAAACTAAATTATATACCATATAAAAATATTTTAATTCTTAAATTTGCATTGAACAATTATTGAAAACTTAATATTTTAACTTTTCAATTTGCATTGAATTTTTATAAATTATTAAATATTTGTTTTCAGTAGTTTAGATTTTTTGTTATAAAAAAATAAAAATGATCATAAAATCATATGAGTATGAAATCTTATTTAATAGATAACCATATTAAAGAGTATAATATATACATATTTTAATATCATTTAAATTTAACTATATATCATACAAAATAGGTAAATATGATTGTTTTGATTAATTTATCATCAAAAAATTGTAGATAAAAAGAGTGATTATTTTGATTCATGTCTTTGTATCAATTTAATATATTTATTTTGATAATGTGTTTATTTAATTTTTTCATTAGAATAAAAATATCAAATCAGACCAAGCTAAAACTCTTGAAGATGGTTAACCCGACATGTTTGGCACGAAAACCATCACGGGAACTAACCCGTAACCATTACGGGAACTAACTTGTAACTATCACGGGAATACTAGAAACGAATAGGAAAAGAATGGATGAGAATAAAATTATAGGAATGATGAGGAATGATTGTTCCATATCAAATTTAGTGAGGAACAAATTTGTTCTTTAATTCTCTACAATAAAAGGAATGAAAAATAATGATTATTCCTTATGAATGATAAAATTTATTAGGAATCTTAAGGAATGCATTATTCCTCTTGATTCCTTGGTCACCATTCATAGCCTAAATGTCAAAAGTAAAAATGGATTATACTGACAATTGCTTGGATTTGATTCTATTTAGAAGTTTTTACTCTTTAAAATCCATCAAAATCCAACCTTGGACAAGCTTTTCTCACACATCATTAGTCACAGTTGTGTCTTCATATTTACTTTTGCAAATACATAATTATTCTGGTAATTCAACTCTATTACTAATAGAGGACGGCCAAAGTGTCGGTAAATGAGTTGCTTCCTCATTGGCTCTTCGACGATAATTACGTATTCTCGGATATTGGTAAAATATGGGTCTTGTGGCACCAATCTCTCTTAGTTAAGATACTCAGTAAGTTGTTTCAGCTGATTTCCTGTGAAGTGGAGCTCCCTGATCACTCAGTTTTTCTGGCATCTATTGCATACGCTTCAAACTACCGAAATCAGAGGAAGGAACTTTGGAAATCTCTTGTCTCTTTTGGTAACTCTCCATCTGTCGTCGGCAAGCCGTGGATTATTCTAGGTGACTTCAACCAAACACTGGACCCCAATGAGCACTCTGCTTGCCAAAGCCACAAAATTGACAAAAGAACCCGTTTATTCAGAGAGTGCCTCCTCGAGGTGGATCTGTCTGACTTGAACTTCAGGGGTAATTCTTATACTTGGTGGAATAAGAGCAAGGTCCTCCCCATAGCCAAAAATCTGGACCGTGTTCTTGTAAACGACCAGTGGGGTACCAGTTTTCCTTCCTCTGTAGCTTCTTTTGGCCCCCTGACTTCTCACCACTCACCAGCTACAATCATATTAAGTATCCTCTCTCCTACGATCAAGCGTCCTTTCAGGTTCTTCAATTATCTCCTGCTAAATCCAGAGTTTCTACCGCTGATCGTCGAGCAGTGGTTTTCCTTCAATGTCACGGGTTATGCAATACTTCGTGTCTCAAAGAAACTCAAGTTGTTGAAGAAACATATTAGGGAATTCAGCAAACTTAACTACTCTGGCATTGAATTGCGTACACATGAGTCTCATGTGGCGATGTTAACAGCACAAGACGATACTCTCGCAAACCCGATTGTGGCAAATGCTGAACGGGAACTTGAATGCACTCGCAAGTGGTCAGACTTGTCCAAATCTGAGGAATCTTTCTATCTGCAACGGTCATCGGTTTCTTGGATGGCCCTAGGGGACTCAAACACACCATACTATCATAGGTTGGTCTCTACTAGACGATCTATGAACCACATTCACTACCTTCTGGATGAAGCTGATGGAAAAATTGATACACAAACTGCTATCGAGAATCATTGTGTGGAGTTCTTCTCCTCTCTCTTGAACGACAACAACACCTCACAAATGTTTGAACATACTGGTCTGGACTTACTCTTTGACTTCTCTTGCTCTGATGCGGAACAACACGATTTCTGCAAAGACTTTACAGCCTCAAAGATCAGAGAAGAGTTTTTCAACCTCCATAATAACAAGTGCAGTGGCCCTGATGGTTACTCTTCTGAATTTTTTAAATCTTGCTGGAGCATTATCGGTCCTGAAATCACTCAAGCTGTTATGGAATTCTTTTCGTCAGGTAGCCTCTTGAAGCAGTGGAACGCCACCACTTTGGTCATGATTCCAAAAATCACAAATGCTGCCACGACCTCTGACTTTCGGCCGATCTCTTGCCTCAACACCATCTTCAAAGTGGTCTCCAAACTGTTAGCAGGAAGACTTCAGATGATTCTGCCTAGAGTTATTTCGCAGTCCCAATCAGCCTTCATGCTAGGGAGACTCTTGCAGAAAATGTCCTACTAGCAACTGATCTAGTGCAAGGGTATAATACAACGTCCTCCTTGCCAAGAGCTATGCTTAAGGTTTACTTGCGTAAGGCTTTTGACACGCTACGCTGGGCCTTTATCATTGGTACTCTTCGGGCTCTCTCCATCCCACCGAAGTTCATCAACTGGGTTAACCAATGCTTATCTACTGCCTCCTTCACCATCGCCGTTAATGGAAGCAACAGTGGTTTCTTCTCTAACTCCAACGAGATTAGACAAGGGGACCATATCTCACCATACTTATTTGTGCTCGCGATGGAAGCTTTCTCTAGGCTGCTACTCTCTCGCTTTGAGTCTGGCCTGATTGGCTATCACCTGCAGACCTCAGAGTTCAAGATCACCCACCTAATGTTTGCAGACGACGTTATGGTCTTCTTTGATGGTATGAACAACTCACTTCATGGAATATCTGAATGTCTTGAAGAATTTGCTTCTTGGTTAGGCCTCAGTATGAACAGAAACAAGACGAAACTCTTCACTTCGGGTTTGAACGATGATGAATCCTTAGCTCTTTCCAGCTTTGGTTTCAAATTTGGTTCTTTCCCCATCAGATATTTGGGTCTGCCTTTAATGAGCAGGAAGTTGAGAATCTCTGACTATGACCCCCTGCTTCACAAGCTTGTTGCTAGATTCAGAAGTTGGGCTGTTAAGACGCTTTCTTTCGCAGGTAGGCTGCTCCTTCTCAACACGGTTATAGCTGGAACCATAATCTTCTGGATCACTACTTTCATGCTCCCAAAGGGCTATCTTAAGAAGATTGACTCCCTCTGCTCTCGCTTCCTATGGTCAGGTAACATTGAGAACTTCAAAACTGCTAAAATAGCGTGGAACACCTATTGTCTCCCGAAATTTTAAGGAGGCATAGGCTTGAGAAGTTTTGTTGTCTGGAATAAAGTCTTGCTCATGCGCTTCATTTGGCTTCTCTTCTCTGGTAGCAAATCTCTTTGGGTTGCCTGGCACTTACTTTATGACATTCAAGATATGAATTTTTGGGTTATCGCTGAAGCACCTCAACACTCGTGGACATGGAAGCAAATCCTCAAGCTGCGACAGGTTGCCCTTAGGTTCTGCAAGGGAATTGTTAACTCAGGCACCAATATAAGCTTTGGTATGATGTATGGACACCGTTTGGGCAGCTCATTGAGTACATTGGCCCATCTGGACCTCGATATCTCAGGATCCCTCTTCTCGCTTCGGTAGCTGATGCGTGTACCAACTCCGGCTAGAGATTTGCATCGCCTAGATTGCAGGAATCACTCAACCTCCATATTCACCTAACAACGATCCAGTTACCAGCCCCCTCTTGCGGCGATGACTACTATGAATGGAAGTCTGAAGGTATGACCTCAACCGTCTACTCTTCCTCTGAAACTTGGCAGGTGCTACGACCTAGACAAGATAATAAGCAATGGGCGGACTGTGTCTGGTTCAAGGGATCGGTCCTTTAACACTCATTTAACATGTGGGTGGCAAACCTTAACAGATTTCCCACAAGAGTTAGGCTGGCTTTTTGGGGCCTCCAGATCCCAACGACCTGCTGCCTGTGCTCAAGGGAACCTGAGACCAGAGATCACATGCTATTAACTTGTACTTTCAGCAGGGAAGTTTGGATATCAGCGCTGATCAAGCTCAATCCTCCTTCGACTTTATTTCAGGGACTGGAATGAGCTTCTATCATGGATCCGATTGTCAGTTCCTGAGAGTCCATTTATCTTTAGGAAAATAGTAGAATAAGCAATTATCTTCCACCTCTGGAAACGGAGAAACAATGCCTACCATAATAGTTGTGCTGTGATATCCAAGTTGATCTATAGAGATGTGAAAAACACTATATCGACAAGAAGGGACATAAAGAAATTTCGCCTCCTCTTGTCTCTTTGGATTTTGTAATTTTTTGGGTTTATCCTGTTTTGCTCTACCTTGTTTTTATTTTATTTTTGTCTCGGTAGAGTAGCTTTATATTCTACATTGTAAAATCTGAACACCATTAATATGATATTAACATTCTTAGCAAAAATAAAAATAAAAAATTGTCAGTAATGATGCAGGGATGGTTAGCTGATAAACTTCTCTCTCTGATTAATTCAATTCTTTCTTTATGATTCGTTAACTTAGTTTGCTAAATGATATCAATACATAGCCACAACTATAAAAATGTTACAAAATATTGGTAAGATACTATCATACAGAACTGACAGAAGTACATGTATACATAATAGTTTCATATACAGTTTACCTGTAGGTTGATTTTTAAATAGTATAATTTGTGTGTGAGTATTTGTCTGCCAAATTATTCTCTTTCGCTCTTGTTGTAAACATAACAAAATATTAAAAGTTACCAGCTACAGACACGGTACATCCCACAAAATACAAAAGATACCGTTTGTAAAACTAAAAAGACAACTACAAACTGGTCTCAATCTATCATTATTTAAGATCTTGGAAACTTGTCGACGTACATATCTATGGATATACATTTACTTACTAAAAAATAATTGGACGTATCTCACCATATACATGTTCATGTTCATATTCAAACTGATAATATAGACAATTGTGACATGTGACCCCCAGATTTTAGAACATCCAACTAATAACATATGTATAATATTTAAATTCAGGAATTGATAGATGTTTTCTAACTGAATTAGCCATACTTCATTAAATTATTAGACAAACTTTCTCAACTATAAATTTGATATTTCTTCCAGGTATATATTACAGAAATTTTAAGTTCATGCCTTATCAAAAGAAAAAAGTATTTAAGTTAATTTTCTGATGAGCCTAAAAGAGTGATAATAAATTCCACGTTCCTAATCAAGGGTCGAAGTCAGATTTCTGACACATGAGAGACCTTACAACATCATTATCCATTATCCCAGAAACCCCATCAGACCATCAGCATCCCTGGTTTGGTCTTTAGCAAAAAAATTATTTAAAATTATGGGGGTCCAGCAAAAACTAAATAATCGGTAACAAAATTTACAAAACAAGGACCGATTTACGTTGGATCTTTGCACTGTTTGCAGACCCCACCGACGCGTGGTGGTCCGTGATTGGTTCGCTTTAATTTTTTTTTTCAGACGAAAAAATAAAATAAAAAAATAAAATAAAAATAAAATTTCCTAAGAAACGCTATCAGCGATAATCATGTCCTTACCATGATTAACCCGGGATTCTTAGAATAGGGTTCTTAGCGGAACTTAAGAAACTGTTTCTTAACTTTTAACTAAAAAAGCTAAGAACCGATTCTTAAAGCCTTATTTAAGAACCGGTTCTTAGCTTTTTTAGTTAAAAATTAAGAAACAGTTCTAAGAACCTCATCTTAAGAACCCCAGATTAATCATGCTCTTAAGGGTTTCTTAATTATTATTATTTTTACTTTTTCGAATTTAGAAGAAGAAAAAAATTAAAAACTAACCAATCGCGGACCACTACGTGTCAGTGAGGCCCGCGAACAGTGTAAAAAACCTTTAAGGACCGACTACTATTTGGTTGTTTTGGTAACTGATTTCTTAAAACAAAATGGGTCCTACGCGGGATTCACACGCTAAGAATCCCTCTAGTATTCTTGGATAAAGATGTTCTTAGCATGTGCCTACTCCGTTCACTGGCACCACAAATTCAACTCTCTCTTTTTCATTTCTAGTGAAGGATATTGGTTTATAATATTACATTTTAATCACATAAGTAAAACTTGTGTGGTATTTGCGCCCCCTCCCCACCCCCCCCCCCCAAAAAAAAATAGTGATAGTTGGGTGAAAACTCTATATTATAAAATTTATTCGTATTGCACATAGCTAGATGCATGGGACATTACCCCTTTTTAATAATTTTTCATTTGAAATAATATCCAATTAGTTTAGAAGGTATTGATGAAAGAATCATCAAACGTTTTCTAAATATATATATACTAGGTGTCTAAAAATTTAAAATATTTTTTAACAGATAAATATAAATTATATTTAAAATTTTTTTTATTAATATTGTAAATTTTCTTTTTCGTATCAATATTTTAATATAAATTTGATTTAATTAAACATAAAAATTATATTTAAGAATATGCATGTATATTTGAAATTATAATCTTAGATAGATTTTCTATCTATTTATTTTAATTAAATATATTAAATAAATTTGTAAAAGTTGCATAATTACCAAAAATTAAAATTAAACAATATTTATAAAATTTGTAGATATATAAGAAAATAATGATTTTACGATTAAATTTTTATAATTTTCTAAAAAAATTGTATACATTTTTGAAAAAATTAGTAACAAAATTGTATAATTTAAAATATTTAATTATATTATATTTCGAAATTTATAATGCCATATTTGAATATATTTATTTTAATGATAATTTATGAGTTATTCTCATATTCTAAAAAAATTCCAAAAATATAAATTGACATTAAATGTAATATATGAGTTATTACCATATTTTAAAAAGTTTAATAAAAATATAAATTAACATTAAATGCAATTGTCCATGTCATATTAAGGTATAAGACATGTTATCAATTTCAGTAGTCATGTCATATTTGTTTTGTGAAATTGATTGTAGAAAAGACATGTGGCAAAATCACTTCGCAGATATAGTCTAGGGGATAGAGAGAGAGAATATTACTAGTCATTGGATTTGTAACATGATGGATTTAGAGAATGTCAAATTTCATTAATTTGACAAAATCACCAAAGTTTTGACACAAGAAAGCAACTGAAGCAAGAACAACAAACAAAAACCCCAGCTAATAAACTATTCATAAAGATGATATATAGATTTCTTTCAATGCTTGATTCGTAACTTTTAAATCAATCCGCTGCTTCTTTTCATCTAGTCTTAGAGCTATAATTTCTCACAGTCTTGTAAATAGACTTGACATGCATCTGTCTTGAGGTTATCATCCATCTTTAATCTTAGCTATGAGAACCAGTTCTGAAACAAAGATATATTTCTGAAGCAAAATTCAAAACATATGGTATAAGCCATGAACAGAGCCTTGGATTTCGCCATTGTATCATCTGTTTCTTGTGATGTAAATAATCAAAGTTGTAAGCAACTTGCCAAGAATAATCAAACTCTGACACAGTGTTCTTGAGATGGATAGGTGTTTCAAGACATGAACAGAGCCTTGCATTTCGCCATTGTATCATCTGGACTCGTTACTGCACCACAAAAGAAACAATCCGAGTTGTCATGAAAATGTCATCAGCATAAACACAGACAGAGATTAACCGATATGATATATATACAACTAACCAACTAACCTGAATGGCCAATTGTTTTTGGTGATTCATAAATTTCATAATCGTTTCCACCCTACATAAGTCAAAGCCGTATTTTTACACATCAAGCTCAACGGAAAATCTGCAAGAATTACTCAGAGAATATTAAGTTAAATTGTGTTACCTCATAGGTTTTTGTCACCGAAGAAACAGATTTCACTGGAGTCTTCAAGGTATTGCAAGCAGTAAGTCTTAATTTATTTATGGAATTACGCGAAGGATCCTCGACCATCTAATACACATCCCGGTAAAAACCCCCATGGTAAATTGTTAACCATCTCGAAACCCTAAAAATCAAACCAACCAAGAGAACTTTCATGTGATCTATTTCTCTGTAACGTTCATATGTGTTTTTCATTAATTAAAAGAAAAATAGTTTTTGAGGTCTTTCTTTTATTGACAAAAAACACTAAAGAAATACAGAAAATTGATTAGTTACATTGCATTCATCATTGTATATATATATATTAATATTTTTAATTGCTCTAAAATTCTATATGAATATTTTGTTCTCATTGTGAGTAGTTGTTACTAATTGCTAAAGGTAGAACCGTAAGGCCATGCAAGCACGGTCAACATGTGACTGAAAGATTTCAAACCAGAGAAGTGACTGAAAATGAAATGTGATTTTTAAATCTCTTGTTGGGAAAGATTTTAGGTAGTTTAAAGCCTCTTAATGTTCTGCTCACATTCATCATTGGCTCGTTCAGTGGCATTACAGTAGGTTGATGTGCTTTAACCTTTTAATATATATCATCCTACAAAAGTTGTTTCTTTCTTGAATCTAAATGATCAGTAATGGAAATGTAAAATCAATATGAAATTTTGGGAATGTGCCACTCATCATAATCCAAGCTATATGCAATGAGAAGGGAAGTACTTTTGACTTGTGAGAAATTATATATGGATTAGGTTATTGTACTCTCAATGGCGGAATGTAACGATTTTAAATACTTCCTTTACTATGAAGGTTTTCTTATTACAAGTCAAACGTTTTTGTGATAAAGTAAATTAGATTGGGGCCATTTACATATGGACTTAATTATGTATACAATCTTATGAGAGTGCTAGCAAGGGAAATTCCAATTGATATATTCTTTCAATGTTGAATAAGATCAACTAGGAAAATTTGGTCATCCTAAGATAAGTGGTTGAGACGAGCAATGACAAAGTTGGAACAAAGAGGACTACTAAGAGTTCATAAAGAGATCTTCAGAGAGAGAGAGAGGACTTGTCAGGTAGATCATCGAAGTAAGGATGCTTCATAGCGTTCTTTGCTAAGACTCGTTTAGATGGCTCATACTCCAGCATTTTCTGTAAAGCAACAAAACGGGCACACAGAAAAAACGCAAATTACTTTCCCGTCTATGATTCTCAACTAAGCAAAGCAAGGTCTAATAAGAATGTTTGGAAAATTTGGGTACTTACTGATAAGAGATCAAGTCCAGACTCATCATCCAAGTTTGAAACAGCTGTTGAGGGGCTCAACGATCTCTTTATTATTGGATATTGTATTATTTTTTACATTTGTTTAAAACGTAATAACTAATAATTGATTTTGAAATCTCAAGAAACTATAAATATACTACCGCAAAATCAAAATATGGCTGTAGAGAGCTTTATTTCCAGAGTAAAAAAATAGTGTTTTAGAAATCTACAGCAAGGAAAGCTACAGCAAATAAATTTACAGATTAAATTCTACAGCAAAAAATATAAAGGTACAACACTTACCAATCATCCCCATATACCAGGGTAAATCTCCAAAATAGCACATTTATAAGTTTATGTCACAAAAATAGCCCACAAAAATAGCCCACAAAAACTAAAATGACTAAAATAGCATTTTATCTTTTGAAAAATTTAAATTTTTTTTTATTTTTCAAAATTTGAAATCTTATCCCAAAACTCCACTCCCCAACTCTAAACCCTAAACCCTAAACCCTAAATCCTAAACCGTAAACCCTAAATCTTAAACCCCACCCCTTAACTCTAAACTCTAAACCCTAAACCCCACCCCTAAACTTTAAACTCTAAATCCTAAATCCTAAACTCCACCCCTTAACTCTAAACCCTAATGTCTAAATTAATTTACCATTGGGGTATAAGTGTATATTTATCTCTTTTGATAAAACATTAAATGTTATTTTGATCATTTTTATTTTTAGATGCTATATTTGTGACAAAAACTTTTTTTAGTGCTATCCTAGTCATTTTCTCTATATACTAATGTTTTGAATTTTCATGTTTCATCAAAGACAAATTAAAATTTAAAAAATTATATTAAAAATTAAATCAAAATTTAATAAATCTTATTTCAACTAAAATTTTAAATTTTAATAACAATTTTAAATTTGTTTTTGATTTTTGATTTTTGATTTCTTATAATGGTGAAATTATTGTTCTATACTGTTAAATATTTTTTGATATAAAGCTAGAATTTGTTGTCCATATAGCACAGCAACCTCATCCGTAAAAATGATTGAGATAAAACCATAATAATTGACAAATCAAGTCAACTACGATCATGAATGTCTTACCTTTGTATCTTCGTGATGAGATTTTCTTCAGATTAGAACCCAAGTCTCTGGCGATGATGCTGTGCACCGATCATTTCTTTCAAATGCATTTATCTGACATTGTAAATAGGATAAAAGAGTCGAGGCAGAGAAGCCGAGTCAGTTCAGTGATCAAATACATGATTAAGTGCAGTCCAATAAATACAAACTTGAAATGTTTAAAAAAAGACATTGTTATCAGAAATAGTTTTGAAAACAACTTATAAAACCAATTAGAGTGCACAAAAGAAATCAATTAGAAGAAGAAAATTTATATTCGAAAGATACCCTTTGTAAGGTTTGGAGTTTGATTAATTAAGATCTAAGCATGAGAAATTTGATAAAAGATACCCTTTGTAAGGTTTGGATTTTGATTAATTAAGATCTAAGCATGAGAAATTTAATAAACTTTGTTTTAATTTCGGATATTGGATAATAACCGGTCTGGTTTGGATGGATAATAACCGATCTGATTTTGGTTCAGAAATCCAATTTGTAAACAAGTTTAAAATATGTTCAGATATTATTATAGGCAAACCTAAACTGAACCGACCTGAATACTTGGGCCGGGTTCGGGTTTCGAGTCGGTTATTACGCCAATAGTTAAGGGATACGCAGCCAATGATTCTTCGAGTCCGTCGGAGTTAGAGGACGACGCGAGAGCGAAGAAGAAACCCCTAATCTACACGAAGCTTTCTTCTACAAGATTCACTATCTGCAGATAAGATTCGAGCTGTAGAAGAGATTACATAGCTCTTCACCGTAAGTTTCCTTCTCTCTCTGGCGGTTATTAGGGTTTAATCTCCGATTAGATTAATATTCGATTTGTGGTTTTAACATTGTTTGATTTTGAAATCTAGGGTTCCAGTGATGGCGAACTTGGGAGGCGGTGCGGAAGCTCATGCTAGATTCAAGCAGTACGAGTACAGAGCCAACTCTAGCTTGGTGCTAACCAGCGAGAATCGTCCTCGCGATACACACGAGCCTACCGGAGAGCCTGAGACTCTGTGGGGGAAGATTGATCCCAAGTCGTTTGGAGATAGAGTTGCTAAGGGAAGACCTCAGGAGCTGGATGATAAGCTTAAGAAGTCGAAGAAGAAGGGGCGTGATGCTGTTGCGGATGATACTGCTTCTGCTCGCCAGAGCAAGAGGCGTCGGCTCAGGGAAGAGAGTGTGCTCACGGATACTGACGATGTGGTTTATCAGCCCAAGACTAAGGAGACGAGGGCTGCTTATGAGGCTATGCTTAGTCTGATTCAGCAGCAGCTCGGTGGTTTGCCTCTGAACGTTGTTAGTGGCGCTGCGGATGAGATCTTGGCTGTTCTCAAGAATGACGCAGTGAAGAACTCTGACAAGAAGGCCGAGATTCAGAAGCTGCTGAACCCTGCACCTGATCAGATTCATCAGGTTTTTGATCAGCTTGTTTCCATTGGGAAATTGATCACCGACTTTCAAGAAGGTGGTGATTCTGGTGGTGGTAAAGCCAATGTAGATGAGGGGCTTGATGATGATGATGTTGGCGTGGCTGTTGAGTTTGAGGACAATGAAGAAGATGGCGAGGAGAGTGATCCTGATATGGTACAGGAGGAAGACGATGAAGAGGATGATGAACCTCAGAAAACTGGAGGGATGCAAGTGGATGCAGGGATAAATGAGGAGGATGCAGGAGATGCGAATGAGGGCACCAGTCTGAACGTTCTGGATATTGATGCTTACTGGCTCCAGAGAAAGATATCTCATGCTTATGAACAGCAGATTGATCCGCAACAGTGCCAAGTACTAGCTGAAGAGCTGCTTAAGATACTCGCTGAAGGGGATGATAGGGATGTTGAGAACAAGCTGCTTATGCATCTTCAGTTTGAAAAGTTCACACTCGTTAAGTTTCTGCTGCGGAACCGTTTTAAAATTGTGTGGTGTACGCGTTTGGCTAGAGCAGAGGACCAGGAAGAGAAGAATAGAATTGAAGATGAGATGAGAGGGTTGGGCCTGGCAGCAATTGTGGATCAGTTGCATTCAACAAGAGCAACAGCGAAAGAGAGGGAGGAGAACGTGCAGAAAAGTATTAATGAAGAGGCCCGACGTCTGAAGGACGAAACTGTTGGAGATGGAGGTCGAGGCAGGAGAGATGTTACTGATAAAGATTCAGAGAGTGGTTGGTTGAAGGGTCAGCGTCAGATGCTGGACTTGGAGAGCTTGGCTTTTGACCAAGGTGGTCTCCTGATGGCGAATAAGAAGTGTGACCTTCCAGCTGGCTCCTACAGAACTCATGGCAAGGGATATGATGAAGTTCATGTGCCATGGGTTTCTAAAAAGGTGGATATCAGTGAGAAGCTTGTGAAGATCACCGAGATGCCAGATTGGGCTCAGCCGGCTTTTAAGGGAATGCAACAGCTGAACAGGGTTCAGAGCAAAGTGTATGATACAGCTCTATTTAAGGCAGATAACATACTTCTGTGTGCTCCAACTGGTGCTGGGAAAACCAATGTTGCCATGCTCACCATACTGCAGCAAATTGAGTCCAGTAGGAACGAAGATGGAACACTCAACCATGGAAAGTACAAAATTGTGTATGTTGCACCCATGAAAGCCCTTGTTGCTGAGGTTGTAAGTAACCTCTCTAATCGTCTGAAGGATTATGGAGTCACTGTGAGGGAACTCAGTGGGGATCAGTCGCTCAGTGGGAAGGAAATTGAGGAGACCCAGATCATTGTCACCACACCAGAGAAGTGGGATATCATCACAAGGAAGTCTGGTGATCGCACTTACACCCAGCTTGTGAGACTTCTTATAATCGATGAGATCCATCTTCTTCATGATAATCGAGGGCCTGTGCTTGAAAGCATTGTTGCTAGGACTCTGAGGCAGATTGAAACCACGAAGGAGAATATTCGCTTGGTGGGTTTGTCAGCTACACTGCCAAATTACGAAGATGTGGCCTTATTTTTGCGGGTTGATCTTAAGAAAGGGTTGTTTAAATTCGACCGCAGCTACAGACCGGTGCCTCTTGGTCAGCAGTATATTGGAATCAGTGTGAGAAAACCATTGCAGAGGTTCCAGCTGATGAATGATCTTTGTTATGAGAAAGTATTGGCTGGTGCTGGAAAGCAACAGGTTCTTATTTTTGTTCACTCGAGGAAGGAAACAGCAAAAACTGCAAATGCAATAAAGGACACCGCAATGGCGAAGGATACACTCAGCAGATTCTTGAAAGAAGACAGTGCAAGTCGTGAAGTTCTTCAGAGTCAGATTGAACTTATAAAGAATGTTGATCTGAAAAATCTTCTGCCTTACGGTTTTGCTATTCATCATGCTGGGTTAACAAGGGGTGATCGTGAGATAGTTGAGGCCCTTTTTGGTGAGGGGCATGTGCAAGTCTTGGTTTCCACAGCAACTCTTGCATGGGGTGTGAATCTCCCTGCTCATACTGTCATAATCAAAGGAACACAGGTCTATAATCCTGAGAAAGGGGCGTGGATGGAACTCAGTCCCCTGGATGTTATGCAGATGCTTGGTCGTGCTGGAAGACCTCAGTATGATGAATATGGGGAGGGTATAATTATCACTGGCTACAGCGAGCTGCAGTATTATCTGTCTTTGATGAATGAGCAACTACCTATTGAAAGCCAGTTCATTTCCAAACTTGCTGATCAGCTTAATGCCGAAATTGTTCTTGGAACTGTTCAGAATGCTAAAGAGGCTTGCCACTGGCTTGGGTATACGTATCTCTATATCCGTATGGTTCGTAATCCAACGCTGTATGGTTTAGCGCCTGATGCCCTTGTAAAAGACGTAGTCTTGGAGGAAAGAAGAGCTGACCTGGTACGTACTTTCATCTGCTTTAACCTGTTATCTACTGTTAAAACTTTACTTGCTATCCTAATGCCTTAATTTAAGCTTTCCCACTGTTAAAAAATTATTTGCTATCGTAATGCCTTAACTTAAGCTTTCCCACTGTCTAATATGTGCGCTCCATGATGAGCTGTTGCTATCAACTTGGCTTGCTTTTTATCCTTCAAGTTGATTACAAATTTAGTATTCATTTCATATTCTCTGAGAATTTGACTAAGAAGTTTGCATCTGATGATTTGATGTCATTTCCCTGAAATTGCTTTTCATATGTTTAATATTGTTGATGAACTCTTGAGCCTAACATGGGTAGCTTTGCCTCTGTCCACTATATGCCCTTGATTAACTGTTTGGATATCTTGTGCTTATCACATTGATTGTGAAATTGGTATTGTAGATTTATCTGTGAGTCTCTGTGAGAATTTTGAATGGGAAGTGTATCTGATGATATAATGACGTTGCCATTTGTTTACTATCTTTTCACGTAAATGTTGTTCCTGGTATCAGTAGCTTTCTCTTTGTATGTTACAAGCACTCCATGAACTGTTGGATGCCTTGTTTCTTTCAAGTTGATCACAGATTTAATATGTCATTGCTCCAAAGTTTAATTTTTAAAAATATCATTTATGGCCATCTGTGTCTAACGTTTACTTGAATCATTGTTCTTTGCAGATACACTCAGCTGCTACCATCTTGGACAAAAACAACTTGATCAAGTATGACAGGAAAAGTGGATATTTCCAAGTTACTGATTTGGGAAGGATTGCTAGCTACTACTATATAAGTCATGGGACCATAGCTACGTACAATGAGCATTTGAAGCCAACAATGGGTGATATAGATCTTTATCGTCTGTTCTCACTGAGTGAGGAGTTCAAGTATGTGACTGTTCGGCAAGATGAGAAGATGGAACTGGCCAAACTTCTGGATCGTGTCCCAATTCCGATTAAGGAAACTCTGGAGGAGCCCAGTGCAAAGATTAATGTTTTGCTACAGGCATACATTTCACAGCTAAAGCTTGAGGGTCTTTCTTTGACATCAGACATGGTTTATATAACTCAGGTTTGTTCCATGTTCTCTCTGCTTTTTTCTCTCATCTCTCCTAGTTACGTTATTAAATTGCTGCATCTGTTCTCTGGTTTGTTCCTTGTTCTCTCTGCGTTCGCCTCTCATCTCTCTTAGTTACGTTTTTAAATTGCTGTATCTGTTCTCTGGTTTGTTCCTTGTTCTCTCTGCTTTCATCTCTCATCACTCCTAGTTACATTATTAAATTGCAGTATCTGTTCTCTCTGCTTTCTTCTCTCATCTCTCTTAGTTACTTGATTAAATTGCTGAATCTGTTCGCTGATTTGTTCTTGTTCTCTCTGCTTTCTTCTCTCATCTCTCCTAGTTACATTATTATATTGCTGTATTTCGTCTCTGGTGTGTCCCTTGTTCTCTCTGCTTTCGTATCTCATCTCTCCTAGTTACGTTATTAAATTGCAGTATCTGTTCTCTCTGCTTTCGTCTCTCATCTATCCTAGTTACCTTACTAAACTGCTGTATCTGTTCTGTGGTCTGTTCCTTGTTCTCTCTGCTTTCTTATCTCATCTCTCCTAGTTACGTTATTAAATTCCTGTGTTCTCTGGTTTGTTTCTTGTTTGCTTTGGTCTCTCATCTCTCCTAGTTACGTTATTAAATTCCTGTGTTCTCTGGTTTGTTTCTTGTTAGCTTTCTTCTCTCATCTCTCCTAGTTACATTATTATATTGCTGTATTTCGTCTCTGGTGTGTTCCTTGTTCTCTCTCCTGTATCTGTTCTCTGGTTTACGTCTCTTTTTTTTTTTAATCATTTTCAGAGCGCTGGACGTCTTGTACGAGCTCTCTATGAAATTGTATTGAAGCGCGGATGGGCTCAACTGGCTGAGAAAGCTCTGAACTTGTCTAAAATGGTTGGGAAGAGGATGTGGAGTGTCCAGACACCTCTTCGTCAGTTTCATGGAATTCCCAATGAGATTTTGATGAAGTTGGAGAAGAAGGATTTGGTGTGGGAGAGGTACTATGACCTGTCGTCACAGGAGCTAGGAGAGCTTATTCGTAGTCCTAAGATGGGCAGACCGCTTCACAAGTTCATCCACCAGTTCCCGAAATTGGTTCTTGCAGCACAAGTTCAGCCTATTACTCGAACTGTTCTGCGGGTGGAGCTCACGATTACACCCGACTTCCAGTGGGACGAAAAAATTCATAAATATGTGGAGCCGTTTTGGATCATTGTGGAAGACAGTGATTGTGAGAAGATCCTTCATCATGAGTATTTTCTATTGAAGAAGCAGTATATCAGTGAGGATCACACTTTAAACTTCACTGTCCCAATCTTTGAACCGCTGCCACCTCAGTATTTTGTCCGAGTGGTTTCAGACAAGTGGCTTGGCTCGCAGACTGTGTTGCCTGTATCCTTTAGACACCTTATACTTCCAGAAAAGTACCCACCACCTACAGAGCTACTGGATTTGCAGCCCCTCCCTGTCACAGCGCTTAGGAATCCGAGTTATGTGAGACTCTATCAGGATTTCAAGCATTTCAATCCGGTCCAGACTCAGGTCTTTAATGTTTTGTATAACACTAATGATAATGTGTTGGTTGCTGCTCCAACTGGAAGTGGGAAGACTATATGTGCTGAGTTTGCTATATTGAAGAATCATCAAGAAGTACTCCTAAGGCAGCAAGATGATACTAAAAGGCAAAGCGGACCTGATACTACGACGATGCGTGTTGTCTATATTGCACCGTTAGAGGCTATTGCTAAGGAGCAGTTTCGCATCTGGGAGAGGAAGTTTGGGAAGGGTCTTGGTTTACGGGTTGTTGAGCTGACCGGGGAGACAGCGTTGGATCTTAAGCTGCTGGAGAAGAGTCAGATAGTCATAAGTACTCCTGAGAAATGGGATGCTCTTTCTCGCAGGTGGAAACAGAGAAAATACGTACAACAGGTTAGTCTTTTCATTGTGGACGAGCTTCATCTAATTGGTGAAGGTCAAGGCGGTACAGTGTTGGAGGTGATAGTCTCTAGAATGAGATATATTTCTAGTCAGGGTGAGAATAAAATCAGGATTGTTGCGCTTTCCACTTCCCTTGCAAATGCGAAAGATCTTGGCGAGTGGATTGGGGCCAGTTCTCACGGCCTATTCAATTTCCCTCCTGGAGTCCGTCCTGTTCCACTGGAGATCCACATTCAAGGAGTGGATATATCTAGTTTTGAAGCCAGGATGCAGGCAATGACCAAGCCAACCTACACCGCCATAGTCCAGCATGCCAAGAACAAGAAGCCGGCTATAGTTTTTGTCCCAACCCGTACACATGTCCGCTTGACTGCTGTGGATCTGATGGCTTACTCTCACATTGACAACCCACAGAGCCCTGATTTCCTGTTAGGGAAACTAGAAGAACTTGAGGATTTTGTTGACAAACTCCGCGAGAAAACATTGAAGGAGACACTGCGCCATGGTATTGGCTACTTGCACGAGGGTTTATGTAGTCAGGATCAGGAGATCGTGACACAGCTCTTTGAAGCTGGACGGATTCAGGTTTGTGTGATGAGCAGTTCATTGTGTTGGGGCACTCCATTAACTGCACATCTGGTGGTGGTGATGGGGACGCAGTACTACGATGGAAGGGAGAATTCACACTCAGATTATGCAGTCTCTGATTTGCTTCAGATGATGGGGCGTGCTAGCCGACCTCTACTTGACAATGCTGGGAAGTGTGTGATATTCTGTCATTCTCCTCGTAAAGAGTATTACAAGAAGTTTCTTTATGAAGCCTTCCCTGTGGAAAGTCATCTCCAGCATTTTTTGCATAATAATTTCAACGCAGAAGTGGTTGCTGGGGTTATAGAGAACAAGCAAGATGCAGTGGATTATCTTACATGGACTTTGATGTACAGGAGGCTTCCCCAGAATCCTAACTACTACAATCTTCAAGGAGTGAGCCACAGACATTTGTCTGATCACCTATCAGAGCTGGTTGAGAACACCTTGTCTGATCTTGAAGCCAGTAAGTGCATTGAGATAGAGGATGAGATGGACCTCTCTGCTCTCAACCTTGGCATGATTTCATCCTACTATTACATCAGTTACACCACCATCGAGCGCTTCAGTTCTCTTCTGTCTTCTAAAACCAAGATGAAGGGACTTCTTGAGATCTTAACATCGGCGTCAGAGTATGACATGATCCCAATAAGGCCTGGCGAAGAGGACAGAGTTAGGAGGCTCATCAATCACCAGAGGTTCTCGTTTGAAAACCCCAACTGCACAGATCCTCATGTGAAAGCAAACGCTCTTCTTCAGGCTCATTTCTCGAGGCAAAGCATCACCACGAACTTGGAAATGGATCAGCGTGAGGTCCTTCTATCAGCAACCAGACTTCTACAGGCGATGGTGGATGTGATATCAAGCAATGGCTGGCTGAATCTTGCTCTGTTAGCAATGGAAGCAAGCCAGATGGTGACTCAAGGCATGTGGGAGCGTGACTCGATGCTTTTGCAGCTCCCTCACTTCACAAAGGACTTGGCAAAAAGATGCCAGGAGAATAACATTGAAACCGTATTTGATCTTGTGGAGATGGAGGATGAAGAACGCCAAGAGCTTCTCAAGATGAAGGACACTGAGCTTTTAGACATTGCCAGATTCTGCAACCGCTTCCCAAACATTGACCTGACTTACGAGGTTGTGGGCAGTGAAGATGTGACCGCAGGGAAAGAGGTGACGTTGCAGGTGATGCTTGAGAGAGACATGGAGGGGAGGACAGAAGTGGGAGCTGTGGATGCACCCAGGTATCCCAAGACCAAAGAAGAAGGGTGGTGGCTGGTTGTGGGGGACACCAAGACGAACCAGTTGGTGGCCATCAAGCGTGTATCCTTGCAGAAGAAAGCGAAGGTGAAGCTGGATTTCCAAGTACCGAGTGAAGCAGGAGAGAAGTCGTACACACTCTACTTCATGTGCGACTCTTACTTGGGTTGTGACCAAGAGTACGCTTTCTCTGTTGATGTCAAGGAATCTGGCGCTGAAAACCACATGGAAGAATGATCTTGTGTTTCAGGTTAGTGTTTTTAGTGCGCATTTGTCAGATAACATTTGGATTTTGGTAATTTGAAAGTCAGAAAATGAGACATGCTTTCTCTTCTTTGCAGGCGTTGCTGGATTCTGGAGAAGAGCATTCTCACTTTTATGTAATATGCGTCTTTAGTTTTAGACCAAAATCTATGGTTTTGTTCCTTGTTGTTTTGTCTGGACCAAAATCTAAACGGTAGACGTGTCAAAAACTTGTTTTGAGTTCTGTTACTCTGAAAGCTGAGATTTATAATAATGAAATGCAGCAAGTTTTATTAAGGACAGTAGTAAGGACAGGTTGTTCTCAATACGTATTGAAAAGCAGCACCGAGCTGTGACCGAAGTTCTCACTACCATTTCTTAATCATAAAATGGTGGTCAACAGTTTGGTAAAAACGCAAAGCAGTAAACTCTTTACAAACTTGTAGTATGAAACTTTCTTTGCATAAGCACTTTAAACATCCCATGCACTTGTGGTGTTGTCTTTTCTTTTGACTTTTGTTGTTGTTTGAGTTTGGAAAGAGAGAATAAAAACAAGTTTTGGATTATAGATTGAGTGGCTTCATATGTCTATTATCGACATCGACTTGACTTTAGAGTCTTATCACACAAAAGCTGAACAAACTCCTAGTCTTCCACAGGAAAAATTACACATATCCCTCCAAGAATTCACAGCCTTTTCCTTCAAAAAAAGATGCCGAAAGCTGTAGAAAGGAAGTTGATGCAAGAAATAAGAACATCGTGTTGCGTGTTGCTATTCGAGTGTTGCTATTCGATAAGGGCGAAGAGCAAACCAAACGTAAAACCTACATTAAACTAGACCTATCGATACTTTTAATACTTGTTAAAAATAAACTTTGTGAGCTTTGAAAAACTTAGCACACCTCGTGGTTGCTTTTCTGTTAAAGACAGAAACTAGTATCAATAAGTTTGAATTTTGAGATTATGTAAGAAAGAAAATAGTCTGCAGTGCAAGCCTAAAACAAAGCAACCAACTTAACTTTCCTACCAATGATGATGGTAAATTAGATCAGAACTCTCGACTTGCACTATAGGACAAAGTATTTGAGCCTTTATTCCCATGACAATTTTGGTTATCTGTTTGGGCCCAAACCCATAGGCTCAATAATTTTGCTCTGTTTTACAAGACATTTAACAGCAAAAACTCTATAGACTAATATTATTGTGACTATAGTATTTTATTAATTTATAAAGATTAATTTATAAAAAATATCTTGTTTATATTTTTATACTTTCATTTTTTTTGTGAAATTAAAGATAGTTTATTCACTGTTTTTATATTTCATTTTAATATGACTTTCGTATCCTTTTTACTTTTTTTTTTATGAACATGAGATGTATCATACAACTTACATGTGTTTCAGATTTTATTAAACATCATAAAAAATAGAAATAACTCTATTGTAAATATAAAACAAACAATACAATGTATTATTTGTAATTATATAATATAATTTATGATTTTAATAACACCTATTTTATCACCGCGGGCCTGGTCTGTTAGGGATTGCTGTGCGGCAGGTTTGAGCCGGCATAAAGTCCAAAAAATTGTCCTGTTAATATATATTTATTATTTTATAATATGTAAAAAATTCAAAATAAATAATAGTGTACATAAAAATATTTGTATACCGAATATTATCGAATATTTGCACGAAAAGAAAATTGGATTTCATTCCGTGTCTGATTTTAAAACTATATTAGAGATGGCAAAGTTGGAACTGGACTGCGGGTCTGGCCCGTAAAAGCTTGATGCAAAGCGGGTTTAGACCGGTATTTGGTAGGCCCAAAAAATTGCGGGCCTTGCGGGATGGTACTATGCGGGAATGGACTGAATGCGGGATGGGCCACAAGTTGATTTGCGGGATTCAAAATATCCGCAAAACTTTAATCTTCATTTCTATCTTCACCTGAAAAAACGAGAGAGATAGCAAAGAAGGCGATTCAACGTTAGATCTTCGCCGACAATCTATGGAGCTCCGGTGACGGCGGGTTGAGGGTCGATGATGCTTCCGGTATCTTCGTCTTCGGTCTGCACCAGTGGAGCTTTTTCGAGCCACCAGAAGAAGTTTGCGAACTCACTTTCCGCCGAAGAAGAAAATCCAGCTTTGGCGACGGATTCATCAAACTAAAGAATGGTTTTTAACTTATGAGTTATAGTTTTTGGATTCATAAAATTATATAAGTTGGTTATGTTAATATGTATGGAGTGCGACAAAAGTAAGTTAAATAACTAAACAAGTTTTTTGAATAACAAATACGTAAAACACTGATTGATGAATATTGTCAATCCACGACTTGACTCATATCCTGAAGCGTCTTAAAGCGTCCTGAAGCATTCTGAAACGACCTGGATCACGTCTTGAAGCGTCACTGATGCTCCGCCCTAAGGAACGAACACTCAGCCGGTAAGGAAAGATATGGACTCGATCCGAAAGGAAGGAGAACTAATGGGATGTATGGTGACACAAAGGGTTGCGGATGGCCCAATGATACTACCAGGGTGCTTGATTGTCGCCTGATATGACTCATAGGTCTGACAAGGAAGCAAAACTCGATCTGTTGCCAGATGTGACGCACCGGTCCAACAAGAAAGAAGCGTTTAACTTGGATTTAACTACACCAAGAAAACTAAAAATGTTCTAAGCAAAGAACAAAGAGTATAAACTCAAAAGAAGAAGGGAAAATCGATTATTTTATTCTATGAGATGTGTTACATATTTATACTAGAATGAGTCAGAGAAAGACATAAAGATATTGAGGAAAAATATGCTTAGGAAATACAAAGATTGACTGCAAATATTAAAGATAGTCAAAGACTATATTTCCCATGCGATCTGGTATTAAAGATAGTCAAAGACTCCATTTTTCCCATGCGATCTGGTCAAGATGACACTTTGCCTACTGTCCAGGTTCATCCGAACCAGTCTGGTCCATGGCGGTAAGGAGCAGGACGTGGGTTGTACGATCTGAGGCGCATCATTTTCTTCCTCTTCAAAAGGATTTGTCCACAAATCTGACTCTCCTCCAAATAATGCAGTCATCCCTGACATTTTTGCTGCAACCAACATCTAGAAACTTACACTGAGATTTTGTTCCGATATATGGCTTCAATTCTTCAAACAACAGAGCCTTTGCTTTGGCGGCTGGATTCCAGAAAGCTGATTCTCCAAAGACAAAATCCACAGCTTCAATTATCTTTGATTGCACTTGTGAGTTAAGAACCGAACTCACAACCCTTCCCTCTTCCATGTTTGATTTACCCAGAGATGCCCAAAGCTTCTTCTCCCCATATTCTACTTCCTTCAGTGTCTCAAAACAAAGGATGTATGGATCAGGTCGTGAATAATAAGAATACCTTTTGAAAATATCATCGAAATGGGTTATGGTTGAAATCTGAAACAGTTCTTCTTTTGCAGCTTCTTTAGTCTCCTTAGGATCTGATTGCTCATTTTTTTCTGGTTGTGCCTCCTCATCAAAGATTGGACCAAGATCATAGCTCAATGGTCTCCTAGTGACAATAAGTGAATCTTGCGTCAGATTATCAAATTGCTCTTCCTCCTCATCAAAGATTGGACCAAGATCATATCTCAATGGTCTCCTAGTGACAAGAAGTGAACCTTGAGCCTGGTTTTCCGGATCTACAAACCAGTCTTCCGCTGCTAGCCTCCTTGATTCTGGTTTTTCATGGCTAGGCACAGATCGCTTTTGTCGTGTCTCCAACTGATCAATTCTTTTGTGGATCGGAACAAACTTAGCTTCGATCATCTGCTTAAATTTACTTATGAATTCTTGAACAGTGATTGTATCATTCTGCCTCTTGAATGACATTTTGTTGAAAAGATGAAGGATAGATGGATAGATGGATAGATGAGAAGATGAATAGATAGTACCGGTTGAGTGGCTCTGATACCACTTGATGTGCCCTAAGAAACGAACACTCAGCCGGTAAGGGAAGATATGGACTCGATCCGAAGGAAGGAGAACTGATGGGATGTATGGTGACACAAAGGGTTGCGGATGGCCCAATGATACTACCAGGGTGCTTGATTGTCGTTTGATATGACTCACAGGTCTGACAATGAAGCAAAACTCGATATGTTGCCGGATGTGATGCACCGGTCCAACAAGAAAGAGGCGTTTAACTTGGAGCTAACTACACCAAGAAAACTAAAAATGTTCTAAGCAAAGAACAAAGAGTATAAACTCAAAAGAAGGAAAAATCATTATTTTATTCCATGACATGTGTTACATATTTATACTAGAATGAGTCAAAAAAAGACATAAAGATATTGAGGAAAAACATGCCTAGGAAATATAAAGATTGACTGAAAATATTAAAGATAGTCAAAGATTCTATTTCTCATGCGATCTGGTATTAAAGATAGTCAAAAACTCCATTTTTCCCATGCGATCTGGTGAAGATGACCCTTTGCTTACTGTCCAGGTTCATCCGAACCAGCCTGGTCCATGACGGTAAGGAGCAGGACGTGGGTTGTATGATCTGAGGCGCATCAGTCACGAAGCAGTATAATCGCAGGTTCTACGGGTCGATTCGCGAAAACCTACATACATTGTAGAGAGGGTTTGGATAGCCATTCCTGATACCGTGGTCCGCGCGGACTGACCTGCTCGAAAACGAATCCGCGGTAGTGGACGAATAAACCTGCCATCTCGAAACTATATCAATATTCAACGAGAATTGCGGTTGTTTCGTTTATTATCAACTAGCAAATCCAATTTTGTTGGCCCAAAAATATAGGGTAGTGGTCTGTTTTGGGCTAATAGATTGTATTTATTAGGCCGTCTCAACCGTTTTTGTATTGGGTCGCCATTTTTCTATTGTCTTATCGTCAAATTTTTGTTGGAACCATATCTCTGTTTTGTTTACTTTTTTCATTGGAATAAATATATCCAATCAGACCAAACTAAAACGCTTAAAGATGGTTAAGCCGACATGTTTGGCACCCTAAGAGAAGTAGCTTCTAGGTTATAAATTGTATATGTACTAGTCTAAAGGTCAAAAGTAAAAAATGGATTCTGCCGACAATTGCTTGGATTTGATTCTATTTAGAAGATTTTACTCTTTAAAATCCATCAAAATCCAACCTTGGACAAGCTTTTCTCACACATTATTAGTCACAGTTGTGTCTTCATCTTTACTTTTGCAAGTACACAATTATTCTGATAATTCAATTCTATTAATAATAGAGGAGGGCCAAAGTGTCAGTAATGATGCATGGATCATGGATGGTTAGCTGATAAACATCTCTTTCTGATTAATTCAATTCTTTCTTTATGATTCTTTATAAATCCATCAGATGACAAAAAAAGAACTTAATTTGCTAAATGATATCAATACATAGCTACAACTATAAAAATGTTACAAAATATTGGTAAGATACTATCATACAGAACTGACAGAAGTACTTGATATACATAATAGTTTCATATACAGTTTACCTGTAGGTTGATTTTAAAATAGTATAATTTGTGTACGATTATTTGTCTGCCAAATTATTCTCTTTTGCTCTTGTAGTAAACATAACAAAATATTAAAAGTTACTAGCCACAGACACGGCACTTCCCAGAAAATACAAAAGATACCGTTTGTAAAACTAAAAAGACAACTACAAACTGGTCTCGATCTCTCACTATTTAAGATCTTGGAAACTAGCTTGTCGACTGTAGAAATTTAATTTGCTGGTAGAGAAACCAATCAACCATGATAATATAAGTTGCAGCATGTGATTTCGTACATATCAATGGATATACATTTACTTACTAAAAAATAGTTGGACGTATCTCACCATATACATGTTCATATTCATATTCAAACTGATAATATAAACAATTGTGACATGTGTCCCTCAGATTTTAGAACATCCAACTAATAACATATGTATGAACCCTTCACCACATGAAAGCATAATATTTAAATTCAGAAATTGATAGATGTTTTCTAACTGAACTAGCCATACTTCATTAAATTATTAGACAAACTTTCCTCATCTATAAATTTCATATTTCTTCCAGGAATATATTACAGAAATTTTAAGTTCATGCCTTATCAAAAGAAAAAAGTATTTTAAGTTAATTTTCTGATGAGCCTAAAGGAGTGATGATAAATTCCACGTGCCTAATCAAGGGTCGAAGTCAGATTTCGACACATGAGAGACCTTAGCATGTGCCTACTCCGTTCACTGGCACCACAAATTCAACTCTCCCTTTTTTCATTTCTAGTGAAGGATATTGGTTCCTAATATTACATTTTAATCACATAGGTAAAACTTGTGTGATATTTGGAGGTTTTATAGTGTGATAGTTTGGGTGGTTGGCTGGTTGCCCCCCAAAAAATAGTGATAGTTGGGTGAAAACTCTATGTTATAAAATTGTATTCGTATTGCACCATAGCTAGATGCATATGACATTTCCTCTTTTTAATAACTTTTTTCATTTGAAATAATATTCAATTAATTTTCTTACTATAAAATAGAAGGAAAAAAGTCAAAAACGATCAGGCTTCATGTCTGCCAATGTTAAAATTAAAATTCTTTTCTTGACTCTGATCAAATCAATTTTTAAGGAGTTTTAGATAAACTAATTTAATTCAGTTCAGGTATGGACAGAGATTATAAGTTTGTCACAGAATAGAAATAAACATTAGAGAAAGAGGATAACACAAGTAAAGATTAAACGAAATATTAATGATTATATGCGAAATCTATACTATTAAAACTGAAATACAAATATAAATTTAACCTCAAAATAATATTTAATTACATTCTAATGCCCCTGAAAAACTACATAATCACATCCTTTAGTATTTATTAAAATTTTGTCAATTATAAAACATACCTAAATTGATTTTTAAACCATTTAATGTTGAAACTTTCTAAATATTTCTCATTTTTAATAAAATTTTGAAAATTTGATATTTAATTGTTATACAAACAAAATATTCTGTAAAATGATATCACTCAAAACCTAAAATAGACAAATTAGTATATGCTAAATGGTAATAATTCGAATTTGATCTAAACCTCAACTCCATTAATAATAGATCTTTATCCAGGATTACAATAAACTAAATCATATATTATGTAAAAGACTTTTTGGCATTTAATAGATTCACTTTCAGTAATTTTCCTTATTTCCTTATTTGATAAAAGAATCAAAAGTTCAATTCAAAATTTTAAAATACTATAGGAGTTTTTATTATTTTTTGCCAGATTAACCATATCACGGACTGACAACAATTTTTTTAGACCTTAACAGAAATTTAATTAACAGTTATATCTAAACCGGTTTTATATTCGAGTCACCAAAATTCATTGTCGAAACCGCATGTCCAAAATAAATATGAAAATATTAATTTCATCTAATTTAAATAATTTAGTTTAAAATAATGAGCAAGTGATGGTTGAAAGATAAAATAATATTACAATATAAATCAAAACAATTAAAATAATTACATCGATATATGCTTTCTATTTATTTGTTGGCAAAAATATAAAATGTATATTGAAAAGTAAAAATATATAACATGTATACCTTCTCCTGTAAATAGTTAATATATTTTTGACAAACATAAAAATCTTGCGGGGATCCAAATATAGTATTGTTTAAAAGGCATGAACAAACAAAAAAAAGAAAATAAAAGAAAAGAGTTTTAAAAGCTAAGGCATGAAATAAGACTTATTCTTGGGTTCACCCCCTATCAATAGAATTGTGTTATTTCATATTCGATATTTTTAAAAAAAAAAAACAAAATATTGTCAATTTATATTATCTTTTTAAAATTAAAAGGTAAAAAGAAATAAATAAAAAATAGTAGTAATTACAAAAAAAAAATATTTTTAACGTCATCAGCAAAACATTAAACCCTAAATCCTAATCCCTAAACCCTAAATCATAAACCCTAAACCCTTGGGTAAACCTTAAACTCTAGGATAAATCTTAAACTCTAGGATAAATCTTAAACTCTAAATTAAAATCACTAAACACTAAAACACTCAAGGGTTTAAGGTTTAGGATTTAGGGTTTAGAGTTTTAGGGTTTAGTGTTTTTATTTAGAGTTTAGGATTTACCCAAGGGTTTAGAGTTTACCCAAGGGTTTAGGGTTTACCCAAGGGTTTAGGATTTAGGATTTAGGGTTTAGGGATTAGGATTTAGGGTTTAGTGTTTTGCTGACGACGTTAAATTTTTTTTTTAATTTTTATTTCTGTAGCTGCTATTTTTTTCACTTTTTTATTTTAAAAATATAATATAACTTGATAATATTTTGTTTTTTTTTTTTAAATATCGAATTTGAAATAATGAAATCCTATTAGCCGGTGAACCTAGAGGTCCACCGAAGAATAACTCATGAAATAATCATATATCAATTTCCCATATATGAAAAAATTTCTAAACTCTTCACTCTTCAGAGTGACAAGTCACCGAACAAAGAAGTTTAAATTCAAATTTAAAACTTGTTAGGATTTAGGGTTTAGGGATTAGGATTTAGGGTTTAGTGTTTTGCTGACGACGTTAATTTTTTATTTTTATTTTTATTTCTGTAGCTGCTATTTTTTTCACTTTTTTATTTTAAAAACATAATATAACTTGATAATATTTTGTTTTTTTTTTAAATATCGAATTTGAAATAATGAAATCCTATTAGCTGGTGAACCTAGAGATCCACCGAAGAATAACTCATGAAATAATCATATATCAATTTCACATATATGAAAAAATTACTAAAGTCTTCACTCTTCAGAGTGACAAGTCACCGAACAAAGAAGTTTAAATTCAAATTTAAAACTTGTTAGGAAAGAAATAAAAACACGAACGAGTGGTCACTCACCGAACAAACAGCCTAAATTCAGATAAAATGCCATTAATGATTTAAATGATAAATACAAATAAATCATAAAGGAACGGTTTAGACATTAAAAATATAATAATACTACTAAACAGTTGTTCATCTCACGTTTGTGTTTGACTGTTGAACACAAAAACAAATATATACATATAAAAAGTAGACGTCATGTTATATACCTATATGGCGATGGATGTTTTTCATGTGGATCTTCTATATATATATAACTGTCATAAAAAATAACAGACGGTCTGAATTGTGTCAGAGAAGGGTTCCTCTCTTTCTCGTGTGAAACATACTTTTGTAACCGTCTCTGTTTCTTCTTCTTCTTCTTCTTCTTCTTTCTCCAAGATTTGATCTATAATGGGGAAGACGAGCGGGACGAGAGATTGGGCTCAGATCTACGCCATCTACGGGATCGAGCAGAAACACACTCTCTTCTTCCTCCTCCTCAACGCCATTGCTTTCTCTCTACTCTCCACCGTCTTCTTCCTCTACTTCCACCCCATCTGCCACTTCCTCGAGTCCTTCCTCTTCTCCAGCTCCTCCCCCGCCGCGGCTAGATTCGCCGCAGGTTTCTTCGGAGCCGTAACGGCGCTCTCCGCCGTCTGTTTGTTCTTCGCGGCGGCGAACTTTTTCTACTCCGCGGTGCCTCTACGGTACGAGATGGCGCAGAGGATGGTTGGATCGGTGGTAGATTGGTCGAGCGTGAAGACGGCGCTTGATCTCGGCTGCGGTCGAGGGGTCTTGCTGAATGCGGTGGCGACGCAGCTTAAGAAAACCGGTAGTTCGGGTCGGGTCGTCGGGTTAGACCGATCCATGTCGACAACTCTCTCTACTCTCCGCACGGCTCACATGGAAGGTGCGCGTCTTGACTCTTGAGTTATTAATTCCGTTGACTTTTTGACTAATTTTACGTTTCGTATACTTTTCTCGTTGACCAACCACTACTATTAGTTTTCATTACATATATTGTTTTTTTTTCTGTTTAAACGTATATTGTTTTTTTAAAGAACATATGTTGTTTTTTCGGGTCAGAAAACATATACTGTTTTTGTTGTTATTTTCATACAAATTTTTATATTATTATCCACTATGTTTTTTAAATTAAAACGCGTTTATTATTTTGATTAGTAAATCGATAACCTTATGTTGTGGAGAATGTAACATATAGGAGTGCAAGAGTACGTGACTTGCCGTCAAGGAGACGTAAGACGGCTTCCGTTCGGTGACAACTACTTCGACGTGGTGGTCTCCGCCGTGTTTCTCCACACAGTTGGGAAAGAATACGGTCAGAAAACGGTGGAGGCGGCGGCAGAGAGGACGAGAGTGCTAGGAGAAGCGGTGAGAGTGTTGAAACCCGGCGGCGAGGGAGTGCTGTGGGATCTTGTACACGTGCCGGAGTACGTGCGGAGGTTACAAGAGCTGAGGATGGAGGAGATTAGGGTTTCGAAGCGAGTCACTGCGTTTATGGTTAAGAGCCATATGGTCTCGTTTAAGAAGCCTAGTCAGCATTTTGTGGGTCCGGGAGAAGTACGTTTAGATTGGAGATGTTAAATGACGTGGAAATATAAAAATGTTTTGTTTCATACTTTTTTCTTCTAATTAGGGAATCTATATGGCCAAAATATAAGTGAATTTCGTCGATTTGCAGTGCATGAGTATGGATAGAGTTGTGTATTTGTGGAGAGCTTCTAAAACACTAAATTGATCTTAATTTTGTATCATATTGACATAAAACCAATATGTTCCAAAAGGTCGATTATGTTTCAAAACCATTTTTTGGGTGTTTAGGAAGAGTCGGACAAAAAATTTATTTCGAGAATAATAATCAAAATATGATTGAATAACACCAACCCTTCGAAATAGATCAAACTTCTTTTCATTTCTAACTAACAATTTTAGAGTATTTAACATTTTATTTCACTAAAACTGATTTGAAATCGACTATAGAATTCGACAAATGAAATACAAGAGGATTAATGAATTTTATTAGAAATAAAGAAACGAATATTTTTATGACAAAAACAATACAACCATGATCTTATTCAGAATAATAAACAAGTAGACATTTTCAGACCCATAAAACAGATGAATTTCTATACAGTTGAATAATAACACGATAACAATTTTTGTAATTTAAATATATATTATATTATATTTTACTTTACGATAGCACGACAAGACTAGACCTACAATCTATTGAAGGATAATTGGTATTGGTTTACTCTCTCTCTCGAATATATGCCATGTATCTATCAAACACGATTTAATATGATGTGAGCCAGCTTAGAAAATTAGGTTGGAAGTTAATGCTACGAGCAGCATGCCAAATCTAGGGAGTTGATTATGTGGAAGACTTTAGTTTGCTTGAAAATGAAGTGATAGTTACTTACTTACTACATAGTGTCAGCATCAGTGTGTCACTATCGACTTATTGATTACCATTCAGCTATAATTGAACTTTTGATTTTTTTGAAACACTTTTTTTTTTTTTTGAAACACTAATTGAATTTTTGATATTTTCGGATTTTTGTAATACAATTTATATTGGTCAAATCTCCAAAATAGCACTTTTCTAAATTTATATCACAAAAATAGCACTCCAAAACTAAAATGACCAAAATAGCACATTTCTAAGTTTATCTTTTGAAAATTTTAATTTTTTTATTTTTCAAAATTTGAAATCTTATCCCCAAAACCTCATTTCTCCACTCTAAACCCTAAACCCTAAACCATAAACCCTAAACCCTAAACCCTAAACTCTAAACCCTAAACTCTAAACTCTAAACCCTAAACTCTAAACCCTAAACCCTAAACCCTAAACCCTAAACCCTAAACCCCACCCTTTAACTCTAAACCCTAAGTTTGTGACTTTTGATAAAACATTAAGTGCTATTTTTGTGACTTTTGACCTTGAGTGCTAGTTTGGGAACAAAAACTTGATTTAGTGCTATTTTTGTCTTTTTCTCATTTATATTGCCTAACCTTTTTAAAAAAATTGTAATAGTAACCTGTGAAATTCTTGCTACCTAAACGTGGAAACAGTAGTACCATTCGATCCAAGAAAATGAAGAAGCTATCTGAGAGCTAATATTCTGGTGGTGGAGGCAGCTTCTTTTCACTGTCTCCTCTTTTGTCTCGCTCTCTTCTTTCTTCTTCTAATTTTTACTCAGTAAAAGTGGTTGAAATGAGCCATGTTTTTTTGAAGAAGCTGAAACGAGCCATGTTAGTATTAACTATGTTCAATTTATATTTTATCTGGTTGAAATGAGTTAAATGTAGGAAATTTTTATTCTATACTCATCAGAAACTAAAAATCAGCAACTAACCATTACAAATTTGGTGTTATGATGATACAATAAACATTATGTTAAAAATTGACCAACTTGAAAATATTAATATAAGTTGAAAAAGTGAATGAACTGCATTAGTATTCTGATAAAAAGAAATCGAAGCGTGTATATTCTTTGTTTCCTCTACCATTATCGTTGTTATTTGCCGCACATTAATTGGATCTAATGATCTTTAACCTTTTTTTTGGGGCACAACTTACATTAGTTCTCAAACATTGGGCTACAAATAGAAGAAAAGTTTAACCAAACTCGACAAACACAAGACAATACAACATAAAATGTAGATGTAGAAAAACCTCTAAGATAAATTGTCACATCTTTAACTATAATCTTTATATGGCTATTTCACTAAATTTCTCCCCATAACGGTCTTTCACTTAGTTCACTCTTAAATATAGCAGTTGTACCTTAGTTTGGTTCTTCGGGAATAATATTTTTTTCCTATCCAGATTCTCTCGAGAGTTGAGTTCTCTCTACCAAACGTATTAAAACTTTTCCTTTTGAAACAAACAGATAAAGAGTTTGATTGTGACATTCATTTGGTGTGTAATAGTATCAAACAAAAGTGTTGTTTGCGTAATTCAAACTCTCATTGACGACCAATGAACTCAATTCTTTGATATTTCTATGTCGCAAACCAACAAAAAAAAAACACATACAATAAAATACTTATTGACTGTTCTCGCAGCAAATACTCTAATGAAATTTGAGTCGGGAGTGGAAAATGTTTAAGTGAACTACCTTTACTACTTGACAGGGACGCAATAAGAAGAACTGAGAAGTGGAGGCAAGACGCACACTAAGTGAGGACCTGGTGGATTGCTGCTTACATTTGCTTCTTCCACGTTTGGCAAACCGAGCTGAGGAGGACGGACATAACCCGCAACTAATGGAACACATAGTATCGATATTACCACTCTTGAACCTGTAATAATTTTAACCACCCAAAAAAAAAAACATATCAACATTAGTATGCAAGTCTTTCCTGCAACAAAACAAGAAGAAGAATAAAAGATTACTTTACCTTGCTCCTCTGAGAGAGAGACATAACCTCTCTTCCTACCCGCAATCATCCAGTTCTCCGAATTTGCATTGACTTCGTATAACACCTCATCCTTGTGGAAACAAAACAATCACAAATTCAAAAGGGAAAACCTGGTAATGATGAACTGATCGTGGATCGATGATTATATCAAATGACACTCGGAAGGAAAAGTAATATATAATATAAAGTTCGATCTAGACATGACTTACATGTTGCTGTTCTACGGCTTCACTTCCCTCGAGCTCTTTCAGCCTTTCGACTCTCCACTGCATGGTAATAAGTTTCCCGACCCTAAGACCATCAGAAGGAAGTGGAAGAAACCCAACTGTCAGGCAAGGATCAAGCACTGGACGCTGCAAAACAATAGCACTCTTGAACACCAAATCTCTCCTTTCAGCATCAGCTACAGAGTGATCTGCAGCATCCACTGGGTTGTGTGCTCCAGCAGCTCTATCACCATGGATTTCATATTTGATATTCAGAATGCTCTCTGGTAGCTGCAAATCTTTCCCTTCTGTTGTGCAAACAATTACTTAGTTCGCAGTAGTTATCCACAACATTTTTTATAAAAGAAAATTTGTTTCTGTTTTAGTATGCAAATGTCATTTTGTATATGCCAATACCCACTGCATCAGTGAGTTATGGATGAAAAGTACAAGTCAGAGGTCAAGAGTTTTGACCCGTTCTACAAGTGGATCTCCCTATATATTATATGTTAAGTTACCGTTATTACGCAGTGTTCTGACATCAGACATAGTTTCCTTATCGCAGATGGCCTTATCAGTTTAAGTGTGTTTACCTGATGGCATTGTCTTCTCTATGGATATACTGAATACGACTGCTGCTCTAGACCCCGGAGACACAACAAGCGGAAAAAACGTGGAAGTTGGTCTTCCATCACTTTTTCCATGAACAAATCCATCTTGAAGATCAAGCCAAGCATCAAGAACTATCAAGTTGGCCTTGACAAGGGAGTGTAGCATAACCTGTAAACAAGAATTATTTGATTAATAATCTTGGGTGGACATGAATAAGAGTGACGGGACTGAGAGGTTAAGAATAAAAAGTTGGCTACCTGCAAGACCAATGTGCCATCATTGCATTTGTTTGCCACCCTTGTAGTCACGTCAAAAGGGTCGGTGAAATGTGCAGCTATCGTCCTGCTCACATAACAAAACCTCTGATGTGGAACAAAGATGATCAAGATTTACCATAACAGGAAATATATACAATACCTCTCAAATATCTGGTTATGATGCACACCAAATTCAAGTTTCAGAGCCACAGTTCTCATTCCCTCTAAAATATCTTGTTTCAGTGGAGTGACTGTTAACGCAAAAGAAAATCGATCAGTGGGCAGTGGATGTGACGAGAGACATTGTAATAATCAGAAAATGATTTATTGCTGCAAACCTGAAGATGAACCTCTAGCAAGCTTCTCACTCAATGCACGAACAGGGACCCACAGAATAGAACTCACATTGCTCGCCCATTCTGAGAAAACTATTTTACCGTCGCAGAGATTAAGTACCTCTGAATCAAGTTTTGGAGAGACATGGCTATCTTCTACAGAAACTTCAGCTTTTGTTGCACCAGCATCACAATCTGTCTCTACGTATCTCTCCATCTCAATGCCGTATGAGTCTTCAATCTTTAGCCCTGGACCAGTATCAATGTGCAGGATGGCGCCTTTCAGTGAGTAATTAATAGGACGTACAATGACACCAATCCACTGAGCTTCATTTATAAGCAGCGCAGAAGATACAGCTGCAGAAAGATCAACCAGAGCTCTTGGTTTGGACACCTAATGAATAAGATGTTTATCGTATCAATCAAGGAAACAAATGTTACATAAGAGTATCACTACTCACGCATGTAATTAAGGATTTTCTACTGTTCCACAAGCTGTAATAAATTTCTTAGAATTGGGAGATCGTGTACCTTGAGGATAGGTCTGGTTGGCTTTTCATAACTCATAAAATCATCAGTTTCTCCAGGACCACCCTTTGAAAAGCTGTGAGACCTGAATCTCAAGCGACCAATCTGGCCAGTAACGACTCCCAGAACATAGGAACCCGGTTTTTGTGGAGGCAAATCAAATGTGATAGTATTCCTTCCGGGCTTTAGTACAGTTGCAGCTGAACTCTTCAAAGCCTGAAACCCAATTCATATACATATTTCTTAAGAACGTGAAATTTGATAGAAGAATAGGACGAGAACAATGTCTAATGGAGCCAAACCTGGCCGCCTTCGTCAGTGTTGTTGGTCGCTACCAAGGTAAGACTAAGCGAATCAAGGGTGATATCATCAGGAAAGCCACTCCACACAGTGACAGATAGATTCCCAGGGTCTCCATCACTCAACTGAAGCGGAGGACCAGTATTTCCAGAAAATGTTATCAATGATGACACATCTAAGGGAACTGGGTTCTTCATTTCACTGTGTGCAATATTGACAACCTCGGACTGAAACGCTTGCCGCTCCTTGGACGAGAATAAGCTCTTATCCAACGAAAGTAGCCTAACACAAGATGACATGTACCCAGCTTGATCATTAAGAATCTTTTGACACTCAGCTAAATTGGGCAAGACTTCTGCTAGCAAATCTTGCCATCTTTCACCCGCATAAAGGGCGCAGACTTTTTCATAAGAGTTTGCAGCCAAATCATATTTCCCGTGCTTGAAGCAGACAGCTGCGATTTCACCATCAAGAACGACTCCATGTCTCTTCCACCAAGAACGGTGATAGTTTTCGGCGGCACCTTTGGTTAGATTAAGATATTTATGCTGCCAAAACAAAATTTACACATGAAAAGCTAGAAGAAAGACAAGTATCAACATCAGAAGAGTATCCGTATGTAAATGGCCTTTGCACAATCGAACTTCCTCGTTTACTACCTCGAAATCCTGAACAGATGACAATGTCTTCAACAAATCGTGATCCGAAATGGTAAGCCGCAGAGCGTGTTCAGCTGCAACAAAAATTTCAGCAAGCCTCATAGGCCTATCAAGCGGACTCTCAAAATTTCCAGGTGAGGAATTTGTTCTCGACATGGGAGCTGCTTGTACTTTAAGTGATGAAGGGGTTCTCGGAGACGCTTCTAAACCTGATCTGTCGGAATATATAAACATATCATTTTAGTTCCTCAAAGAACAAACAAAGGTGATGATGATTTGCAATTTCTGCTGGAAGTTCAAAAATATTTGAGATACAAGTGCTAACAAATTTTAAAACTTTAAGGGCTAAAAGGACATAATTTTATTTTTTAATTTCATTACCCTTCAGTAAAACCTGGGCGGCCATCAAATATTTCAGAAATATTTCCAGTAGAAAGAGAAGCCCTTCTTCTGTTAGCCACACGTAGAAGGACCGATGGTTCAAGGGGCAAAGGTTTCCGTTGGATACCAAAGTGCTTGGTCCTTGAAGTTGCTTGTAGAAGAGTCTGTAAACTAGGAGATAAGTATTCAAAAAAAACAAGATGGTATATATAGTTACGCAGACCTAGATTGCATATACATTCACAACACTACACTGGTAAACATAATTATGTTTGGGTCGACAAGAGGCTATGCAAGCACAATTAACTCTTAGCCTGTTTAAAGCATGGTTGGCTTAAGAAAAAGTGCTATAAGTTAACACATTCACGAAGCAGAACATGCAGATTATACCTTTTCTTTTTCAAGCACCTCAGAGGAAGCATCTGGTGGAAGAGATGGCCAGACCGCTGGTTTTGGCCAAGGCAGCATACTGAGACAAGCGCTGCGCAAAAATGCGTAGAAGTTACTACATTGGTTAAGCCAACAAAGACTTGCCTTGTTTTGTTTAAATGAACAGAATGAATACTTTTAATTAACAAGCAAATGCATATGCTATAATAAATATATAGACCGGTACCTGTTCAGTGGACTTTTTTCTATGTCTGTTCCATATCCTATCAGATATCCAAGTCTCATGAACTGCCATGAACAGAAAAGCATTTTAATGGGCATCAATACTTGAGAATGATTGGCTTATTAAATTCATATACAACTAACAAAATCAAGTTTTAAGCGTCTGGACATGAATTAACAAGTATGTCATCACATAAAACAAATTCTTGCATAGACAAATACAATATCACCTTAAAACATATATATATATATATATATATATTAACGGGGAGCTCCATTCAGACTGAGAGAAACAAAGGTTGTGTGCATTCTCCCAATTCTGAAAGCAAAAAGATTTCTACCTTAAGCCGTGACAGTGAATAGAGATCACCCTGAAGACGGTAGAACTCCTTCTCAATATCAGGTGCAACAACGCCATCATTGTGATGAGAAGCAGTTGCATCGAGCAGCGCTAAACATGCAGTCAATACCCAAACTTCCCGCAAACAGAAGGGAAGTACACTCTACATATCGAAAAAGAGGATAAATAAGGACGAAAGATCAACAAATCAGAGGTATAATAGTAAGGATTTGTTTAGTAAAGTATAAAATACCTCATGGAAGGTCAAGGCCTTTGCAAAGCTAATAACAAAAGAATATCCCCTAAATGAAACTTCAAAAGGACGATTCAACTTGAACAACAGCTGCGAGAAACCACATGCATGTAAGCTAATGAAAAGTTGATGCTACAATTGTGAAAGCGAAAAGGCACTGTATCAATATGATGCTCTTGTGTACACTAACCCGAGATTGACAGGCAAAGAGATACTGTCTAAAATCAAACTCTCTAAAAGAATCATCATGAACCATCTGTGTCAGTGGTTTGCTTCCTGGTTTCAGCAGCGCAGCTTGGTCATCTTCACTGTCGAATCCTCCAAAATCCCTCTGTTTCCCAGGCATATTAACTGCATTGTAGTTAATGCATAATAGATTAATTTGAGTAAAAAACTTGGAATTCTTTTCTAGTTTGTTATATGACTACTGATCTCAAACGCTTCAAAAGATAAAGAGAGACGTCAGGTTTTTCTAAACCTAAGAATATAATATTACATATAATCTATCTTTCCCGCTATGAATTAACATATGCAAAATAACCGTGGATTTTTACTGCCACGGATATGCTAGAGATAGACACAGGGGTAAGAAAAGAACCTGTTTCCAAATAGCAGAGCTCTAGTTCATCATATTCACGTAAAGCATCTTCATGAAGATGAGCAATCTCAAATATGAAAGCCAAACTTTCCTGAGACAGAATTGAACATAAAGACCTTTAAGAAAATGAAGTTTCATCAAATGAGACTGCAAGGACCAACAGTGGTATTTTTAAGTTCAAAAGATGAAGATTCTTCTCATACTATGGAAGATAACAAAAGGGACTCAAAATTTTCCATCAGAGACTTTAGCAAAACAGTACAAAACCAAATTATAAACAGGAAGAAACAGAATTTTAAACCATATATTCATCTGCATAGCAGCCACATTTCGCTTCCCTTTCTGAAATAGAGAAGAGAGATAACCTTTAGGATGAAAAAGTTACAAAAGTTCCATATTGGCATAAACCGCTGCTCGGTGAGTTTGCGAATCTCATCCTCGTAGAATTGAACGCGCCTATCCAAGGTATTCCTGATGCACTCGGTAATCTTTAATTCTAGATCCTCCCAAAAGTTTGCGTCCGGGCCATGTATATCCAGCTTACAGCACCTTAAAAGTATGGCACACATAGATTCGAGTTAATCTGATCACGTATATGAACATGTGTAGTAGCTTCTACAGTTCTACTCCTTCTGCATTATCTTAGGTAACTAATCTAAAGATAACTTCGTTACAACGAGTCATTACTGATAAATGGGTTTAGCTTATGCATTTAGCAAAAATATATGAGTTAGTGCAATTGTGAAACTGTTTATCCTGATATAATTTTGGTAAGAGTTATTTATCAATACGAGCAATCAAGCCTCTTTGAGAAGCTGGCATGGTTTTACTTTGGTTCTAGGCCGCATGTATTAAAGCAAAAAAAAAACACTGTCCGAAACTGCAATACTAACCTTTCTCTCTTTTTGGAACTGAAATCAACTTCAAGCTTGGCATATACTTTCTTGGCATTCTTAGTTGCTTGATCATTACTCGGGTGAGCCTTAGATACAAATACAATAAACCATTCCTTCTCATCGTTCTGAACAATTAATTTCAGACGCGGTTTAAGAATGTTCTTAAACTCATCAAGATCCTGCAAGGCCAAGGATATAAAACGTAACCAAATAAGTGATAACTCATAAGAGTATAAACCAATACAGAACATCATCTTTGTTTCATATTTTAGTATTTGCAAGTGTACAGTGTATCCATTGCCAAAAAATGAGGCAGAAAAACGAAAAACAAGATAACAACAAGACAAGTACCTCACAGGTGACAAGAACAATAGTTGCGTATGGTTCTCGGAACCAGTACAAATACTGCTCATGCGGGAAGCGACTGCGAAGCCTGGCGTCTGTAGTTAATATGAACTCAACCGGCAAGTTCTCAACAAGAACAGGATTCCGAGTCTTGTTAGTCAAGACTGCTCTCTTCAATGGCTGATGTTGTTCAAACAATTCTTTAACTGTGGGCCATAGATCAGACACATCTTCGACTGTAATGAACGAGAAGAGGTAAGTCAGATCCACAAGTAAAGGAGAAAAAAGAGAGAAAACGTCTTAATATAAAAGAGCAAGTAGAGTTAATAGATTATCAGAAACAAAAGGATAATAGTCCATGGGATTGAATCCATCACTGGTCAAGCCTTGGCTTAATAACAAACGTTAGAGTAATGATTCAGTAAGTTCAAAGATGCAATCAAATGAGATGAAAATCTTCGCAACAATATTACAAATGTTTAACATCTGAAGCTCCGAAAAAAGAATGTAGCAACCAACAAGATCACATTGTGAATTTCAGCTCTTTATCGGACTTCAAACTTTGATTTACGATTACAAAATTAGATCTTCCCACTAAAAGCTGACTATGAGATCGCAAAATGTGGCAAACCTCTGAGAAGTAGTACAGATCCTAATCGACGAAACTAAATAGGAGGAAAACAGAATGGAGAGGTTTACCGGCGGCGACGATGCGATCGCAGGAGTTCTTAATCGTCTGGAACTGAGCCAGATAGTTTGCCATCTGGGTGTCTTTGACAAGATCCGAGATCGCTCCTAACTTGATAACATGGAAGAGAAGAGAGATCAGAAAGATACTCCCCTTTCTTTCCTGTTAATTGTTTGATCAAAGAGATGAGGGCATTTGTGTAAATAACTTAAGTTCATGATCAGTTTAGGCTTCGATCTTCATTTTTATTCTGTTTAGGCCCAATCAAGGCCCAATAAAAGCTCTACATTTAAAATCTATATAATTAAAGAATCTTTTGTTAAGCTCATGATCATATATAAATTCATTGCATCCATTAAAGAACCTCTCCTTTCAGAGTCTCTCAATCTTCAAGAATCAAGAGAAGGCTTCTTCCACCAAACAAGTTTCTCTATATCCTTATGATCAACACAATCTTGGGTTTTGCTAAGTCAATAATCGTTCTGAACCCACATGCTTTTGATTTATTAATATCAATTCCAGTATACTAAAAGCTTTACAAGTCAAATATAAATGTTTTCAATTAAGCATCTAACAACTAAACACATTATACTGTTTGAATACATCTCAGATTCATATCACCTAATCTGAAGTACTTAGGAGTTAAGACAAATTCATCTTCCAAACATAGGCACTGTCCAGGATCAATATCCTCAATTTTTCCAAACAAGGAAGAGCTGGTTTCCAAACTACACAAATCTTTAACCACAAAGTCACACACTCATTCAACTAGGAACCATTTGGTGGAGATTTCTTTGGACTCCAAAAGAGAAAACTAATACAATGCAAGAATAGAACTGAGGAAGTCAATGCAACTAGCAAAGCAACCAGTTATAACTTTGATTCATGTATTCCTTATGCTTTCAGTATATTAATTTAGGCATGCGGTTCGGTTCGGTTCGATTGGATAGTTCTTTTTCGGTTAGTTTAGTTCTCATAAAATTTTATCAACTAGAACTCAAAAGAATTTTGGTTCAGTTTTTAAAAATTCTGTTGATTAATTAGACTTTAACTTTGGTAACATTTAAACAATTTTGGTTAAAATCGGTTTGCAATTTTGGTTAGTTCATTCCAAATTTGATTATTTTTTAAAAATATCGAATTAACCAACAACTGAACTGGATCGACAACCATTTTTGTAAAGTTTTCTAAAATCAAACTGAACCGAACTTATAATCGAACACAAACCAAAAGCTGGAAACCAAACCAAATTAATTAATGTTAGAAAAGAAGAAAGTTCGAGAAAGTAAACAAATCGAGAAAACAGGCTTCTTCTCTTCTTCCTCCTCTCCTCTTTCCTCTGCTCTCTGATTCAAAAACTCTCTCTTGTTCATCACTTCCCAACGATCAAAGACACCATCTTCGTTCGAAACCATGAACCCAGATCCCGATCACCCTCAGCTCCCCACCATCAAGATCCACCACCCTCCTTCCCCCCACCACCACCACTCCTCCTCCACCCCCTCCTCCGCCGCCACCCCGACTCCCACCGCCGGAGCCCGCCGCAAAATCGGAGTCGCAATCGACCTCTCGGAAGAAAGTGCCTACGCCGTCCGCTGGGCCGTGGATCACTACATCCGCCCCGGAGACGCCGTCGTCCTCCTCCACGTCTCCCCCACCTCCGTCCTCTTCGGCGCCGACTGGGGCCCGCTCCCCCTCAAAACCCAGGAAAATCCGTCGGATCAGCCTAGCCAGGAGGACTTCGACGCCTTCACCGCGTCCAAGGTGGCGGATCTGGCGAAGCCGTTGAAGGAGAGCGGGTTTCCTTATAAGATCCATATAGTGAAGGATCACGATATGAGGGAGCGGCTGTGCCTTGAGATCGAGAGGCTTGGTTTGAGTGCGGTGATCATGGGGAGTAGAGGGTTTGGTGCTGAGAAGAAAGGGAGTGATGGGAAGCTTGGGTCTGTCAGTGATTACTGTCTTCACCACTGTGTTTGTCCTGTTGTCGTGGTGAGGTACCCTGAGGATCGTGATGGGCCTGGGCCTGTTGTTACTGTTAAGACCGGTGGGGATGATGATGAAGATGATGTTGCTGGTGCTGGTGCTGGTGCTGGTGCTCGTCATGAACACCGCCATATCAAAGGTTTGTGCTTTAGTGATTGATGAGCTCCTTTTGTGTTTTGTTTTCATTGATGTTTTGTTGACATGTTAGATTAGGCTCAGGACTGAGTGTTGTGAATCATTTGAATATGTGAGAGATTGTCACTTGAATTAATTTGGCTTTGTTGATTTAGTGAAAGTGTATCCTTCTGGAGCTGAGTTATTTCCATTTTGACAATACTATAGGTTTGTGATGGTTAATTGTACGGAAGAAACTTGCTATTGCCCCTTGAGTATGAATCTTTCTAAGTGCTTTTGATTCTTTTGTATGTCTCTCTGTTGGTTTAATTTGATGGAATGTTGATAGTAGTTAGCATGCTACCCATGTATCCTGATTAGGCCTGGGCGTTCGTTTCGGTTCGGGTGATTCGGATTTTCGGTGTTATGCTCATAAGTACCATTCGGTTTTTACTAATTATCGGATCGGGTTCGGTTCGGTTCCTTTCGGGTTCGGTTCTGATCGGATTTAACCAATGTTTAAAATCGTACAAAAATATATTTTTAAAAACCTCGAAAATTGACCAAAAAAATTTCAAAATATAGAAATTATTTACAAATCTAATTAAAAATTAGTTAAACTATCTAAATTAACTAAAAAGTATTTAAAATAACAAATAAAACAAACTACAAAAATATTTTGAATACTCTAAAATGTCTAAATCACCTTAATATATATAAAAACATTAACATATTTAACTAATTTCGGATATCTTCGGATTCTAATTCGGATTTCGGTTCGGTTCGGGTTATAACCAAAGTCCAAAGTAGTAAGCTCATAAAGTCCCATTCGGATATTTTTGTAAAACAGTTCGGATTCGGTTTCGGTTTTGGTTTTTCCGGTTCGGGTTAAGGTCGGTACTTCGGGTTGAGTTAAAAACGTCCAGGCCTAATCCTGATTCTTGAATTGGGAAATGACGACAATAATGTATAAAGCTGATAGCCGTAGTCATAAAATCTGAAAGGAATCTTCAATGTAAGTAGATGCTTTTGTTCTTTTTTGTTTGCTATGATCCAGACTAGGAAACGTTACAGTAGTGGGATGTTTCTAGAAAGGCATGGGGACTTGTAGATTGAATACGGCTGGGTTTACATGAAGAGAAAATTGTATCTATATGTAAAGTTATCATATGTAATGAAGATGTAGCATTTGCTTCAGATAAAATTGTCAAATAAAGATACTGAGTTAGTGAGTTCCGTAGATTGATACTTTAGCAAGACGATCATCGGTGTTAGTCCTTGAATATTTCGCTTTGGAAGCTACCTAGTGAATTTGTATGTACAATATGATAAGGTAAAAAAGGCTAAACAATCCATTTGCTATATTCATTATACGGTATGATACTTAGCAACGTTTTATCTGCTTGGTTTATTCAGTGTTTCCTCTTTGTGTATCTTCAAGTCTTGAAATGTATTTTGTGGAAAAGGATTATTCCAGTAAATAAAAGTAAACATGGTGGTTCTATGATCAAAAGATCAAATAATAATTTCTTGGTACTCATTACCATTTGTTTCTATTACAGATGAGTAATGCTTGTTAGGGCCTGGACAAGTTCGCACTCTTTACATCATCCAGGTAAAGATAAAAGCTAACATCAACCATCTTCTAGAGCTATTGTCGGAACATTAATATAGTTATTGATTATTCTTTTTTTCTGTTTGTTTTGGAAATGAAAAGGTACACAAATGAAGTTAGAGTTTTAGCGCGTGGAGCGGGGAGGAGTGTTTGTGTGTTCTATCTTTAGCGATCTCAGGGTGATTTGGAGTTTCTTCATTAAACATGGAGTTTGTATGATTACTGAAACCTATTTTGTTTTTTTTTATGAAAGAAAAAGATTCTGAACTTCAATAAAGTGTGGTAGTTTAGGTTTTCCTTGTTGTCTGAGAGTTTGAGTGTCAAGTCTGTTTAGATTATATTTGTCTTTAGTTATTGTTAAAATCAAATAAAAGAACTCATAGATTTATGGTTTGGTTTGGCATCTTGGCTTTTAGACAAATCTCAAAGGCTGAATGTTTGATGTTGAGAAGTACGAAATGGAAAACAAAATGAAACAAGCAGATAAATTAAATGGTGATTTGTAAAACTTGTTTGGTTCTTAGGACAAGGTACCCAAACAATCTCTTAGAGCATATAATAAAAAGGACATAATGTATTTATTAATAAAATTTTATAAACAATACTAATGTGTTTATGAATATTATTATTATTATCAAATAAACATAAATTATGTTTACATATAAACTTTAATAAAATTATGTAAGACTACAAGTAAAACTTATATAAAATATAAGTAAAAATATAAAAAATATAAGTAATTTTTTTTTAAAAAAAATGTGCAATTTTGTATTAAAAGTTGATTTTAGTAAATTGTGAACGGTTATATCAAAATGTTAGCGAAAATATTAACAATATTGCTATACAATTAACTTCATAAAATTATTTTTAATAATTATTAATAGAGTTGAATTAGTTTATCAAAAATTGTGTAAAATTTATATTTTTTATTTTATATATATATATATATGTAATATTAGGAAAAAAATAATTAATAAATATGCTGTTTAAATTTTGATCAGAGCATCTACTTTAAAAGTAGTGGACCGACACTATTCTTAGGTTAGTTTCTTTTGCAAGTGTGGAGCTGATGGCATCAAAACGCCTGACGACAGTTCCATATCACAGTATTGTTATAATGAAGAACATATAACCATGTCTATTTATTTATTAACACTAACTCCAATCTTAATCTTGAAAATAAATGAAAACCAAACTACATACTTAATATTGAAACTTGAGTCTATCTTTAGTGATCTCAGGGTTATTTGGAGTCTCTTGTCTTCTCCATCTAATGGTTTCTTCATTAAACATGGGGTTTGTAAGATTATTGAAACCTATTTCTTAGGAAAAAAAAAAAGATTATGAATATCAATAAAGTGTGGTAGTTAAGGTTTGCCATGTTGTTTGAGAGTGTGAATGTCAAGTCTGTTTATGTTAGATTTGTCTTTAGTTATTGTTAAAAATCAAATAAAGAATTGATAGATTTATGGTTTTTGGTTGGCATCTTGGCTTTTAGACAAATCTCAAAAGGCTGAATGTTTAATGTTAAAAAGTACGAAATGGAAAACAAAATGAAAGAAGCAGATAAATTAAATGTGGGTAATTTGTAAAACTTGTTTGGTTCTTACTTCTTAGGTCTAGTTTCTTTTGCAAGTGTGGTGCTGATGGCATCAAAACGCAGTATTAAAACTACCATATCACAGTATTGTTAATTTGTTATAATGAAGAAGATATGACCATGTCAATTAATTTTTTCGTATAACACTAAGTATTAATCTTGAAAAGAAATGAAAAAAAAACTATGCACTGTTTTGAAGCTGGCTTAAATGATCGGTCTTGGAAAGGAGAACCATATATTTTTAAATAATTTCTCTAAAATGCATAAAATAACTTGGTAGACCACCCTCGCCGTCCAATTGTCTAACTGACCATACATTTTTTCTTAAAATCGTTTCTTAATTGTTAAACAATTTCTTTTAATTGTTAAATCGTTCGTTAATTTATGAAAGAAAATAGGGACCACAGAAAATATCTCGTGAGAGCATCAATTTTTTCCAGCCTCAAAGATAGTTTACAGAGTAAAGATACATAATTAGACTCAACGCTCTGACGAATAAAAAAGCATTAAAGAGGACCCAATGAAATTAATATCTTCTTGTGCCTCCACAACTTTTATTTTGTGGTTGCAGACTGACGACATTCATACGCTATGTACTCTTCATTTGTCACCAATCAACATAACACATACGGCTTATTTGATCGAAAAATATATAACATGTTTTAAGATTTGGTTTTGATTGATGATCCTTATAATGGTTATAACCTAGCTTAAACAAAAGGATTAAACATCTCCTGTTTTACTCTAACCAAGAACTTTTCAAAATTAAACAAATAACATACTAATAGCTTAAACAAATAAAATCAACATAACTATAGATAGATGAATAATACAACCAAAAAACGAAAACGTACTAAGCAAAAAGGGTTCAACGAAAACATGTGGTTTTAGAGAAAGAAATGTAAACAAACTAAGCCATTAAAGGAGCTAAACTCAATTCACTAAAAGATGAACTGTTAGCAATGAACAGTGATGATTAATCTAATCTGAATAAGCAGAGAAATCAACGGCTGACATTTCTACATTTGTTGGTGGTGTATCACAGTCGTTTGATTTTTAAGGTTGATTTCATCATAGCTGTTGATCTTGGCGAGGTTGCATCTCTCGTCAGCCGTTTCAAAGGTCGTGACTCGTCGTTTGATTCCTCCTGCATTTGAAAAAAAAAAAAAATTAATCAATGGTTTCATATTTCTCGACCACTCCTCAAACTGAAAAAGACAAGAGAGAAAGAGATTCATACATCGGAGGAGTTAAGTTCTGAATCTTGTCGCGTCCTTTTCGCTACCAAACTGAAACGTTCATCTCCGCTGCTAACGGAAGACGATGAACTCATCACCGGAGATTCTTGCACCGCCGCAGCCGCATCACATGGCACCACCTGATTCTCCGCTTCTTCTTCTTCCTCATCATCACTTTCTTCATCTTCCTCATCCTCATCATAAGATTCTGCGCCGTCGTCTTCTCCATAACTATTGCTGCCGGCGCCGGAGTTATTCTTACGAGCAAGGCAAGACTCGCATATAGAAACCGTTGGACAGAGCCGAAGGCCAGAAGCTTTCCAAGGCGTAGGAGATTGGCACGCGCTACAAAGAAGACAGCGCGCGTGTTTAGCCACCAGAAAGTTAGCTCCGTGAACGTTACCGTCGCAGTCCCAGCATAAACTCGCCTGGTCTGACTCACAGAACATTCTCGCCACACCCTCACATAGCTCACACTTCATCTTCTCCATCTCCTCTCTCTCTCTCTCTATATCAAAATAGTTTTCTTTGCTTCTTTTGTGTGTGTTTGATTTGATCCTGTCTTTATCTCTTACTTCCTTCTCTCTCCTCTCGTTTATTCTGCGGACAGAAACAAGGGAACAAGATCGAGAATGGAAAGTACCATTGGCATTTTGAGAGTTTCGTGGCGAGTTTCCTGTGATTCAAAATTCTTTTGAGGGTATTTTCGTCTTTTAAGATACAAATGAAGGTTTCGATTTTTTACAATATATTTTTTCTTTTCCATATCTTAAGGAATAGTTCAAACTTGAAAAACTTACGGTGGATAATTTGTGGATAATTATTGTATAAGTTGTATATATTTTTTTAAAAATTATATAGGTTCTGCGGCTGAGCATTATCCTCGGGTGCTTAAATTTTAGGACTTAAAGAGTTGATATTAATTGTTTTTCACATTTACTTGGTCCTAAAACAACGTAACGGGGACAGGGCCCTATGGCGCCAACCTTACGTGTCGATGTTTGAGTCGTTATATACTAAACAGATATTTTTAGTTGGTGAGGTGGCGAGAGGAAGATTCTATTATATCCTACGTGGAGGAATCATATTCTCAAGAATACTAAAGCCACATGTTCTCACCTGGGATTCATCTGGACCAAGTTTCACGTTTACTGCGGTCCATACATTTTTCTTATTCTCGCTTGCTCCGATCCAAGTATTTGCGTGAACAAGGTTTTCGATTGTTTGAAAAGAAGTGAATTTAAATATATCATATTACGAAAGGATGATATCAAAATATTATCATAGTTTAAAATGACCAACGGCCAACCCCACAAAACTGAAGTCGGCTTCTCTCTTTTTAGAGAGAGAGAGTTGTTCTCTCGATCTCAACGTTATCTTCGCCGGTTTTTGTCTCCAAGAAGAGGTGTTCCTATTATATCTCTTCGCCGGCTCTTCACCGGGTTTTTTCTCGGTTCCGTCTGATCGTCGCTTTTGCCTTTTTTTTTGTCCCATCGACTCTCGATCTAATCCTCCGAAGCCTTTCTCTCCCTGTAATTAGGTCGTTTCATCTTCATGCTTATTCCTATCAACAAAGATGGCTTCTCGTTCATGCAGGAAGATCGAAGTTTTTTTGGATCGATTGCAGACGGTGGTTTTCTTCTGAAGCGGTGGTCCGGTTGCGTCTTGGCCTTCTGTGAAGACCACTGTGGTGGTCTTTCACTGATCCTTCTCCGCGGGCGGCGAAGCTCCGACTTGACTCTTTCCGGTGGAGGTGGTGGTGCTTCGTCTTGACGCGTGTCTTAGAGTCGTTTGTCGCTCAGACACGTGGTGGCAAGTGTTTAGGCCTTCTGTTTGTTGGGCTGTAGGCCCACAGAGTTATGTAAATGCGGTCCGTTTGTTTAGGCTTTCTGTTTTATCTTTGTGTTGGGCTGAGTCTTTTGTTGGGCTCTGACCCGTTTTAATAAATCTCCCGGTTGACAAAAAAAAAAAAATGACCAACGGCCATGGATCAACCTTTCTGCAATTTGATAGAAATAATTGTAAATTAAATAATCATCCTAGTCAGAAGAACCTATTCATCAACCATTTTTATAATTGCAAACGTAACATCCTACAATGTATTTACTAACATAGATAAGCTTGTAAAAAGAAAACGCGTAGAGACACGCGAACCAAGGCGATAAGAAACGCGATAAAATTTCTGATTCCCTCTTTTGGGCTTTTGGCTACTCAACCTAATCTTTAATCCTTTGTTATCGATTAAGCTGAGTGTTGTTTATCTCAATCGATTCTCTTGGAGGTGTAGAAGACTTGATCAAGTGCTATTCTGGTGATCTGAGTTGGAGTCTGCTCAAGTTTTGCAGTTTTCTGGGTTGGATAAAAAAGTTTTTGTCAAGATATATTTTGGGGTTTAAAGAAAAGTTTTCGGTGGATCCTGAGAATCAAAGGATCTTAATTATGGAGCCTTCTCTGGATAAGGCGATGCTTGGTATGACTCTGGAAGAGGATGAAGAGCCTTATACCATTCCTGACCGTCCAGATTTCTATTCTACGGAGAGAAATATTTTGAGTTTGGTGGGACGTCTTCTCAACCCTCATTGTCAAGGTATGAAGGATCTGATCCTAGACATGCCAAGGAAGTGGCAACTATATGACAGGGTTAGAGGAGTAGCCCTTTCTAAAGACAGGTTTCAGTTTATCTTCAAGTATGAACATGACTTGATAGATATTTTGAACAGAGGAGTTCACACTTCTAACAAGTGGTCGCTAGCGATGGAAAGATGGGTCGAGAGACCTCCGCCTGATTTCTTGCAGTTCATTGAGGTCTGGGTCCAAATGAGGAACATACCGGTTAACCACTATACGAAGGCGGCGCTTACTGACCTTGCAGAGTTTGCTGGTCAAGTCATCGAAGTTGCTTTCGATCCAAACAAACCGCAGACCAATGATTATATAAGAGCTAAAGTCAAGTTTGATGTCTCCAAGCCTCTCAGACGGTTTAAAACTGTTAATGCTCCTGGTGGGGAGGTTGTGAAAATCTTGTATGATTATGAGAGACTTCAAAAGAGATGCTACACTTGCCAAAGATTGACGCATGAACAGAGTTCCTGCCATTTCTTCCAAGCTGCCAAGGCTGCTGCTTTGCTCAAAGAAAAAGGTTCAGTTTGTCTTCAGAAGCCTTTGATTGAGAAAACTATTAGAGAGGATGATCCTCTGTTTGGAGTGGTTCTGGAATCTCAAGTTGGTATTAATCCTCAGAATGGAAAGCCAAAAATTGCGGAGGAAGTGTTAGAAGGAATGAGACAGTACTTGGTGGATGCTGAAGGAGCTGAGAAAATGGCAAGAAAAGAAAGAATCAAGTGGTCCCTAAAAGAAGTGGAGCAGGATCCGATCGCTCAGAAAAGCTTTCTCAGGCTTGAACCGGCTCCTATCTTCACCTCTGACCTTGACAAGGGCAAAGGCATTGTTTTTGATTTCCAGAGCCAAAAAGAACTCCCAAAAGATGTGATTTCTCATGGAGGAAGTAAGCTTATGGCCTCTGCCATTAGAGCTGGTAATGCGATGTCTTTGGAACCTAGAAACATGGGTATGATGTCTGATACTGCTGCCTTTTCTGATTCTGCTACTGGTAGTTGGAATCCTAGAGGTCCTACGGGTTATAACATTGGCATCTCTGATGCTTGTTCTTCCGGGACCAAAGGGAGGAAAACTTACCAAAGGAGGAGACCGGGTTCTTTTGTCAGAAAGGCTAGGGGAAAATATTTTAAGGCTGAAGCTTCTAGAGAAGGGAAGATGAAAGATAAAGCTCCAGCCGTTGCAGAGAAAAGGAAAAGTTCGAATGATGTGGAGACATCTCAATACTCACCAAGGTCTAAGAAACCAGCGGTGGTCCCAAATGAGGGACCGCCCAATCTCTAAAATGGCTATGATTAGTTGGAATTGCCGAGGCGTGGGCCGTGCACACGACTTGGTGATTCCAAGACTCCGGGAGATGTGGAAACAACATGCTCCCGATGTTTTGTTTTTGATGGAAACTAAAAATGGAAGAGATGCTTTGGTAGACCTTCAAGAGTGGTTGGGATTTGACAGAATCGTCACGGTCAATCCCATTGGGTATAGCGGAGGTTTAGCCCTTTTTTGGAAAAATTCAGTTAGGCTGGATTTCAAGTTTGTAGATAAGAATCTGGTAGACTTTCATGTACAGTCGAGTAACGGTTCTTATTTTGTTTCATGCGTTTATGGCCATCCTGTTTATAAAGAAAGGCCTAGAGTATGGGAAAGGTTGACAAGAATAGGGATTAACCGCAAAATCCCTTGGTGTGTTATGGGTGATTTTAATGCGATAAGACACAATGGAGAAAAGCTTGAGGGCCCGAGAAGAAGTGAAGCGCATTTTCAACCCTTCAATGATATGATACAAGCCAGTGAACTGGCCGAGTTGTCTTCTTTTGGGAATGAATTCACGTGGGGAGGTAAAAGAGGAGATGTATGGATTCATTGCAAACTTGACCGGGCCTTTGGGAACAAAAATTGGTTCTCTGTGTTTCCTCAATCTTCTCAAACCTTTCTAGAGAAAAGAGGCTCTGATCATAGACCGATTCTAGTCAAACTCTTTGCTAGAGTAGCTCAGCATATTGGGAGATTCAGATATGATAGTCGCCTCCTGAATAATGTACATGCTAAAGGGGAAATCAAAAAAGCGTGGATGAGCTCTCACTGGTCTGAACGGGCGTCTGTTTCTGAGAGGATTCACAGAGTGAGGAGAAGTCTTAGTAAATGGAAAAAGACTCAGAACTTAAATGCTAGAGACAAGTTGATTCAATATCAGATGGAGCTGGAAAAGGAGCAATCTTCTCTGTCGCCCTCAACGCAAAGATTAGCATACCTCAACAGACTTCTGGTTCTGGCTTATAAGGAGGAAGAGGAGTTTTGGCGCCAAAAATGTAAAGATAAATGGGCTATCTGTGGTGATAGAAATACCAAGTTTTACCATGCTTCGGTGAAGGCTAACAGAGCTAGAAAACGAGTTTTGAAACTTGTGGATGATCGGGGTTTAAGCCATTTCTCGGAAATTGCTAAAGGGGAGGTTGCTTCATCTTATTTCAGGGAGCTTTTCAAATCCTCAAAACCCGATAGCTTCCTTGAATTCTTTGAAGGCTTTACCCCATCTGTCACGCCGAGAATGAATGAGCTCCTAATCAAGGAAGTTTCCAAAGCTGAAGTTAGGGAAGCTGTGTTTGCCATTAATGCAGCTAGTGCCCCTGGACCTGATGGGATGACAGGAATGTTCTTCCAAAAGAATTGGGATATTGTTGGAGCGCAGGTCACTGGAGAAGTTTAGAGATTCTTCACTGAAGGTTCCCTACCAAAAGATTGGAACTTCACTCACTTATGTTTAATTCCGAAGATCTCTGATCCCCAAAGAATGGTTGATCTAAGGCCAATAAGTCTCTGTTCAGTTCTTTACAAGATCATATCCAAAATTTTGGTTTGGAGGTTGAAGCCTTTGCTACCAGACATCGTCTCTCCTACACAGTCGGCGTTTGTAGAAGAAAGATTGATTTCAGATAACATTCTCATTGCTCACGAGATGATCCATAGCTTGCGCACTAATGACAAGATTTCTGACAAGTTTATGGCGATAAAATCTGATATGTCAAAGGCTTATGACCGGGTTGAATGGTCTTATCTCAAAGCCTTGATGCAAGCGATGGGTTTTCATGGAGTCTGGATTGATAGAGTGATGGAGTGTGTTTCCTCGGTTACATATGCAGTTCTGATAAATGATCAGCCTTTTGGGAATATCGAACCAGGAAGAGGGCTCAGACAGGGCGATCCTTTGTCTCCATTCTTATTTGTTTTGTGTACTGAGGGACTTATACACCTGATCAAGAAGGCAGAGAAGGAGGGCAGGCTGGAAGGCATTCAGTTTCACGAGAAAGGACCGATGATTCATCATCTTTTAATGCTGATGACAGTCTCTTTGTGTGCAAAGCCAACAATGATCAAGCTGCAGTCTTGATGGAGATATTGGATAGGTATGGGAGAGCTACGGGTCAAAGGTTAAATCTTGAGAAATTGGCTATAACCTTTGGGAATAAGGTATTGATGGAGAATCAGATTAGCATAAAAAGAATCACTGGCATAGAGAAAGAGGGAGGAACTGGGAATTATCTTGGCTTGCCGGAGTGCTTCAGCGGCTCTAAGACGGAGATGCTAGCATATATCTATGACAGACTCAAAGATAGACTCTCTGGTTATTTTGCGAGACTGCTATCTCAAGGGGGTAAAGAAGTGTTACTTAAAGCAGTGGCATTGGCAATGCCTGTTTATGCTATGTCTTGCTTTAAGTTAACAAAAATTTCTTGTGAAAATCTGACTCAAGCAATGGCAGCCTTTTGGTGGGATTCTTTAGAGCATAAGCGCAAAATCCATTGGCTGAGCTGGGAAAAACTGTGTTTATCTAAGCAGCAAGGTGGCTTGGCCTTTAAAGATCTTCAGACTTTCAACCAAGCTCTTCTTGCCAAGCAGGCTTGGAGGTTACTTGACCAGCCGGAATCTCTCTTTGCAAGGGTCTACAAGAGCCGATACTTCCCTGATTGTGAGTTTTTAAATGCTAAGATGGGCGCCAGGCCCTCCTATGGTTGGAGAAGTATCCAATTTGGGAAGGAATTGTTAGTTCGCGGTTTAAGAAAACAAATTGGGAAAGGTAATTCAGTTAGCGTGTGGATGGACTCTTGGATAGTTGGTGAGATAATGAGAAGACCCCTCATGAAGAACATAATTGTTGATTTGGAGCTTAAGGTTTCTCATCTCATCGATTATGAAACCAGATCCTGGAAAAGATCGGTGCTTGAAGAACTATTCTTCCCTGATGATGTAGCCAGCATTTTAAAGATGAAGCCGGCAGTTGGAGAGGAAGATTTTTGGACTTGGTGTCACAATAGAAATGGTGTGTATTCAGTAAAATCTGGCTATTGGATGATGAATAATGAGAAGCACTCACGTCTGATCCAAGAAGCTACAATGTTGCCTTCTCTGAACCCTCTCAAAGAAGCTGTTTTGAAGGTTAAAACAGCTCCCAAGATCAAAACATTTATGTGGAGAGCAGTCTCCAATGCGATTCCGGTTGGGGAACTTTTGCTCAAGAGGGGAATGAAAATGGATTCTTGTTGCCAGATTTGTGGTTTTGAAAAGGAATCGGTTAATCATCTGATCTTCACTTGTCCGGTGGCTCGGCAGGTTTGGGCTCTGTCTCTCATCCCCTTGCCTGAAAATGGGTTTGATTTGGTCTCTTTCTATTCAAACCTTCATTTTATGTTAACGGATCTGACTGATAAGAATTCTACTAAAGATGCAAGAAGACGTTTCCCTTGGGTTATCTGGCATTTATGGAAGAATCGTAATTTCTTCTGGTTTGAGGGAAGGAGATTCAGTGCTTATGAGATTGTTCAGAAAATAATGCTGGAAGCAGACTCATGGTTTTTAGCTGTTGAAATGGAAGAGACTAGAATGGAAGAGGATAAAAGAGTGGAGCAGACGGTGATGCTCAAATGGGAACCTCCTCAAGTTTCTTGGTTAAAATGCAATATTGGTGTGCATTGGAAGAAGGAATTTGCTTTAGGAGGGGCGGCTTGGGTGTTAAGGGACTCAAAAGGAAAGGTATTGCTGCATAGTAGGAGAGCTTTTACTGGTCTCAACAACTTGAAGGAATTGAAATTTCAAGTTCTTATGTGGGCGATTGACAGTATGGTAAGTCATAGGCTAAACAGGGTGATCTTTGCGGTTGATGATGACATGATTGTTGGTGCGGTGACAAGACCAAAAGCATGGCCATCTTTCAAAGCAATGCGTGCAGATATCTTGTTTGGGCTAAGGAAGATTGAATGGTGGAGGTTTTCTAAAGAAATGAATAGCGGGAATAGAGGTGCATTTCTTATTGCTCAAAGTGTTACTAGAGACCTAAGACTTCAGTCCTATGTTGCAGCAGGTTATCCTTTTTGGCTGCAGGGTATCTTTGAAAGTGAGAAACGTTTGGCCTCTCTTTGACTTGTAGTTGTCTTCTCAAGGAATTTTGTGGTATTCTAGATGTGTTGGTGTGTTAGTTTGGCCTTTGTTTAGGTTTGGAATCAGTGTTCGTCTTGTTTATGGCTCTTTGTTTAAAGGGGTTGTTTTGTTAAACTTTATGATGAATGTAAATTTCAGATGACAAAAAAAAAAACATAGATAAGCCAGGAAATGGTCAAAAGATATTTAGATCACAAAAAATATTAAACCTGGAGTAACACCTAATGCCTTGATTCGCAGAGGAGTTGACTACTCTCTAGGCCACTTTTTTACTTATCTTTACATTCAGAGCCATTTCTTACATGTGAGACACTTTGTTGTGGACCAGCAATAAACTGTGTACAACTTTGCCCTTAATAGACATTCGATGCGTGGACGGATGATGTGTGGACGGGTGATGCGTGGACGGAGATGAGTGTAAAAATTCCAGAAGTTTTATCAGAGCAAACTCCACAATAGCTGAGCTTAATGACACAACCCCAACAACAATGTTTGTTTGTGGACGGGAACGAGAAGATTTTGATTATGTTGTGGATATGAACACTAACATAACCATGAATAAATAACAAGAGAGATCTCTTAAATTTGTGGATAGGAAATTGAAGCTTGATGTGGTGGATAAAGTAGTAACTCAAACATTAAACATTGATTAAAAAAATATAACATATTGAAAGGCTATGATATGAATGTCAATGTGTCCAAAATATCAAGAATGAACAAATTAATAACTTCAACCAATTACGACCACATACATGTCTAGGAAAAAAAAACAAGCTTGAGTGCTGAAAACAAAGCTAAACAAACCAAAAAGTTAAAACGAGTCAGCTCCTCCTCCAAAATCATCGGTCAAAACGAGTCAGCTCCTCTTCCCGGTGAGCTACACCATGGATTCTGAGCTCAACATCGTCGTGGATGAGCTCGGTGAAGCTGCGGTGGTTCGAGCTCGTGACAATCCTCCACCATGAGATATGTAGTATGCTAAATTTTGAATTTTAATCATAATAGCCGTCCAAGTTTACCCATCCATGCTTACCCGTCCACGCTATCTTCCCACACTAATCCACATGTGTCTTTCCATGCTTATATTATACATGTAGTTATCCACGGTCTTCAAACATCCACATATCACTCATCCATAACACAATCATTGAATACGTGTCCAAGTATATATTTTAAAATATAACAAAAAAATATATCAAAGTGGATACCAAATTGTAGAGAATAAAAAACATAATTTATTATATCAACAAAATTTGTTATATGTATTTTTAGTTTAAAAAAAAAATTAAGAAGTAAATTAAATAATAATAAAGAAACACACTTTCTCTTTAATTTTCTTCTCATTATGGGCAAATCTGTATATTCTCTATGTAGGTCCCATGAGAAAGTGTTTTGCAAGTGCATTGTGGCTTTGGATGTAATTGAAAAGTGATAAAGTGCCTCTTGATGTAAAAAAATTCTTTACTAAATGCTAATGTTCTCTAGCCAATGCTCTCATATGAAGCTTTTAGAAAAACATTTGCATTTACAATTTATAAAATTAAAGAAAATATATAATTAATTAATTTATTTTATTTAATAATATCATAAAATTATTTTTATATCCAGAAAAATAAAATTTTGATTTCTAAAATTAATTTACAATATAAAATAAAATAAATTATATAAATTAAATTATATAAATTTAATAATATTTTAAATGTGAAATATTATTTTTAAAAATAGATATTTTAATTATAATATTTATTTTAAAATAATATTTTTTGATATAAACATAATTTTTAAATTATTAAATAAAATAATTTAATTATATATCTTTTAATTTTATATGTTAATATATATATATATATATATTTGAAATATATTCATTAAAATAAATATATTATATATTGTATACTATTTTTTATAATAATTTTAAATAGCATACTCGTACTGTTTCACCAATCATCCTATTAAACAGTTTAGCAAAAAGATACAGCTTCTGCAACATACTGCTTCTATAGCATACTGATACTGTTTTATCATCTGCTATGTCAATCAAAGCCTTAATAGTTGTGCTTGAGAATATCTAAAGGCATGGTTTATTGGAGATCATTAATCTATTTGACATATTTATCCTAGAATTTGATCAAACAAATTTTGTTGAGAGAGATTAAGCTTCAAAAATCTATCTATTAGCTTCACTAGATGTTGATAAAAGTATATTTGATAAGTAACCAACTTCAACGAATGATAAGCTCACATTAGAATGAATGAAGTTCAAAAAAAACATTAGAATGAATGGTTAAATACCTAATGTGTGGTCGGCTAGTGCCTAGTGGTGATTGGCTTTTTTTTCTTTTTTTTTTTTGCTAAATTGTAAATATTTATTAATCAAAATGAAAGTTCATACAAATCAAGTCCCAAAAAGTGGAAAAACACTTGAAGAACTAACCATCTAATCTATTAAAATTGAAGTACAAATATTAAATACCTTTAAGTTTTTCAATTTATTTACAATGACATGCCATTGAAATTATTAATTAACCTATTTTTTATGATTCTTTGTATTTTCCCCTTTAATTAATGCATTTCCAAAACAAATTCTAACTAAAACAATTATGGCAACAATAATTAATAAACCTAGATTTTAGTATTTTTGTCTTTTTCTATTTTATTATATATATATATATGTGTTTTGAAATAATTAATTCCATATATACATTTCATAAATAAATACATACATTATATGGTAATTATTCTACTAATTCCATATATACATAATAAATAGTATATACAACAATTTTATTATACATTATCATAAAATTTTGATCCATAAAAATTAGTATATACAACAATTTATTATACATTATCATAAAATTTTGATTCCATAAAAAGTAAAAATACATTTGTGCGGATACATACATGTCATCTCTATAATATTATTTGAGAAGTCAGTTTCCTATGTGTCGCTCTCACGTTAACTCTCATGATGGTTGATTGCACTGATACACTTAATGAATTAATTAATATTATATTTAAAATACTATTATTTATTTATTTTATTTAGTTTCCTTTTTAAAAAATTTCAGAAAACATATACATATAATAAAAAAGGAAACTTTTTACAAAGTAAAAAAAATGAATTTAAAAACGAAAATATATGTATATACAATATGATTTCATAGAAAAGGAAAAGTTCACAAAATAGTAATATTACATTTAAAAATATTTTTAAATAACATAAAATATAATTTTGAAGTAATAAAATAATTTCTTTATATCTATATTTTCTTAGATGAAAAATGTAAATTTTTATATAATGTGATTTCATCAAAACCAATTTACATAGATAATCTTGATATTAGAAAAAAAGAAATATTATATCTTTTAAAAAACAATTTTAAACAATACAAAAAAAATAAAAGTAATAGAAATATTTATATATATATATATATATATTATTAGATGATTACATAAATTAATTAAGTAACATAAACTGATATATGTTTAATTGACTAAAAATAGCTTATAATTAGTATTATTGAAATGTTTTATTATTTTCATATATTTAGTTGACTATAATATCTTTCAACTATAACAAAAATATGGATGAATTATATTTTACTTATATAATATTATTTTCAAATACAATCACAATTTTGTTTACTGCTTATTTTTAAGAGATATTAAGAAAATAAAAATAAATTTTAAAAATAAACGTCGTTTGGTCAAATAGTTACAAAGTAGTTGAATGATGTAGATATATTATATTTTATCATTATTAAAGTTATTTGTTTTCTTAATATTAAATTTGCTTTTAAATTTTAAATTTTTATGTTTGTGGAACTTAAGAGAACTATAATCAATATACCAAAACAAATCTGAATTCTCATTTTTAAGATTATTTAAAATAAATTTCAGTTTACATTCAATAAATCAAAGGCGATATGTATTCATGAGCTTCCAAAAATGTATCAGCTACTTATGCATGTAACTTCCTATTGATCATCGCTTTATTTTCTAATATATTTTTAGGAACATCAACATATAATTTGATAAATATTATGAAAATACATGCACATTTAAACGATAAATAAAATTGATTTTATTTAATTATAATAAAAATAATTATACTTCATTTTGAATTTGAAAGAATATATGTAACTCAATATACTCACAACATGAGTGACTCGACTAATCCAACTTATATTTAAAATTATAGATTAAACTACAATAAGAATAAATAATTTTATAAAAAAGTATTTTATTTTATAAATATAAATCATAGGACAATTCAAAACATATTAAAAATGAAAATAAAATATTAGCCAACTGTTACAATTTAGTTCTTTTGTAAAATTTATATATATGCATGATACTTCATATTATCATTACATTAATTTTTGTAATTTATAATCAGACACTTTAGTTTGTTTTTTTTTTTCATTCTAAGCACGATATATCTTAAGTTATAGATTATCTTCATAAGATATATTTACATATCTAAGACAACGATCACCTAAATGCAAATAAGAAATTAATCAAAATTTTAATATATTTAGAATAAAAATATTACAGTTGAATTCAGAGATGCAATCCAATTTACCCAAATGATAACTAAATCGACTGTAGAAACAACAAAATCGATTTGATATAACATATATAAAATCATAAATATAATTAAAGTAATATAATATTATTAATATAAATGATGCATACAAATTATAAAGTAATTTAAAATTAAAAGTAAATAGCAATCAACTATTATAGTATATTTTCTTTAGAAATATTTATATCCGTGCATGAGCATGGAAAATCACCTAGTATTCTAAAAATATGGATAATACAATTGATGGTTTACAAGATAAAATAAAATTACTCAATATAAACTATACAATTATTGTGTTTTATGTCATATTAAACAATAATTTAAACGGATAAATTTTAAAATACATATCATCACTTATAAAAATAAATATTTATTTTAAAAAAATAAAAATAAACACATGCGTGGATGCGCGGATCAAGCTCTAGTTAAAATTAAAATTTCTGATCTACAACCGCTTAAGTGGCTTGAACAATTTTAATACTAAAATTTCCGATGTAACCATTAAACACGAACCCTAATCTCTCGACTACACTTTAAAGTACGAACCTTGGTCCTCCGACGATGCTTTGAATCTCAAGAGACTCTCAGCATGAACCCATCAAGTACCAACGACACAACACTACAAGAAAACATGAGATTAACGACGACGGTATTTCTCGTGAATTAATCGTAAAAGAGGCTTTACGAGGAATTAGCGAGGAAACACGTTTCGTCGTTACTCGTTCGTCGCAATGCATATTTCCTCGCCAATTCGTCGTAACTTAGCGAGGAAAACTTTTCGTCGTAAAGACGAAGTACATCATTTCGTCGTAAAGACGAAGTACATCATTTCGTCGTAAAGACGAAGTACATCATTTCGTCGTACAGACGAAATACATCATTTCGTCGTAAAGACCTCGTTTAACCTTCCTCGTCATTTCTTTGTAAACTTTCCACGTAAATAAGTCATAATTTAGTTACGAATTTACTTGGTTTTTTTTATTTTACATAATTTAAAAATATAATTAAAAAAATATATTTAAAATTATTTAATTTATTAATAAAATTATAATTTAAAATAAAAACCAATACGAAAATATTTTTTATATAAATAAGTTTTGAATTTATAATACAACAACCGGGAAAAAAAGAACTAATGGTCGTTCATCGCCTGGTAGAATTCCTCACTCCTCCTCGCAACATCCGCCTCGTTATGTAATGGGGAGTAAACATGTTCTTTCGAAGGCCCTGCAAAAAAATTTAATCTTTGAAGTTAGCATCAACAGTATTAACAAATTTTTATAATTAACAATTTCTATAAATTTAGCTAAATTCCCTACATTAACCACCTAATCAACACTAATTAACATAAAATCCGTAAACCTATCTAAATTCCCTACACTAAAGAGAGAGTTACAATTGCTACGAAATAGAGAGGAAGTGGAGAGGAAGTTGAGACGAAATGAAAGTGTGAGCGCTCGCGAATATATATAAGAGATTAGATATCCTCGTAATTTTCTCGTAAATTTACGAGGAATTACAAAGGTCCGCGTTTTGTTTCCTCGTAAAGCCCACGTTAGATTACGAGGAAATAGCAAGGCCCGTGTTTCTATTTTAAGAGGAAATAGCAAGGTCCGCGTTTTTCGGTTATGAGGTCTTTACGACGATTTCTGCTTACGTATAATTAACGAGTCCCGCGTTTTTTATTTTTTAATTTTGTTGTTATTTTGTCGTTATTTTACGAAGAAATTACGAGGATTATGTTTAAATCCCTAAAATCCGAAACCCCAAACCCCATCTTCCTTATCTTCTACTTCATATATTCCAAACCCCAAACCCATCTTCCCTTTAACCTCAATCTATTCTTTCCATTCCAAACCCCAAATTCTAAAACCACAATTCCTTAACTTATAATCTCAATCTCTTATTTCTAATACAAACTCCCATTACCTTACACAAAATCAAATTATATAAATAGTTTTTTTATGATTAAATCCATCAAATCACATGCATTAAGTCTGAAAATCAATCTTATTAAAAACAAATACATCAATCGGATACGTCGACATTCTCGTCATCACTAGAAACATCATCATTTTCATTAAACTCGTCTTCGACAGCTTCGTCAGTGGCATCGTCGGTAAGATCTTCGTACCCATGATTATGCGGATCAATGAGAAGGATGTCATCAATATCTTGTTCAGGTTCCTCGACTTCATTTATCTGTTCTTCTTGCAATGATGGTTCTTCTCCACTGATGATTTGTCCTCGAGGTGTAACTTTGATCACGGCTAACCAATTTATTCCCGATTCTCTCATCCGAGGGTATGGAAGGAAGCTAACTTGGTCTGCTTGTGAAGCTAAGATGAAAGACTCGAATTTGTTGTACCTGCAAAAATAAAGTTGGTGGATTCAAAAATAAAGCTAGGTTGCTGAAAAAAACGTGTTACAACTACAAAGTTGGTGGATTCAAAATTTTCTCGCTAAGTAGACGTAAAATATTTCCTCGTAAAGTGCACGCTACATTTACGTCGAGTTTACGAGGAAATACTCTTTTCTCGTAAAAGCCACGTGACATTACATCGTCTTTACGACGAAATGATTTCATCGTTATTTTACGAGGAAATAACGTTGATTTTATATTTGCTCGTAAGTTCCTCGTAAAGTCGACGTAAATTTACGATGATTAGTTTTCCTCGTTAAGTTTCCTCGCTAAACTTGTGTTTTTTTTTAGTGCAAATCCCTAACACGAACCCAACAAAGACCGAAGATGCTTAATGATACGAACCCAGCGAAATCCTAATTCATTAAAACACTACGATCCAAAAGTGAGCACGCAAGACTACCAAGGAAACACTAAAAAAGACGGGTTGAAAATGACAGCCGCATCACCACCAACTGCAATCCTGATACCAGCACGGAGAAGGTTAGAGAACAGATTCTAGAAGTGCAAAAGACATGATTTCTAAAGCTGGGATGCTGTTAACATAAACATGTAGCCACCGAGACCCAAGGAATGAGTCACGCCATGCTCAGCCTATGAGAACCATAGGACTGACCAAACCTACCAATGCTTTAAGCTCGCCATTGGTTTTTCCAAACAAAAATACTGAATCCCATTACTCTCGCTCGAATCCTAGTCTGAAATTATGATATATGCCTTCTAACGGAGAGTACATACGTTGGACCACGACAACGTATTATCAAAACAACAATTGCTTAAATATAAAAGTCATGGTATGTGTTACTTAATTGGTAAGTGAAAATGCTTGATTTAGTATTGTCCACCTCGAATTTGAGCTTGTTTCGAAATATACGATTTATGTTTTATCAAACTATATCAAAAATAGAAAACAAAATACCTAATTTAACGAACTTACTAGATTTGGACCCGCACAACCGTGTATGTATTAATTTTCATGTTTATATATATTTTACATAACTAGAATATATTTTTAAGTTACTTATATATTTAAATGTTTATATATAATTATTTTAAAGATAACAATTTGATAGTTTTTATGATGTAAGTTAATTGATTATTTCAAATCGTCACATATATTTGATATTTTTTATTATATATATTTTAAAATTATTTTTTATTCAATTATTATGATCCTGATCTGTAATTCAAAGCGCTAGATTTCTTTTATCAATATTTTTTATGTTTATGCATTTAAGATAATAACTATATATATATATATATATATAAGTTTCAAATAATTTAATTTTATACATGAATTATCTAATTTACTAATGTTAACCCGTTCTACCAACATATTATATTTCTAGCATAAATTTTTAATGTTTTGTGAAAATAAAATATATTAATTTATCAGTTTAAAATAATTTTATTATATTTAGTTAAATACAATGTTTTATTTTAAAATGATTGATATAACTATAAAATAGTAAAATTTGATATAATTTTTTTTCATTTTATAAAAGATAACTGAGTGTATATATATATATATATATTAATGTATAATAACATTAATTTCATTACTAATTACAAAATGAGTGAAAATATTTATATACAATTTTTGATAATTAAGATATTGTTATAATGTTTTTCAACACATTTGTTAAGAAAATTATATATATATATATATATTTTAAATTAAAAGATATCAAATTATATTATGATTTAAGTAGTTAAAAGATTATATATTAGCACTAAGGAAATACATTTAATAAAAAATTTAAATGATGATCCAAATAAAAATATCACACATGAATCAAGGTGAGTTTGTTAACCAATCCGGATTTTTAGGAGTCGATATTATATTAGAAATGATATATTATTAATCTATATTATTAGTAATAAATGAATGATAACTGATTTCTAGTGATAGTCCATTTTTAAAAAAATCACACATGAATCAAGATTATGACTTCTGTTTTAATATATAAACCGACAGACATACCATAATTTTCTGATAAAATAAGTTATACCATGGTTTCGTTTTTCAATATTCTACCATTAAAACGTGTTGTTTTCTAGAAGTCACGTGTTCGGAATAACGTCTTATCACGAAACCATGATCAACACCAAACATAATTGATAGTTGTGTATGAAGTATGAACCAAAAATAATATGCAAATAAACACGAGTTTGTCTTCGTTTGCCATGATGAGTGAAGGAGTTTATGGTTTAGGATTTTTTTTTTAAGTGGATAGAACTTTATAGCAACTTCGAAGAAGCCTTACGTTCTATATATACACACATGATTCACATCTGACTCCTTAAAATTTTCCTTCGTGTTTTCTTCCCCAACTCCCAAGTTATATGCTAGGATTTCCTAATAAATGCAAATTACAATATAAAGGGGCTGTTTGGAGTTCTTAAGGGCATCTCCTGATACACAATAATTTTCCTCTATATTACTTTAAAATAGATTAAAATATAGAAAAAAAAATTATTGTGTATCATTGGAGATGGTCTAATAGTTTAATTATGTTTTTCTTCAACCACTCACATGAATCGGAAAGAACCTAAGAACGCTTAGCTTTTTTACTTGGAGTTCATTTTTTTTTGCCAAACATATAAACTATATTTAAATATCCAATCAGACGTATAAATCGACATAAATCATAGATGGTAGAGAACTGCGTGCACAACATGTTAATTTGTCCGTTTTTGAATTTGTTGCTTTTGAAATATGCAAGAGATCATAATTAAGGTCTAAAATATTATTTAACCCGCCAAATTTATTTATCAGTGTATATGTCAAGCAGAGAATCATGAATAAGATAGACAGTTGGTACAACAGGTTTCTTTCTCAAGCTAGAAAAGAAATCATGCTAAAAGCTGTAATTTCCGCACTACCGACATATACTATGTCTTGTTTTATGTTACCAAAGGTCATAATTAAAGAGATAACAATGGTAATGAGAAGATTTTGGTGGTCATTGATGAATGATAGACATAGAATCCATTGGATATGGTGGAATAAAATTACAGCCTCGAAAAAGGATGGGGGGTTAGGTATAAGAGATATGGAGCATTTCAATAAGGCTTTGCTGGCAAAACAGGGATGGAGAATTCTAAAGAACCTAACATCTCTCTTAGCAAGGGTTCTTAAGGCTAAATATTTTAGAAATTGTGATTTCCTTAATGCACAATGTTATTCATCATCAAGCTACGCTTGGAAAAGTATTGTGCAAACGCAAGATCTGATTGAGAGAGGAAATAAATGGATTGTGGGGGATGGAGAACATATTGACGTGTGGAAAGACAATTGGATACATTCTCAACAATCTCTGGCCCAAGGAAGAGGTAGTGAAACTCATCCTCATTAAGAGTTATGGATCTCTTTCATCCAGGTACCAAAGAATGAAATGTCCAGTTAATCAATGATCTGGTGAGACAAGAGGATGCAAAATATATCCTAAATATTAGGCCACCAATTTCAAGGAGACCAGATGTGCTAGTATGGAAGTACACAAGAACATGGGAATACAGTGTTAAGACTGGTTACTATATTCAGAGAAACTTCTCAACAATGGAAACAGGAAACCAGGAAACAAATGTTGTTATATCCGAAGAAGTCAGGAAGTGTTGTTCATCTATCTGGTCTCTTAACATTCCTCCAAAAAGAAGGACCTTCTGGTGGAGAATGGGGGGGGGGGGGGGGGGGGGGGGGGGAATAGCTGTGTTGGATAATCTTCGGAGGAGAGGAGTAAAAATGGAAACACATGTCCGGTGTGTGAAGAACATATGGAAACGCTAAACCATGCGTTTTTTCAATGCAGAGTGGCGAGGGAGGTTTGGGAGATCAGCCCCACTTCTTTCACGGTCTTGGACCAGAGTAGCAATGGAGTTATACAGAACATTAATGATCAATGGAACTTTAAGAGATCTAGATCAGTGGAGGGAGGTAAACAAAAATACAGGGATGAAGAGCAAACATGCAAAATAAAAGTCTGAGCAAGATTCCATAACATATATGCTACCTCCTAATTCTGAATACTATTGCCTAGTGGATGCTTCATGGAAGTCTTCTAGAGAGGAGATGCACTACAAGAAAACCTCCACCCAACTACGAAATTTTACGAGGAAAATTAAGACTCGTAAAGTTACGTCCATTATACGACTATTTTACAAGGAAAAATAAAATCCACGTAAATTCGTAGTCGTAAAATAACAAGGAAACCATTTCGTCGTAAAACTGAAGTGTATTTACGAGGATTTTCCATTATTTGTCGTAAAGTAGACGTAAACTCAGCCTCGATTTTACGACAAACAGTTTTACGTCTCTTTAACGACGTAGCGAGTGTATCTATTTTTCGTTGATAACGTGTTTTGGTTAGTCTTAAAATTTACGTGAACTTTGCGACGATATCTTCAGTCTCAGTCGGCTCAGCTGCGTTCTGAGTTGAGCGCGACCCGTGCTGATTTGGGCGCGACACAAACTCAAATGGATTCACTCGAAACTTTCACAGACGATCTAGCGGCTGGAAATCCGCAATTGGAGAGCATGTTGCATGCGAGACGGGCAGGACTTGGGATTCCACACCCACGCTCCGCAGAGGAGGAGGCGGTGATGGAGAGAAGGAGTCAGGACTTCTTCCCGGAGTTTCAAAACCCTAGCTTGTTTTCTTCTTCTTTTTATTGTGTGGTAAATTTGAAACTTAAATATTTATAAAATATTTTCAGAATTTCCTATTATTTTCAATAATTTTTTTTTTAGTTTTAATTTTTAAATAAGAAAACACGAACAGAAGTAAATTCATAACTAACTTTACGACTATTTTACTAGGAAATACACGTTATATCGACGTAAATTAAACGAGCAATGTACATGGAAGACGACGTAAATTCCTCGCAAAACTTTACTATGCATTTACTAGGGTTGACACGTAAATTCGTCGTAAAATTTACGTGAACTTTACGACGATATCTTCCGTTTATTTTACGACGAAATCAAACGTCGTTACATTACGTGGACTTTACAAATTATTGCGTGTCTGCTTTACGACAATATCATTTCCTCGCTACTTTACGACGATTTAGCCATGAATATTCGTTACAACGGACGTGTAACGACGAAATGTGTTTCGAGGTTAATTCGTCGTAAAAAGCTATTAACGACAATTACGGTCGTCGTTAAGTATATGTTTTCTTGTAGTGATGGGGTTTGGCTGGTCCTTACACAGAAGAGAAGGCACCTAAATCATGCATGGATCCTCATCAGAAGCGCCTATGAATTCTACTATAGAGGCTGAAGCAATAGCCCTCCTAATGGCAACACAACAAATGGTCAGATTAAACTACTCTAAAGTTGTCTTCATGGGAGATTGTAAGAGTTTATTTGATGAGTTAAATCAGTTCAAAACTGAACAAACCTTCAGTATAACTTCCGTATCACAGAGGCTGCCTTTGTGCTACATGATATCCTTGAGATCTAGCTGAAGACATAGAGATTACACTTTTCATTACATATCTAGAGATAATCTATGCTGTAGACTCCCTTGCTAAACAAGCTAGGTTACATAAGAGAAACTATGTTGTATCTTGAAGTTTTAATGTTTTTAATGAAAAAGTTGACAAAAAAAATCTCTTTTTGGATTATAGTCTACGTGTTTATTAAGTTGAAAGGCGTTTTCGTTATAATTTTATAGAATAAAGTCTTACGGGGGTGTATTCAACTAAGAGTTTCAAGTGATTTGTATTAAAATGAAAAATCCGCTGTTATTCAAACGTGGATTTTAAAAAACACTTTGAAATCCAATGTTATTTAACTTGTCATTTCATAAAACACTATGAAATCTACTGTTATTGAACAAAATTTAAGTTGGAGATTCTAGAGTACTTTAATTGTTTCTAGAGTGTTTGAGGGGAGTTCTTTAGTTATAAAAATAAAAATCCAAATATCACTGTTTTAGATGAGATTCTAGAATGTTTTAACAAAAATCACACCAAATTCTCTAATTCTCCTGCAATCATCTACAAACTCGTTAAAAATCAAAATTACTTCAAATTTCAGATTCAATACACTTTCCTTACTTGCAAATAGTCAAATATCCACTGTGCTTTTATAAGAAGTTGTTTGGTACTCTCCTTGTTTCGAATTTGTTATATTTATTCTGAACTTCTCTACGTACTCCTACCGGTCGACCACATTCAAATACTTTCATCTGTTTTTTTTCTTCATTTCTTGAATGCTCTAAAATACTTCTCAACTTACAACATTCCCTCTAAATATTTAATCATATCTTTGCAGTCCCACTTGTTACACCACTAACCATTACATAAACCTTAGGCCATGATTATCCCTAAGAAACCCATTGGGTTTCTTAGTTTTTTTAAAAAAAAAAAAAAAAAAAAATTAAAAAGCAAACCAATCGGGGGCCGCCACGTGTCAGTGGGGCCCGCGAACAGTGTAAGAAACTCACTAAAATCGGTTCTTAATTAGTAGTTTTTGTAACCGATCCTTAAGGGTTTTGTGGGGGCCCACGTACTAAGAAACCCACTAAGGACCCCGGATAATCATGCTCTTAGTCCACAGTCTGCTTCATTGGTGTCAAATTTCACCTTACTCTTTTCTTTTCTTTTTTTGACCTTACATTTCTTCTAGCAATGGTAAGATAAACTTGAAGGCCCGGCCCAAATAATTTTCTGCCTAAACCAAACCACTACTCCGAAAGATGTCAAGTCCCATGGTATCAATTTCATTTTCTTTCCCACCAGTCCAAGCCTTAAGGTTTTGGAATAAATTCATCACGTCTTCCATACAATTGTTCCATGTGAAACGTTAGTGACCAATGTTTTTACTTTGTTATTGGTACAACTTGGGATATTCAGTACTAGAAATCCTTAACCAACTAGCTAGAAAGCTTTGTGCGGGATCGAGAAACATGATATTTACTGAACTTCTAGTACGTATGATTGTATCACAATATACTTCCATCATAAGAGCCTTTGCGTCTCCTACAAACCATGGGTCATTTCCAGTTATGAGGAATAATCTTTGGTGTAGTAGTAGGAACGGATAAGAGTTTGAGACCGTAATATGACAAGTCAAGTCCTTGGTACTTTAAATGTCTAAGTGTAAGGAACATAATATATTGATTTTTTTAAAAAATAAAATATTTGTTTGATCCTGAAAGATTTGAAGGATAATATATTACTAATTGATTTGGATCTTGATCTTGTTGGTCGAATTAGATAATTTAACTAAAATTAATGAATTGACCGGGTAATAATCAAGATTCAGTGTTCCTTCTATGAATCCGATTCATTTTACGTAGTGGTTCATTCATGCATTCAATTTTATTATAATGAGTAAAAACGAAACCATTATTGGTCTGAAACATTGAGTAAAGTATGGATAATGGCAGTGGTTAGCGAATGAGGAAGACACTTGGTTGGATAATTATCGAGAGTAATAATAAAAAAAACAAAGGCATGCAATAGCACAGGCAGACCAAGTGGAATATTATGTCCACCATATACAAGTTCCAATTAAGATGTTAACATATTGTTGTCTTCCAATAAGCGACAAAAAATCTGGATTAAGAATTCATAATTGCACCCATATAAATTAAGAAAAAAATCCTTGTCCACTAGAAGTCACTATGAAATTGTGAACGTGTTACTTTGGAGACATTTGTCACCCACCCTACATATTATATACTCTGTGATGGTGAAAAGTAGTGTTTCTACTAAAACGGCAGGGTAAATCGGCAAGGAAAAACTCGAAAAGAAGTGGTAAAAATGTTGGTAGTTATGAGCTTCATTAAAGTTTATATTTACATGGTTGATGTCTATATAACCAAATTATATGTACTACATAACAACATCTATTATTACTAACGAATGTTATACTGTTAAAACCATCAACATAACCCAAAAATGTGTTGAACTTGCTAACTCGATAGTTTTTAGTAATGTTATGGTATGATAGTTTTTAGTATGTTATGGTATGTAATTAAGAAGTAGGTAGATTTGACGGGAAAACGGCCAATTCATACATCAACAAGGGGTTGCAGTCCCGATCAGTACATACACTCACACCATCAGGGCCGGTCCTGGGCAAAGCCTAACGAAACATTGGCCTTAGGCCCCCAAAAATTTTGGAAAAAAGCCCCCAAAAAATTTTTTTAGGCCCCCAAATTTACCAAAAAAAAATTTTTAGCTATAATTTTTAAAAAACCGCCTACAGCCCCCTAAATCTCGGGGCCGGCCCTGCACACCATGTGGTAAAACATATTTCAACTCAAATTATATTCAAATTTCATAGGTCAACCAACACTTTTCGGTAAATTCATACATTGACCGTGTCTCCGTTAGTCAAATATTGGCGGAGTCTTACGTGGACTTAACGGATGGTTACGTGGAAATTAAGCCCAAAACGACGTCGTTTTATTGAAAAAATTGTTTTAAATTGGTTTAAAGTGGGATTCGAACCCGGATTACCCACAATAACCTATCCCCCACTCGACCACTCTGCCATGTATGATTCATTGTAATAATACATCACATGTACATATTTAACATTCATCGGTTCCGAAAAATTGATTTCATTTGGTGTACACGAAGATCGAACTCGGGTTCCCTGAATTAACACATCCCCCACTCGACTACTCTGCCATGTATGCTTCACAGTGTCAATACATAACATATACACATTCATATGTGAATACATCATGTTTGATTATAGCTTCTCACCTTTCTCTTGCTTCCCCTGCAACCCTCAAAATTTAGAAAATGACTATTTGTGCTTGTTCATTCATTAATCCATTAGTTTAATAATCTAGAAAGCAAAATATTCCTTTCAACGTAAATCTACGTATGTGATCTTGTGGTAGTCTCTACTTTAAATGGTAAAAGAAATGGAAAACTGCATCATATACCTAAACCCAAATATGGCTAACAGACTTTAAATCACATAATGCTTAATTGTTATAGTGATTACTATAAAAGCTATAGTGATGTATTCACATATGAAAATGTATATGTGATGTATTAAAACAGTGAACCATACATGGCAGAGTGGTCGAGTGGGGGATAGGTCATTGTGGTTAACCCGGGTTCGAATCACACTTTAAACCAATTTAAAACCATTTTTTCCAATAAAACGACGTCGTTTTGGGTTTAATTTCCACGTAATCATCCCTTAAGTCCACGTAAGACTCCGTCAATATTTGACCAACGGAGACACGGTCAATGTATGAATTTACCGAAAAGTGTTGGTTGACGTATGAAATTTGAATATAATTTGAGTTGAAATATATTTTAGCACATAGTGTGAGTTTATGTACTGATCGGGACCGCGACCCCTTGTTGATATATGAATTGGCCGTTTTCCCGTAGATTTGACGGACTTCTGTTAAGATATAAATTCGACACATTTTTAAGTTATTATACCAAATCAAATCAAAAACGAATTAGAAAACAAAGGGTGCCCATCTCTCAAGAGGTCAAAAGTCGAAATGAAAACATAACGCGCTAACCTTTCCAATCGCCCAAATCTATGTGTATTTTTCAGTATGGTTCAAACTAGAAGAAAGTGCTAAAAAGTTTAAATATAGTTTTCAAGAACTTTCCTTCGTCGATGGAATCTAAATGTCACTTGCTAAATAGTTTCTAAGACCATCATTAACCTCAGTCTATTAACTAGGGTTCTTAGTTTCAGATAAGAGACGGTTCTTAGTTTTTTTAGATTTTAACTAAGAAAAGTTAAGAATCATCTCTTAAATAAAAGATATAAGAGCATGTTTATTGGGGTATCTTAAGTGTGGCTCTTAGTATAATGAGTAATTAAATTAAAAGGAAAATAGCCATTTATCTAAGAGGCGGGTCTTAATTAAGGGCTGCAAGAAACGCTTCTTATGAGACAGGTGTTTGAAAGGAAAAAAAAAAGTTGAACCCGACGAAGAATCTGGTTCTTCTCTACCGTTGAATCTCTCTGGCACCAATCGTCGCAGGAAGGCTGTATGATCAAGCTTTGATCGGTATCTTCTGCCTTCCATGGCCAACGAAGTCGAGTGCTTCCTCTTCTCCTCCGTCGACCTAGATTCCGAAGACGATCCGCCGCGATTCTTCCTCCTTCTTCCCTCTCTCTCGCCTCCGTGACTCACATCTTCTCCTATAAGAAGTCAATCAAGTCTATGTTTAATCCCTACTCTTTTATACTTATCTTCACAAAGCTTTGGGCTTAAACTCTATCTCTTTCGGTTACATCAACTGAGTTTTTTTCATAGAACTGTGTTCTTCTTCCCAGGTGGGTTTTCTGGGTTATGAGCTTTCGATTATGAATATTTAGTGTTATTATTCAAAGTGTTGTTTTATCCTCACCAATCACACTATTGTTCAGGGTTTTGTTCGTCTGGTTGAACACTATGAAGAACGTTGAGATTTTTATGATCTTTCTCTGCTTAAACGCTGCCTTATATCTAGTGGTAAGTTCAAAGCTCGAGTCTTTCGATCACTAAAACGTTTCTGAGATGCTTCTAAAGTTTGTTTATTGATTTGATTCGTGTGAAGTCTGCTGATCCACCAACGTGGCCTGCGGATTCGGGAGGGAAGTGTAGTGTTTCTGATGATTGGGAGGGAGAGTTTTTCCCTGAGATCCCTCATATTAAGTACGAGGTAAGCAATCATAACCATGATAGGGACTTTTGAGTAGTGATTCAGCTTGGAGATTTATTTGCATGTGTAGATTGATTTGGTTGTTGATGAATTGTTTCAGGGATGATTCAGTTTTGTTTAGTTTTTGACCATTTATTTGCGTATGGAACAGATAATCTATCACGACAAAAAGGATGAGTTGTTGGATGAGCTGAAGACGGATCAGTGGCCTGCACAGCGGTGTATTGGAGTGGCTTTGAGTGTGGCTGCGGGATTGCTTGGAGCTTGTTTCCCTGGGACTGGTGCTAGGATCGTTGCTTTAGTTGGAGGACCATGCTCTGAGGGACCTGACACAGTAACTCCATTTTGTTTATCTCCTTTTTTTTGTATAGGAAGCTCTTGTTTATGACTTCAGAAATGATGATATAAACTGGTGTATCTTCTTAACAATAATCTCAAAACTACACTTTCTTATCTTTGATCAAAAAGAAAAAAGTTTAATAATATTTTTTAAAAATTCTTAACTTAAGAAACCACCATTGGAGGACCAAAATTAAATGTTTCTTAACATAAACTCTTAACTTAAATTTATTACTAAAATAATGACTAAGAACCCACTTAAAAATTATTGCAATGAACATGTTTTAAGAGTCGTCTTTTAGCTAAAAAATTAAAAAAAAATACAAAAATGACGAGTTTACCCTTAAAGTGACCTTCACATACATCCCGTGTGAACAGTCCCATCTTCAAGTAAAAGACGTTAATGCCCTTAAAGTGACCTTCCAAGAAGAAACCAAACCAAAACAATTGGATGTTCCTTCGCCCCTTGCCTGTAGCTTAGTTGTCTTCCATGGATGTTCCTTCTCGGAACTCCCAAACTTCTCTCCCTTCCTATATATATAAACTTCTCTCCCTTCCTATATATATAAAATAAATCAATCTCATTTCATCATCATCAACAACCTCACAAACACAAAACCCATCTCTCAAAATCATCACTTTCTCTCTCTAATGGCGTCTCCTAAATCCTCAACCAGACCCACTCAGCAAAACCCAGAACCCACTTTCCACGACTTCTTCCCCACGATGGCCGGAACGCTCGGAGGAGAAGGTCTCATCGACGAGCTCTGCAAAGGGTTCGAGCTACTCATGGACAGAGACAGAGGTGTCATCACTTTCGAGAGCTTACGGCGAAACGCGTCGGCAGTTCTTGGGCTAGGAGACTTGACGGACGACGATGTAAGGTGTATGATCAACGAAGGGGATTTCGATCGAGACGGTGCGTTGAATCAGATGGAGTTTTGTGTGCTCATGTTTAGGCTTAGTCCTGAACTGATGGAGGCGTCACGGTGTGTTGTCACGGAAGCGATCGAAGAGGAGTTTTGTGATCGAACGCACAGGCGTTGATGATAGAACACTTCTTTCTCCATCAGAGACTTTGACTTATTTGTTTTTACTATTTTTTAATCGATTCTTCTTTTATGTTCTTTCTATGCTCTCTTTGATTTCCCTTTGCAGTTCGTATAAATTGTTGGATATATTATTATAAAACTGATATGGAAAATCATTTGAGAACAAAACATATATAACAAATGCAAATTTATCTCTTTCAGCCTTTTTACCTCCGTGGATGATTTAGTTTTAGGCTGCGGCATGTGAAAGTTGATAAATCACCGCTACGATAACACAATTGTCTTCCCATCCATATCACGAATGTGTATCAGTTTCATTTCCCAGAAGATAAATTGTGTTTGTTTCTAAATTTTGTCATCTCTATGTTGATTCACATCCACCCATTGAATGAATCCTTCGTTCTTCCCAACGATTTAAATCAGACGACAACACAAGTGATAGAACTGAGGCTATAGGTGATTAACTGCTTCTGAGAATTATTGGGGAAGGAGAAAAAAAATTATCTGATGCGATAGGTTTCATCAAAGATATGATGTATATAAAATATTATTTTTCTCTACAAGTTTCCGAGACGATACTGTGTCTATCAAGTCTTGTTATATCATACTTCATATATGAGATTCGTAATATGTTCATTGAGATTTGAGGTGATGATTTTTTATAAGTACATCTCGAACATAATCCTAAAGTCGGATCGGCTATAATCATATCAGAAACATAGCTATATCAGCTTAACTCAATTCTGGTACCATATACAGTAAGTTTTACAAATTTATTACTTTGTAGGTACTTTATATCTCATTTTACTTGAAATGGGAAATTCAGAGCACAACCATTCAACTAAAATATTATTAACATATAGCATAATGTAAATTCCCTTTCGATATATGAATTTTCTTATTCTACGTATATTAGTACACAGTAGAACCTCTATAAATTAATAAAGTTAAGACTTTAAATTTTTTATTAATTTATAGAGATATTAATTTACAAAAGTTTTATTTTTTAGATTTTTTCTACTTTTTCTATTTTTATTAATAAAATAAAAAAAATATTTGATTTTACCGTATATAAATTATTTAAATTTTAGAACTTTGACTTTCATATTATTTTATTATCTTATTTGGTGTATATTTTTATGTTTCATAGAATTGTTACGTGATTTTCGATATAATTTTACTAAATATTATCAAAATATATTAAAATATTAAAAATAGAAGTATTTTCATTGTGAATATAAAACCAACAATATAATGTTTAGTTTTTACGTATATAAAATATATATAGAGATAGATTATTAATTTATGATTTTAATGGGACTATATATTTACATGGAGTTTTAAAAATATTATTATCTTATTATTTTAGCGATTTGTGTCATATTTTACACCGGTCTAAGTTGGGACCGACGGAATTTATTAATTTATAGAGATTATTAATTTATCGAGCATAAATTTATAGAGGTTCTACTGTATATAGTTTTATGGTTGAAATATATAATATTTAAATACAGTATTAACGTTTACATTGGCTTTATATGTTGTTATAGATCGAACACTATGGATTGCATTTTTTTTTTCAACCCGCTAAAGGTTTAACAAGTTTCGTTGGATCCGACTTGAAATAGAAGCAATTAAACTTTCGAAAATCGAATTTTTTGTAGACCTGGGTGATCCGGATTTTGTAGACATGGAAGTGATCCGGAACTTATGCCGACTAATCTTCCTAGAATAGGAGACAAAAGCCGGTTGCTAAATCCCTTCCCAAATAGTGAACGTATTCGAAACAGAAGTCCATGTCACAAATACCTCAGATCCTTTCCGGCTGAGCCAGCTCATCCTGGTAATCGATTCTATTTTTCATTTACATGTTCTTGACTTCCAGCAAAAAAATACTATTATAGATTAAGAACCCCACAAACTCAGGTGAAAGGGCAAACAATAAAATCTTTGTAACAAACGTATATAAACACACCACTCATCAAAGTCCACATATAATTATTAGATTTCTCAGTGTAGTTTCAACTTTCAACCACTTGATCATAGTTCTACTTTTCCATTAGTTAATTTTCTTTTATAAAGCAAATATGGTTGCACCTTGCGATGGATTCATCATGCAGCCTAATGCGTGTAGCCATGCAGTTCCAGAGATCCAGCGAAAAGACTAAATCATGCATGTACGTATCTTAAGCGACACTTCGGTCAATAAAGCTATCAAAAGCCGATTACTTTGTTTACACGGAAATCAGGGGTGAACTGAACACTTTATAAGTAAAAGGGTGAAAAGCGAAGCATCCTTAAAACACAAGCCAGCTCTCGCATTTTATCATTAGCTTCTTCTTCTTCTTTTTTTATCTTAACTTGTTTTAACATCATTTTCGGTTGGTATATACATACTATAATTTTATTATTTGAATATTTTAGCATATAGTTCTTGGAAAGAAATGTCGTCGAACGTCTCCCCTTCTTGATTACAACGAAGGACTCTGTAATTTTAAGGGATATGTAAAATTATTACATCCATGTGCCTGAGATATGTTCATTCTGATCCCCAAGCAAATCTCATATACAATTAGCATTAATATTAAATTTGAAAACAGAAAAATTAAAATACATAGTGCTCTAAAATCTTATTTTACGTGTAAAATCGTCTGAAAAACTCATGAATCAAAATTTAGTTATCTTTACAATCAAAGCTTAATAAGAAAAACTTAAATAAAAAATACTAATTGGAAGACTTCTGTAGCAATATGAAAATATATGAAATATGGATGGTCCAAAGAAAAAAAAATGAAATATGGATTGTCCAAAGATATTGACCAAAAGAAAAAGGAATGGTTCGAAGACTATAACAAGAAAAATAGACGGTTCATGCATTCGAGCTATAAAAATATGGTCTTCATCTCGAATTTCACATTACGTAATTAATTTGCACTAGTTAATTCGATAGTAGATCGACTTTGTGTTGACTATTTTGGTCAGTCTAAGGCAGTTTGGAACCAACTATCTCGATACCGTATTAATCCAACTAACAAAAACTCTAAATTACTAATATGAACCTTTTCACTCTAATATGAACATTTTATAGTAAAGTTTGCAATTTAATAGGCCTTACAATATGCGCGCACATTATAGCTAAGTAACATCTCTCTTTTTGTAAATTTAATGAACATTTAAATATATGAATCTAGACACCTAGAATGAAAATCATGGTATATATATGTATATGGATCCAGCTAGCATACATAAGGTTCTACTTGCCGCAGGTCCACATACATGTATTATATTTATATACCATCAATTTTGAAGACGTATTGTCCAAAAAATTAGCGTATTATTCTACTATTATTTTCTACAATCCACATATACATCATTTTTTAAGAAAATTGAAATTATAACGTCAACAAAATGATCTATATAACGTCAACAAAATGATGTATGTGTGGATCATTCTAAATTCTGATGCATATTCGTAGTTTTATGAAAAAATTGAAAGTCAAAAAAGAACAAAGAAATATAAATTTTACACAAAAGAAAAGAAATATAATGACGAGAGTGATGATGTAAGGGCTTGAAGTCGGAATCTAGACTACCTCAAAAGCCATTGTTGAGAAATAGATCCAATGGCTAGCTTGTCTTGGTCGATCAAAAATCGGACGGACAAGGTTTGTTGACCCTACACTCGGTCAATTTAGCACCTATTTAGTTGTCTTCATGGGCTCGGATCATATTCGTTGACTTGCTCATCTTCTCAATTTAATAGATTCTAAAAAGTTATGGGTTTAAATTAGTTGTGCCACACATGAGGATTGAGTGATTGGTATGGTTAACAAAACACTACATGTAACTCAAAACATGAACTTTTAGAGCGGTAAATTATGGTTAGATTGAATATTCATGACACCAATAGGACTGAAATCAATTGATTTTGAGAACTTTAAATTGTTTAATCAAGCTACCATTTTGTGTAAGATTGAATCGTAATCTAATCATAAATAGCTTTGAATAGATTAAACACTATATAATTCATATCAAGAAAAGACATCTTCTAGAGAAAACAAGCAAGGCATAAAGCTCTTCCTTATGTTAAATAATTAAAATTAAACAGTTTTGAGGGAAAACAAACATGATCATGATGATGAAGGTGACAGCAACGCATATCATCATTATTATGTTATTTTAATCATTTCAAACTTTAAAAATATAACCAAAGTTGTATTTTCCCGCACCAACCCCACTCCCCGTCCAGTACCAAGCCAGGCGACGAACGAGGGGGTTTTGAGTTGACTATGTGCCCCTATAGTATCAGTTTTTTTTTTTTTTTTGATCAACACCCCTATAGTATCAGTTAAAGCCCAAAACTGCCCCACTTGTTTTGTTTCTTTCAAATGTTAGCTATAATCAGAATAATAGAGGAATCAATATATTTTTTTTGGTAAAATGTTAAATTTACTATACTAAATTTTTCAATTTTGATAGAAATACAAAGACGAGTAGAAGCGAATGAAATAGAACTAAAGAACAAGCAAACAAGCCAAAACAATGAACTAGAGAAAAAGCAATTCGGTCGAAGAAGGACGAAAGTGTAACAAAACAGTGACGGAGTAATAACATTGGAAAGATTAGAGAAAACAAGCTCGTCGCTGTGAGTTACATCAAGATAGGACTTCCTCAAATCCCAGAATCATAGTTGCTACAACTTCTGAGAAGTTAAATAGTAATAAACCAAGTCTAGAATCCACTATGGATCTACAAACCAATCCGATCAAAAAGACACCGACGGTGTGAAAATAAATCAACAAATAGACGATGTCGTCGTTCGCTAGAAATAATAAATGTTTTAAATTTTAATTTTATATTAAAAATTGATGTTTTAAATTTTAATTAATATACACCGTTTAAGAATAAAATTTCATTTAATATTTAAAATATGAATGGTATAGAAATTTATTAAAAAACAAAAAAAAATAAAAAAATTAATAAATAAAATTATGTAAATTTTTTATTAAAATATGTGAAAATCATAGACCACAAATCTTTCAAATACGGAAGGGAGTAGTTAATCGATCTATTTTAAAAAAGGGTGGCTAAATATAAAGAGACAAAACATTATGGGGGAGAGATTTAATTTGACCAAATATATAGGGTGTGGGAATGAAAGAGTTCACAAGTTTGTAGAAAAATAAAACTTCAGATCATCTTCTTGGACCTCTCTATAAATACGCTATCTGCATTTTCAGATCGTTGAACTTATAATCTCCCATCTTATTAAAAAGAAAAAAAAAAAACAATTCAGAAAGTTAATCTACAGATACCGATGGCGACCAAAGTGTATATCGTGTAAGTAAAACTCCTTGTTTCGATCTTGCTCATTTTAACTGTAGCGACTTGATATTGAGTTTTCCTCAATGTTGATCGAAGAATACTACTTCTATTGGTTTATTTTGATTTTTCATTTCTTATCATATCTTTTGCTGTTCTGTAATAGTCATAGGTGGGGGATGATAGCATTTAATTTATGATTTGGGCTTCAAACTCTTCTTAATTCGCCTATTTATTGTTTAAAATTTCGATTCAATTTTTGTGTTTGTGATTGGGTTTAATCTCAAGTTTGACTTTTTTTTTATGTCTCGTTGACATTATATTTGCAGGTACTACTCAATGTACGGTCATGTGGAGAAATTGGCTGAAGAGATAAGGAAAGGAGCTGCTTCCGTTGAAGGTGTTGAAGCCAAGCTATGGCAGGTGAGATTTGCCTTCCTCCATAAATGGCTTTTTGCATTTTGTCAATTTTCACAAGCACAGACTTACTTTATATGTTCCAGTGAGAGAAACTATGTTGAAGGGCTGATTATAAGTGGCTATCAAGTCCTTTTAACACTAACAAATAATATTAGGTTTGAGTCTACAAGTAGTTTTGTGTTGTGTATCTTGAAGAAAGAACCAAGTCTTTCTATGATTAGCTTCAAGCATTCTTAGACCCATTGCCATTGCCATTGCCATTTCCAAGTTTATTGATTTAGCTTACCAAGTTTAGATTAGGCTTGTTGGCTGCTCTCTATCCAAATCCATGTGAACTCTATTGAACCTGATGAAATTGCTGTTTTCACAGGTACCCGAGACGCTTCCAGAAGAAGCACTCTCTAAGATGAGCGCCCCACCAAAGAGTGAATCACCAATCATCACACCAAACGACCTAACCGAAGCTGATGGGTTCGTCTTTGGATTCCCAACGAGGTTCGGCATGATGGCTGCTCAGTTCAAAGCCTTCTTGGACGCAACCGGTGGACTCTGGAGGACTCAGTCACTCGCTGGTAAACCAGCTGGTATCTTCTACAGCACTGGCTCTCAAGGTGGTGGCCAAGAAACCACCGCGTAAGCCTCTCTCATCCAAAATAAACACTTCACATCATCATCATCTCTTGCCCTATATCTTAATAACTCTGGTGATGTATAGATTGACGGCGATAACTCAGCTGGTCCACCATGGGATGATCTTTGTCCCGATCGGTTACACATTTGGTGCGGGAATGTTCGAGATGGAGAAAGTGAAAGGTGGAAGCCCCTATGGAGCTGGAACATTCGCAGGAGATGGTTCAAGGCAGCCAACAGAGCTGGAGCTAGCGCAAGCTTTTCACCAAGGCAAGTACATTGCAACCATCACCAAGAAGCTCAAGGGATCTACTGCTTAGATCTTTGTGAGGAAAAGAAAACAAGAACGGTTTGGTTCTCTGCTTTTTTTATTACACAATCATATATTCTCTCTTCTTGTGATTTCTTTTGTGTTTTGATTATAAACTACATGATATTGTTTCACAACAATCATTCTTGTCTTGCTTTTACGTATTAGATATGTAATGATTTATGCTTGTCTTGCACTATTGTTTAAAATATAATCAAAATATATTAATTTTTATGCTGGGGTTGAATTTATAAACTTCTATAAATATTTTATAAATTATTTTTAAACATTTATAAATGATTTATGAGATTTAATTTAATTTTTATCATAAATTTAATGTATTTGTGAAAATAGTTACCATATAAAGGTAAAGTTGAAAAGTGATATATAAACTTGTGATAAAAATTGAAATCTCCCCATTTTATTTTTGTCAAATTAAGATAAACTTCAAAGGGTAAGTCAAATTAACATTACATTCAAAGGGTAGTGCAGAACGCATTAGTGAAAAGATACGAGACAAAGCAAAAGAAAAAGCCAAACTTGGTTCTGTAGTAAGATCACATATCAAAGGACTTGATGAGCATTCCCGTAGTATCTGTTAATAAACGTCACCTTCTGCATGTTTCTAGCGAAGTCTGGTGGGTTCTGAGGGTAGAACTTGTACAACCTCATGTTTTCAAAGACTTCCCTAGTTTCTTGGCTCATCTCTTCAACCTCTCTCCTCCTAGCATCTCTCGCCTCTCGGTTAGCTCTCCTTGCTTCTCGTACACTCTCCTGGACAAACTCTTTGAACTCATCCCGTTGTTCCTCAGATAACCTTCCCTCTTCAATCCTTTCATTAGTAAACTCCTCGAGGTTTTCAAACTCCCAGTCGAATTCACAACAAACCGGCGGATTAGAGGGGAACAGTACATCGACCACAGTGCTCTGCGGAAGCTCATCTTCCTCCCTAGGCGGTTTAGAGAAATAAGGAAGGCAATACTCAAACCTCTTGACGCGTTCCACCTTCATGTTTCTGAGAGCAGCTCTCCTCTGGTTACAGCACAAAGTGAAGATCCGAGAGTTTGTTCTCTCAACTTGTTTGTCTCTTTCTTGTAAAGGAATGTAAGGGAAACCAACCCATTCTCATCTCCTTCATGGTAATGGTCTCTTCCCTTGCGCTCTGTATCGACGCGATTGCTACCTTGTTAGAAGGCTCGATGGTTGAGTCTATGACATTAACCGTTGGGACATGGATAATATGTTTGAAGTGTTGTGGTTCTGCAAACCCGAAGACATAGACTTTCTTCCCGTGGAGAAATCCTCCTTCCTCTAATGCTTCTTCTAGGTTTTTGAAGTCCCAGTTGAATCCGTAGATTGCATCTAGATGTTCAAACTCAGTTCCTACCGGAAACTTTCCGCAGCCTTCCATAAATCTTCTAGGTTACGTTTCTCTTCAAAGTACTCTGTCTCTTCTTCTTGTGGTGGCTTGGTACTCACGTCATCGTCCTTCTTAGTTTCCTTGCTTGTGTTCCTCTCTCTCATGGCTCCGTTCTTCATTATTGTAAACTAAAAAAGGAACAGATAGCCAACAAGTCGAAACCCTAACTCTTTCAACGGCGAGCGAGACAAAGAGATGATGACGTGCGTTGTAATCGACTGAATGAGTTCATTAACCTAAAGATGTGCATTTATACTAAGCCAATCCTAGGGAGAAAAAGGAAAATTGTGTGCTTTATGGCGTTAGTTCAACGCAACGAAATAAGGAGATTCAAAGTTTACTTATTATTGATCTTTTTCCCAATTTTGGAAAATGCGATTTTTCATATTCAAAATTTGGTTGCAAAGAAAGCAGTTTTCTTAGGGGGGTTATTGGAACAAGATTTTGAATGAAATTTAATAATTTTAAGAGTTGAGAGATTCTTAAAATTTAAATAGAGTTAACAAATATCTTCTGAACTTTTAGCAAATGTTTTGTATGTATTTATATTGAATGCAATGGATTTGCATAATATATTTTTTCAAAAAGTTTCTCTTTATAAGGTAATATAAACGAATCTCTCTTTCTAGAAACTTTTCAATTTTAGTAGCTTGATTTTGAATTGCATCAGTACCAATTGAAGATTGATTTATGTCTACGGTGTTTCTGGGGAAAGAAATAAATTACATTAGCTTGCTTTTGATTATAACAGTGAACTCTCTCTTTATATTATAATATTATAGATATATGATGAAAGTAGGAGTGAATAACATCATCGATGAAAGCAAAAACACTTTGAATAGCATCATCACCACTTTAACATCTTCTTTTACAATTTTGTTCAAGATTTTTATCATCTTTGCTTTCGTTGTTTTTTTCTATCTTGAAGCACCCTTCTAGACTGTGAGTTTATATGTGTGAGTTTTATAACATAGATTTTAGAAATCTTTTGGGTGTAGAAGATATTCTCAAAGTTGAGTTTATGAGTGAAAATAAAAAGAATTTATATCCCAATAACAAAAGATTTTAATTGCATTGTTAAATCCATCGTAAGTAAACTTTTCTAATAACAAAAGATTTTGAATGAAATTTAAAAATCTGCATCCTAATAAAAATAGATTTTACTTACATTTTAAAAATTCTTGTTCCAATAACAATAGATTCTCAAAATATTGTAATTCCTCTAAAATTCTTCTACCAATAACCCTTAGAGGAACAAACATCAGATTTTTAATACTAAGGATATTTTTAATTAATAGAAAATCAATAAGCTATTTTATACTCTATAATGCTTTCATATATTTTTTGTAATACTTTTCTATAATATTATTCAAAAATCTGTTAGTAATAAAAGCTACTTTATTGTATGACAAAAATTATAATTATTAAATTAAGAATGCTGATTTTATTTAAATTTAAATCCATTATTATTTGTTAGTTTAGTAACCAATAAAGCAAAATTTTACGTCGTTGGATTCGTGGATTTAATCTTATAAAATGAGATTTATTAATAATTATACAAATTAACAAGGTAAAGATTTGCCTGAAATTTTCAATATACTGGTTTAAGGTGATACAAATAGAATCGCCAGCTATAAATTCTCATATATTATATTAAATTATACTACTTCTTATATATTTTGTAAGATAACAATAAATCAGAATTAAAAAGAATTCATTTAGGAACAGTCAGGTTACATTTGATTGAAGCGAACCGGACCAGACACCCTAGACAAAACAAGGTAAATTGTCGCAAATACCACATTCATAGTTTCATTTTTTCATATTTAACTACTTTTACACTCACTTTTAATAAATGGTAAAAAACATTTATACCCATAAAGTTAATTAATCTAAACTTAGGGTTTAGAGTTACATGTGGAGTAGAGTTTTTGGAATCTGAAATTTATGATTCTAATAAATATATAAATAATTACTTAAAAATACAAAAAATAATTTCAAACATAATTTTCGAATTTCAAAAATTTTTTTGAAAAACAAATAAAAAATTTCCAAAAAAAAATCGAATTTTTATTAATAAAAAAAATTGAATTTAAAAAGTATAAATGTTTTTATTTATTTAAATAATTATTTATTATATATAGAGAACAAAAGTATAAAAGTCTTTTGCCTCTTAACGAAAAATGTAAACTTCTAAATATTTTTTTAATAGTGGTAAAGATGAATAGTTGTATTTTTTATAAAAATATAATTCCAAACATATATTTTTTACTATTATTTATTATATATAGAGAACAAGAGTATAAAATTTTTTTACTAATTTTTAAATATTTTTTTTAATAATGGTAAAAATGAATAATCACGAAAGTGGTAAAGACGAAATTCTTCCGCGAAATTCTTCCGCTAAACAAGCCATATGCAAATGTTCAAATCCAGCGACAACGAAAGACGCAAAGTAGACCACCATTATTATGGCCCAGTAGCGCGTCCTACTGATACCAAATGTGGCGGCCCAAAAAAAACAATATCCTACCGTACCGTAGTGTAGAGATAATAATGACTTGTTTTCAATCTGGTAAAACATTGAAATGGTTTTGATCAATATTTTGTGATGGGAATATAGATTGATGCTTTTCGACAAGAAGAAAAGGGAGGAAGGCCACTCATAAAATTATTAATAATTAACTTCTTAACTATGTTTATTACTTTGTAGTTTCAGTCACGACAACCTCTCACAATACACTGATTTCTGTACTAAAAAACAATAATTTTTTTTTATCTCTGTTATATTTATATGATAACAGGATTCAGCTACTAATCATTTATATCTATAAGAATCACTTAAATCCTAGCCGTCAAGAGAGAAAAATAGAATTTTTTTTTTTGTAGTTTCAAGCCGATGGCCGGAGGCTTCTACAACTACAATTTCGGCTTGTTTGATTCATTTTGTTTTTTTATTTGTTTTCTTTCTAGTCATTTGATTTATTTGATTTATTTGATTGTCAATTTATTTTAAATCTGACATAGTTTTTGATTATTCTTTTGTGTGTTTCTTCGATGGATTTGGAAAGATAAAAAATTTGGTTCAGTTGAACGTTTAGAAAAGGTAATTGACAGATCTAGAAGCGAATGGTGGCAGCGGATCTTACTGGCTTTAATCGTTGATGGTTCTTCATTTGATGGTAATAGAGTTCTTGATGTAAACTATGGCTACTCCAAAAGACAACATGAAATTCTAATTAATCGACCGTTTGGAAGAGTTGTCTTGTCTCAGTGTTTCCTACTGAAACAATAAAAAGAGAGTGAAAATCGTTATCAATTCAGTCTGAAGCGTGGTATTTTTGGATTAATATAAAAATTATCTTCCTTTAAATTCAACCATTCGAAAAGAAAAAATGAAGTTTTTTTATGAAATATCTTTAATCATTCATACACAATATAAATGTATTATTTGGATCCATACTAATGTATCATTTTTCTATATTTGTTTTTCTAGTTCTCATCGTTGAGAACTCTTTACCTAAATTATTTAATAATACAATACATCGTTAAAAAAACTATAAACCAACTTAACTAATTTGGAACTGTAGTTTCTTCTGGTTAGAAAGGATTTGAATAAATTATGATCTAACTACAAACTTGATTGTATAATTCTGTAGCATTACTAATGATGTCCGTTAGATAATCTTATAGGGAAAAAGTATATCGAGCGCATCTCCAATGGTTAACATCATTTTTTCTTTCAAAATGACCTAATTTAATATCATCTCCAATGATATATCATTTTGAAGAAAACATAAAAAATGAGAGAAAACTTTTACCAATGGTACATCATTTTGAGAGGAAAATGAAGATATTAAGGGTGGGCATTTGGGTTATTTTCTCGGTCGGTTCGGGTTCGCTTCGGTTTGGTTAGTTTGGTTCTAGTATTTTTCCAACTGAAGTAAAACATAGTTTGTTTGGTTCAGTTTATTTTGGTTCGGTTTGTATTCGTTTCAGTTTGTTTTTGGATCGGTTTAATTAGGTTCTTCTTAGTTTAATTATTTTTAAGAGAAATTAGGTTTTAAAGCATAAATTATGTAGACATAAACTACGTGAGGTAAATTCAAAATAAAACTGAAACAAAAACCTTTTAAAAAATCACAAAAGTATATAAGAATTAAAACAAATGAAAGTTAACTAAAGTAAAAAACCATCATTAGTAATGTCTCTTATATCACTAAAATTTAAAAACATGCAACGATTCATCTTCTATGCGATATCATAAAAAAATCTGCAACAAATCAATAACAAGTATATGTTATACAGAAACTATACGAGTATTTATTTATATCTTTACTACTCTAAACCCATGATTCCATTAGTAATGAATTAAAATGGAAATATGTGATTTAGTATTAGAATTTCAGGATATTGGTATTACTAATATTTTTAATTTAAATAGTTACAAAATACATCGGTTTCTCGATTCGGTCCGAACCATTCGGATGGAAAAAATCTTCAACTAAATAGTTTGAAATAGACTTTGGTTTGGTTTGAATCGGTTCGTTTTTTTTGCCTACCCCTAGAAGATATGAATAATAGCACATCAAATTTGAGAGAATAGTATTCACAATCTCAATTTGATGTTGAATTTTTTTGTTTACAAATTGATCTTTAAATCTGTACATAATTTTTTTTATATATAAAATATTACATATATGTGTTTATAATTTAATAAAACAATTAATATTTTCATTACCACAATTATAATTTCATATAGATAATTCCATACTCTATTATCTAAACTTATATATATAATAAATATTTATTTAATATACAATTATTTTGGGTAAAATTTGTAAGTTCTAAATATATAAAAAAAATAATTAGAATTTAATAATAAGTATTAATAAAACATTATATTAGGATAATTCTCTTTTGAGAGGAAAAATGAGAGAAGCTATTGGAACAAAATTCAAATCCATTTTCAATTTACATCATTTTGAGATAGAAGATGCCTCAAAATAATGAGTTCTGGTTTTATGTCACTAGTTTCCCTCGTTTTCTCCCCAAAAAAAATTAAAAATATATTATATTATTAACACTTATTATTAATTCAATTAAAGTTTTTTTATTTAAAAAAACTAACAAAGAACTATATCTTTATCATATACATAAATTTAATTTAAAAAAAAATATAAAACTATTTATATAAACTTATAATTGTATTATGAAAATATTCATAATAATTTTAAAGCATAAAATACAAATAATGAATCTTTTTAGATACAAAACAAAACAATATAAAAATTGAAGGGTAATTTATAAATTAAAAAATCCAACACTAAAATAAGTTTATCAATAGTATTCCCTCCTATTTGACGAAATACTATTTATAAACTTATTTTATCACTCAAAATGCTGCATTATTGAAAAATATTTTTCTTCATTTTTTTATCTTTTCTTTTCAAATAAATGGTTACTGGAAATGGTCTAACGTAATATTCGATAATAAAAACAGTGTCACTAAAGCAAAGACAATCAGCATTTGAAATCTGGTTTTATCTGAGGGGAACCCATATTTTATAATGTTAACCCCGTGACTGAAGCTCGTATTAACATACGTCCTAAAAAGAAATACTGATACTATTAAACAAAATTATCTTAACCCACACACACAAATATATATACAGAATACACTATAGAGTATAGACTGTATTTTGTTAATGATTATACTGCATTATATAACAAGGCGAGAAAACCTAAGAATGGTTCTGTACCAAGCACTACCACAAATATTGAAACATATATACTTTAAGATTTTCATTTATTTACTCTTTCTTTCATTATCAACCGGAATATCCTGAGTGAATCTTTAACTATAAGGTTTCAATTAAGCTCGAGCATCAGAGGAAATGGATTCGAATATGCTCCAGAAAGAAGACTACGTAAGGACTGTTGTATAATATAAAAATTGATGATGATTTATATTTTGTATTTTATAACAAAAGAAAGAGAGTGATTGAACGAGAGGTGAGAGGAGAGGAGTGAGTGTGTGTATTGAGAATAATACGAGAGATGTTGATAATTATTAAACTTAATTGATTCTTCTCCTTGTTACAACGATCGACATATATATAGTGACGTAATTCGGTAACATTAACCGACTTCGAGAGGAAGAAGACAAAACATAGGATAATCATTATCCTAATAGATAATTATAAACTAAGATATTTTACCAAAATATCTTTTAACACTTCCCCTTAATTATCTATTTTGTATTACGTAGTGCTCGTTAAAAACATAATCACGGAAAAATCCATTGGGACAAAAACCATGATAAGGAAAAAAAAGTACATTGCCGTAATCTCCCCCTGAGAATAGTAGACATAGATTTCTTGTCACAGATCACGCAAATGCATCATTCCGATACCATAGACATGTTTTCGAAATGTTGAAGTCGGAAGAGCTTTTGTGAACAAGTCAGCCGGATTGTCGCATGACCGTAAATACTCTATGTCCACCTCTTTATTTTTCTCGAACTCCCTTATGTATGAGAAAAATCTCGGGGGGATATGCTTTGTTTTGTCGCTTTTGATGTAGCCTTCTTTGAGTTGAACGACACAAGCCGAATTATGTTCAAATACTTTCATCGACTCTTTCTCGTTAACTATTCCGCTTGATTCTTGTATGTGGTGACTCATTAACCGAAGCCACACACACTTTCGACATGCTTCGTGAAGCGCAATAGTTTCTGCATGATTCGAAGATGTCCAACCAGAGTTTGTTTCTGAGACCGCCAAGAGATCGTGGTTCCACCAATTATAAAAACATAGCCGGTTTGTGTTCGACTTTATAAATATCATGTATCTGCAAAACTATACCAAACTCGGGGTTTCTAAGATAAATCAATCCTAAATCAATACGTACCTTGTAGAGAACGGATATGTTCTCGACGCCGTTCTAATTTCCATAAATAGGAAATAAACTATATCTCGCAAAGATATTACTGTCTAAAAGTATATTTAATCAAACACAACTCACAAGATATATAAGCTCATATATGCTTTATTACCATTAGCATCTCCAAAGTACTTATTTATATAAGATCTTACCAGCATCTTTTAAAACAACATCTCTTTTAACATCGAGAGATCTATTTACCATTGGAGTACTCAAAGGAGTTGCTTTGTCCATATAAAAGGGTTTCAATAACCTTTTCGTATAGTTTGATTGATGCACAAATATTCCTTCTCGGAGATGCTCTGTCTGGAACCCAAGACAAAACTTTGTCTTGCCGAGATCTTTCATTTCGAACTCTTCTTTCACATGAGTTTGAGCATCATCAACCTCCTTTTGAGTTCCAATTATGTTCAGGTCATCTACATATACATCAATGATCACAAAGCCAGATGACGATTTCTTTATAAAAACGCATGGACATATCGCATTATTCACATATCCTTTACTCAAAAGATATTCACTTAAGCGATTCTACCACATGCGTCCGGATTGCTTTAATCAGTAAAGTGATCGATGTAACTTGACCGAACAAATCTCCCTGGATTTTTCTTTCAATGCCCCTGGCATTTTCAATCCCTCAGGGAGTTTCATATATATACTGTTATCCAACGATCCATATAAATATGCAGTCAAAAAATCCATGAGATGCATTTCAAGATTTTTAGATGCCGTTAGGCTCATCAAAAATCTAAACATAATTGCATCCTTTATCAGGGAATAATTTTTCTCAAAATCAATTCCCGGTCCCTGAGAAAAATCTTGGGAAATTAATCAGGCTTTATATCGTGTTACTTTTCTCACGACTACCCACTTATACCCAATAGGAGTTATATTCTCGGCATTATGACTATAAGTCCAAAAACATTCTAAAATGGACCTTGGATCGGGATCATCACTTTCATGATCGATCTCTTTGGACACAGAAAAGGAGAACATCCATCAACATCTTTTATCTTATAACTTCTCATCAAGGGTGTAGTTGATGAAAATTTCATACTTTTTTGTTCCCTTTTCGTCATCTGGATCATCTTTATTTGGTTCATCTTGAACCTTTTCATCTATGCCTTCTTTCAGACATTTTTCAGTATCAGGTTCTTCTGGAACCTTTTCACTTATGCCTTCTTTCAGACATCTTTCAATATCAGGTTCTTTTGGAACCTTTCTGCTTTACTCAACAAATTTTTTTTTTCGGGGATTTTTATCTTTAGAACCCGTTAGTCCCCCCCTCTTTTATTGAACCCTAGGTTCATTCATTTTGTTACCATCACTTTGTTCTTTAGGAACATCAACCTTGATGGAATATTTTCAGCGGGGATTTCGTTACACTTTTCGTATCTATGAACGCGTCTGGTAATTGGGTTGCCAAATTATGCAAATGCACAATTTCCTGAATTTCCAGCTCTCTTTGATTTGTAGGGGAACCAAAGTGTAACAACGACTGTATACACCATGTAATTTCTTTAGGAATTTCTCAAATTCCTACCCCTAACGCTGGAAATTTATCCTCATTAAAATGGCAATCGGCAAATTGTGCCGTAAACATATCACCAGTTACTGTTTTAAGATACGTTATATACGGCTTGTTCTAACTCTTCCAGAGTTTTATACATTCCCGAGAGGATCTTTAACTCTCCAGGGACTACAAAATATCAAGATGCAACTCAAGTCATTTATGTCCTGCCAGACATTTCAATATCCTGCATCTATTTTAAATTTTCTCCAGTGACCTTAGAACAAGCCGTTTTTCATACCTCAAGGTCATCTTTCATTTCATTCTCTGGAGAATATATACCTTGGACTTTTGGTTCAAAAATCTCTTGTTTTTCTAACGAGCTTTATATCGAATTGATGGCCAATCAATTCACTCTACCCTCATACATAGAGGTAGATTCATAATCCTTATTTATATAGCGCTTTTTCATTTTATTGTCGACAATCTATTTTCTCTTTGGTTCCATCTTTTTACCCGTACTGATATGGTTAATCGAGATCTCTTTATCATCGATGATTTACTCAGGTACCTAACTATTATATTAACCATATCAACAGTCTCATCATGAGATTCATCCTCTATTCATATATTTGCTCATTTTCGAGGATTCTTTGGAACCAAAATGGTCTATCACATCTCTAGCGTGCCATAGACTCATAGATCGTCCTTTTAGGACACTATTTTCTTATTGGAGCATTTCAGCTGGAATATGAGATATCATTATTTCATCAAAATGTCTGGCAAGCATTTTGTAAATGGATTATCCTACTTTTCATTGTAATCCATTTCACATATGTCATTCCATCAGCTTATCATATGATTCTAGTAAACTTGTGAGCATATTTCTAATTAACCATATACTTTATCCTGCTGGATTGTATATGTCTTTATTACATGCACAACTGCATGTTTACACCCGATCATGAGGATCATCTTACTTGAATTTACTTTATCAAGTTCTTTTTCAAGTGCGAACATAATTTCTCAATGTTCCACTCACTAGGATTCTTTAATTCTCCCCCTCGAGATGATGACACTCCATGTGTAAAATTTCGTACTGAATCTCACTCTAGAACCAATAACATATTCAGTTTTCCCATTTGGGATGAATTATGTTTCAAATCCTTTAGAGTGAGATCTTAATTTGGGGTCTACTTAAATAAATCACATATAATAAACTTGTATGATGATTCATCACCCATGATGGTTTCCTTTATTTTCTTGACATGCTATATGTGAAAAATTTCTAATTTTTCAAAATTTCACAATAACGTTGATAACATTATTGGAGATGGCTATATATCAGTAAACTTCAGGTTTACCACTCATTTATAATTTTGCCATTTTTTTCTTATGCATGTCTTTTCATCATAAGCTCCTCTAGAGCCAATAATAATTTTTATATTACTAGACACTATACTTATTTATTTTGAGAGAAGAGAAATATTTGTTACCTTTATTAGTCATGTACGATGATCCAATATCTGCCAGGTATATCTATCTCCATCCTGAATCTCAAAATCTTATTCAGGAAGATAATTCTCATATCACATCGATATTTTATTTTCATTTTCTTGACCAACCAGAAAATCTGAATTATCAAGATAAGTTTTCAAGCTATGAAAAATGGTTTGGACTCATAAGAGACGAAGTTTAATATACTTCCTTTCTCTTTTTCTTTTTGATTCTCGATATAGATCGGCTAAATATTTGGCGTACGACAACTACGTACCCAATTTTCTTTCTGGCCGTATCTATAGCAAATTTTCTGTTTGCCTTTTATCACCCGACCACTTTCATTTTTCGTGGAAGCACTATAGGAAATAAGGGTAGTAATAGCAGACGAAAAACGCTATGAGTCCTGTATAATAGCGCTTCCTTTGGATGTCAGCCTTCCGGCTTCCGAATCAGCGTATCCAAGACATCAATAGTATGTGTTCTGCTTTCCTCTGGTCAGGGCCTGTTATGTCTACTCAGAAGGCAAAAATAACTTGGTCTGACGTCTGTTCTCCGAAAGATGAGGGTGGTTTGGGGTTAAGATCTCTGGCGGAGGCTAACAAAGTCTCCTGTTTAAAATTGATATGGCGCATTCTCTCGTCTCGGTCTACTTTGTGGGTTCAGTGGATTCACAAGTATCTCATAAGAAAAGGTTCCTTCTGGAGTGTTAAAGACTCAAGCTCTTTAGGTTCTTGGATGTGGAAGAAACTTCTAAAGCTTCGCCCTCTCGCCTCGCAACTTATAAGAGTAGACATTCAGAATGGCGCGTCGACATCTTTCTGGTTTGACCAGTGGTCTGCGTTAGGCAAGTTGATTGAGTTGACAGGAGATAGTGGTAGAATTTCTCTTGGAATTCCGATTAATGCAACTGTGGAGAGGGTAGTCCAGAGTTACAGATGTCGAAGACACATATCTGCTGTTTTGATGCAAATTGAGCAGGAGATCGACAAACTTCGGGATCAAGGGCTTGACCAACAAGAAGATATTTGTCTTTGGAAGAGGGAGAATGGAGATTTTCGTCCTGTTTTCTCCACTTCCCAAACATGGAACCTCATACGATCTCAGTGTCCAAAAGTTTTATGGCACAAAGGTGTTTGGTTCCCTGAAGCTACTCCTAAGTATGATTTCCTTACATGGTTAGCGACTCGTGACAGGCTATCGACGGGCGACCGGATTCTTAAGTGGAACCCTCGAGCTGTCTCTACTTGCTGGCTTTGTCACACTGCAGTAGAAAATAGAGATCACTTGTTTTTTGAATGTCCTTTTCAGAAGCAGTCTGGAAAGGAATCATAAAGGACTTGGCTGGCCCCAGCTGTCCAATACAATGGTCTCTTTTGATTTAACTTCTGGTGTCTGGGATGCAGGAGAAAACATTGACATTCTTGGTCAGATACTGCTTTCAAGCAGCGGTTTATGCTATCTGGTTTGAGCGTAATGCTCGTCGAGTTGGAGAGCCCCCAAAGCCCTCTAGTCTACTGATTAGTTATCTGGACATGTTGGTTCGGAACAGAATCTCTTCGCTCAGAAGAAGAACATGGGGAAAGCATGAGAAGGCCACTACAAGAAAACAGCAAGGATACTGAGGGAAAAAATCGTCGGAATTTCGTCGGAATAACGTTATTCCGACGACATACCGACGAAACAAGTCCTCAGAAATAATTCCTCGGAATTTCTTCTTTCCTCGGAAATTCCTCGGAATTTTCCGACGGAATTCCGAGGAAACAAATTTCCGAGGAAATTTCGAGGATCACTAGTTTGTCGGAAATCTCCTCGGAATATACCGAGGGAGAACTTCGTCGGGATATTTCCTCGGAAGCTCATCGATTGATGCGTTTTTGGACATATATCCATCGATCGATCGGAATATACCGAGGGAAATCTTCCTCGGAATATTCCGAGGAAAGGTGTCCCTCGGTATATTCCGAGGAAGATGTCCCTCGGTATATTCCGAACGTTTTTTTATAAACAGATCGATCGATGGATTTATGTCCAAAAACGCATCGATCGATCGAGTAAAAAATATAATTAATTTCCTCGGAATGTAAAAAATATTAATTTTTTTAAAAAAATAAAATTTTTGAAATTTAAATTCGAAAATATAAAATTAAAATTAAAATTGAAATCATATTAATTAATATTCAAAGTTTCACAAATAAAAATAAAACATTCCGAGTTTTTGGAAAAAAAAAACTACGGGTCTGGCACGTCCGGGAACACCTCGTTCGGGTACATCCTCTGCATCATCTCCATCATTTGCTGGTTCAGCCTCCTCTGTGCCTCATAGCCCGCCTGTTGAGCCGCCATCTGGGTCTCCAACAAAGATATGCGATCATCCTTGTCCTTCAACTGAGCCGTAAGTACTTCTGGATCAACAAAAGGTGGTGGTGCAGAAGAAGGAGGAACCGACCGGGTGCGACGACCCAAACCGACCAAACGTCCCTTCTTCTTTGGAACCGACTGAATAGAAAATAGCCAAATTTACAAATTTAAACCAAGAAATAAATGAATTGAACTTTAAAAAAAAAGAACTTACGGATTCAACGATTTCGTTGATTCGAAACCGGGACAAGTTGGTCGAAGCCGTCGAAGCGTCATCCTCGGTTTGAAGCTGAGACACTTCGTCTACCACCTGAGTTTGGACCAGGTCGACCACGTCCCTCACAAGACCGTCATCAATCTGGCCGGTCTTCTTGTTGGTATACGCCCTCCTCATTAGGGCGAGATCATCAACCGGCTCGCCATCATTTTCTTCGCCTTGAAAAAAAACATAAATTAAAAAAACATTAGAAATTAGAAGAAATGCACAATAAATTAAAATTCTGAAACTCAAATAATTGAAGAAAAAGCGGTTGAACTTACCATGCGATCTCCCAGAGTGGCAATAGATTGAGCACCCAAGTTATGCTTGTAGATGCCCTTCCCTTTACGGTCGCTCCTGCGGTTGGTGGAGTTGGTGGAAGAAGTTTCTTTCGTCTCTTCCTTATCCCAATGCGCACACAACTCCTTCCAGACCGTGTCGTTCATCGACTTTGGGACCTTTTAATAAAAAAAAAAGAAAATAGTTTAATAAATTAAAAAATAGTTTAATAAATTAAAAAATTGTTTAATAAATTAAATCGAACCTTATTGATTTCCCACTTCTTCTTCCACTCGTGGATCTGCTTCCCATAGTTGTCCATAACTTTATGGACGAAGTGGTGATAGATAAAGAGCGTCTCATCGGAATTCCAGTTGAACTCTTGCTGAAAAAAAACACAATTAGTAGAAAATTTATATTAAAGATTAAAAATATAAGTAAAAAATTAGAATACTTACCGCAAACTGACGAAACCACAAAACCTGCTTGTCGGTAGGGAAGTGAGTGAAAGTCGGATGTCCCCTGTCGAGGGCCGAGTACATCATACGGTTGATCCATGCGCTGATCCCGTTCCCGGATCGGTTGAACCTAATAAAAAGAACAAACGGTTAATAATGAATCCAAATTTAAAGAAAAAAAATGTTTAATTACCATGTTTGACCCCGTCCATGTGGATACGGAGTGAGATAAGGAAGATGGTCACGACCGGGCTGTTGAACCAACTCCGCAACACTCATCACTCCCGGAGGACCCGGAGGAGCAGGAGCGGATGCAGCAGCGGGAGCGAGAGGAGCAGGAGCGGGTGCAGCAGAGGGAGATGTATGGTTGGAGCTGTGGGGCGAAGGGGAATCCTGAAAATGGCTGGAATCCCGAGACTGGCTCCCCGTACCACCACGACCACGACGCTGTCGAGGCCGGGTCTGATCATCATGAGACCTGTAAATTAAAAAATATATTTAATAAATACAGAAATATATAAATTAATTTTTTTTTTAAATCCCAAATAATTTAATCACAAAAAAAATTTATAGATATTAAAAATATTTAATAAATATATAAAAATAGTTCTAATAAACAAAAAATAGTTTTAATAAATAAAAAATAGTTTAATAATTACAAAAAATAGTTTTAATAATATATATATATATATATATATATATTAAAAATATTTTTAAATCGCAAATAATAGTTTTTAATCACAAAAAAAGTTTTATAGATATTAAAAATGTTTTGTAAAGTCCAAAAAATCGAATTTATATACAAAAAAGATTTTGTAAAATCCAAAAATTCGAATTTATGTAGAAAAATCGTTTTGTAAAATACACAAATCGATTTTATATACAAAAATCGATTTTATAAATACAAAAAAATAAAAAAATTATAAAAAATTCTAAATCAATTCAACAAAACAAATTATTCAACCAAATTACAATTCTAAACCTATTATACAACCAAATCACAATCCTAACCAATCACCCTAACAAAAATCTATCAAAACTACACAAAAACCTAACAAATAGAACCTAAGAGAGTGGGATAGGGTCCTTACATGATTTGTGTAAGAGAAGGGGGAGATCGCCGGAGATATCGTCGGATTTCAGGGGGAAATCGCCGGAGAGAAGAGAGGAGTCGCGCAGAGGAAGAAGAGAGAAATGGGGAAGAAGAAGGGGCTCGTGGTTATAAAACCTAGGGTCCGACGGAATTCTAATTTCAATTTTCGCGAAATATTTTGCCCGGTAAGATGAAAATATTCCGAGGAAATACCGAGGAACTGGTGCTTGGGGTTTCAAAACATCAATTTTTTTTGCCGTATTTCATTTTTTATACAATTGTAATGCATACCATTGAGGATTCTTTGTATAGATGAGCATAAACCATGAAATAACAAATTTCAAAACTAATTGAAAGTATTCCCTTTACCGTTCATTAAAAGGTATAAGTGTTTCTCTTATGTTGTGGGATTTCGTTCATACAATCGGAAAAGTGTTAATTATACTGTAAGGAACAAATTTTTGACTTCATAATGAACGTAAGACACTTAATAAGGGTTATATAGGTGTTATTCAAACCGCAAAACGTTGTTTTCGGTTTAAAAACTCTATTTCCTCGGAATTTCCTCGGATTATTCCGAGGGAATTCCGAGGAAACCCTCTTCTTCCTCGGAATTCCGTCGGAATATTCCGAGGAAATTCCAAGGAACTAGTGTTTGGGGTTTCAATACGTCAATTTTTTTTTATAAACGGATCGATCGATGTATATATATTCAAAAACGCATCGATCGATCACTAAGATGGACCAAAGCGTAACAATGTGATCGATCGATTAGATTATCCCATCGATCGATCGAGAATCTCAAGAGTTCCTCGGAATGTCCTCGGAAAATCTCGTACGTTTTTTTATAAACGGATCGATCGATGTATATATATCCAAAAACGCATCGATCGATCACTAAGATGGACCAAAGCGTAACAATGTGATCGATCGATATGACTATCCCATCGATCGATCGAGAATCTCAAACTTTCCTCGGAATGTCCTCGGAAAATCTTGTACGTTTTTTATAAACGGATTGATCGATGTATATATATCCAAAAACGCATCGATCGATCACTAAGATGGACCAAAGCGTAACAATGTGATCGATCGATTTGACTATCCCATCGATCGATCGAGAATCTCAAACGTTCCTCGGAATGTCCTTGGAAAATCGTGTAAGTTTTTTTTAAACGCATCGATCGATCCGTGTTTGTACAAAAACACATCGATCGATGCGTGTGCGGGAAACAGAATTATAAGGCAAAACCCAAACTTTTTGGATCAAAACCTCAGAACTCTTATCCCCTCCGATTTCCCTATAATTCGACCCCCCCCCTTTTCTCTCTCTATAATCATCCGATTTGAACAATTTTGGGCTCTATTCCCCTTGATTTTTCGAGCTCTACCTGATTCCTACACTCGTTTTCACCCTAAGACAGGTATACTCCGCGAATCTCCACATTCTGAAATCGTGTTCTTGAGCAATTTTTTGGGTTGTGTGAATTTCTTATTTCCGTGTTGATTCCTTGATCAAATATGCATGAAACAGATGTTTAAACATGGAATAGAACACTGTTGTCTGTGATCAACGAGTTTGGAACAGGATTTGAGATGATTTAGGGATTGAGAATTTTTTTCAATTTGGTTTTTTTTATCACAACTCGATTTCACCTTTCATTTTCATGTTGATTTGAGTTCTTAATTGATTATAACCATGTTGAGAGCAATGATTCTATTTTGTAGAGAATGAAGCGCACGAAAACATCAGCAAAGAAGAACACACAAGAAGAGGGTTCGTCTCAGCGAGAGAAGCAAAGGCCAAAGAAGTGGGATAAGTCTGATACCACCCACTACAACAACATGAAGAAGGTAGCCGTTCCGGCTACACAACTAGCATGTCCTGAGACGATGACAATATTGGGAATCAAATCATACATTGAAGGGCTGTTCCAGAACATGGGTCTAGGCCAACTATGCAACCTCAACGAACCCACTTATCCGGAGTTGGTACCCCAGTTCATAGCATCCGCATACGTCAGCCATCCCGATGATAGCCATCAGGAAGGTTTTCTGGCATTCGTAGTGCAGAAAGTATACTTTGAGGTATCTTTCACAGACCTCTGCGGACTATTTGGATTGAGTGCAGGGGAGAGGACATCTGGCCTTTATTGGACTTCAGAGCTGTTGAACTTCTGGGAAACGATTGGCACAGGGGTTTATAGATCTTCTCAGGCAAAGGAGTCACTTATCTGGAGCCCAGTACTGAGATATGCCACATCAGTCACGCAATGGGAGTTGTGCCTCCTGTACCAAGGTGTGAGGCATTTGCTACCGGCATTTGGAAACTCTACATTTCCACCTGCTACTGCCTTCAACATGGGAGCGGTGCTGGCCGCAAACTTAGCAGGATACAAGGGGAAAGTAACCAAATCCAAGAGCAGTGCATGTGGATTTGGTGCAGTGATTACTCGGATCCTTACACATGTGGGTGTAGACTGCGAGAACCATCAGGTAGCACTGGACAGATCGAACAACATTGCTTGGAACTATCTGGATGTCATTTCTCTAGTAAGTAAGGAGTTCATAGCTGGTCCCCACTCGAGGATCGATCGGGATGGTCCTTACGTCTACGTATTCCAGGACCGAGCGAAGAAAACACTCTACTGCCACCTGCCTCAGATCGGCCTGACTGCTCTACTTTCAGAGGCTGCAGTTGAGTTCCTACCCCCTGCTACCGCACTAGTAGACAAGCCATCCTTCTTCACGCCAAAATATCAGACCAAAGGCAAGGCCGTGGTTGATGAAGAAGGAGAAGATGAGGCTGCACAAGCCATTCCAGATGATTCACAACCCCATCAGCTACTCCCATCAGACTCCAGCCAGTACAAGCTGCAAGAGCTTCCACCGAACGCCACTTCGCGCCAGCAACAACATTGGAGAGATCAGAGCATAAAGACAAACAACGACATGCTACACAAGATCTGGGCTGCCATTTCACGTATCAGGCCGTGTCGTTGCCAAAAGGATGATGTAGTTCATCGGGACAATCTCCATCCAGCTCTGGTTCGGGTTCGAGTGGTACACACAGGGTAAGAAAGAGGTCCAAGAGACCCAAAGATGCAGGAACATCTGGAGCAGGAGACGAGGAGTAGGAGCTATCACCGGCCTGTATTGCCATTTGATTTCCGACCGCGCTATTTTCTTTTCTTTTCTATTCTAACGTTTTATGGTCTTATTTTCTGTTAATTTTGAACTTAGTTTTTTTTTTTTTTTTTTTTCTTAATTATGAGTTCGTATTTCTTTTACATGGTTTCTTCGTTTTATTTGGTTGTGTTTTGAGTAGTTTTTAATTCGTATTCAGCTTTGCCTTGCTAGATAAACCAAATAACTAATATCCGAGGAAAGAGGTTATATCAAGTGTTCCTCGGAATTTCCTCGGTATTTCTTAAAAAAAAAAAAAATCAATGGTAGTCTGTTTCCGAGTCATCATCACCAGATGAATCTGAATCTGGATCTTGGTGAAACTCTCCAATCACTGGTTCATCCTCTACGTGAACGACGGCTTCCTCTCCGAAGTCGGTTAAATCGACTACAAGGCCAACTCCAGCTAAATCTTCTGCTGCACTTAAGTTGCCGGATGTGCTTGGTTGTAGTGGGTCTTCCAGCTCAGAACTTCCCTGAACTCGGCCTCTCGGGTTGAGTCTTGTAACAGTAACCCATGGATCATCTCTGTTCCTTACCCGGGGGTACTTGATATAACAAACCTGTAACATTTAGAAAAATTATAAATTAATACACATGATGATGAATCATTCTGAATAATTAACATTTAATTACCTGATCGGCCTGAGAAGCAAGAATGAAAGGATCATAATATTGCAGCTTTCGCCTCGAATTTACTGATGTAACACCAAATGCATCTGTTCTCACACCTCGATCTGGAGTGTTGTCGTGCCAATCACAATAGAAAACAGTACAGCGCAATCCAACCATGCCCAAATACTTGATTTCCAAAATCTCATGTATGTGTCCGTAGTATACATCATCTCCTGATGCAGAACAAACGCCAGCATCATAAGTCGTACTCGAACGTCTCCTCTTCTGAGTTGTGAATGCATATCCTCGAGTACAAAATCTCGGATATGACTTCACAACAAAGTTTGGTCCAACGACCATCTCACGTATCCAATCGTCAAATGTTTCACCTCTGGCCAAACCAGCAGACACCTATTAATAGCACATATATATATGTTATATCAATAAATGTGAATTAGTATAAATATGTGATAAAATATATTTTAATTTGTTTAAAGCACTCACATAAGTAAACATCCATCCAGTAAATTCTCTCTGCTTCATTTCTTCTAGTTCGTCCTCTGTGGCGTATCTATACTCGAACCGCTTTTCTGCCATGAAAATCCTGTATATGATGACAATAATGTAATTAATTAAGATTTAAATTTCAACTTGTTAAAATAAAAATTTGTAAGCTCATTTATTTACCTCTCATATTGAAGAACGTCTTCGCAGTTGGTGAGCAAATATGTTTGCAAATGACTGCGCTCCTGCTCAGTAAGTCGACGGTCCTTTGGTTTTCCGCTAAGTCGTCCAACGTCTGTGAAAATGTCTGGAACCGTAACATGATATGTTGCCCGTTCGCCTCTATCATCATGCCGAGCAGGTCTTCTGTTTTTGGTCTGAACTTCTGCTGGAAAGTAGTACTCGGCAAAGTTTGAAGTTTCTTCATTGATCATCTGTGCGACTATAGAACCTTCCACCCTACTTAAATTTTTCACCATCTTCTTCAAATGGAACATATACCGCTCATACAGATACATCCATCTATACTGCACAGGACCACCAAGTTCCAATTCTCTTGCCAGGTGAATAACAAGATGCTCCATAACATCAAAAAATGAGGGAGGAAATATCTTCTCAAGGTTGCACTGAATCACGGCTATGTTAGTCTTCAAATTTTCAATACCTTCAAGAGTCACTGATCTCGTGCATAAATCGCGGAAGAAACCACTTATCCCTGCAATTGCTTCATGAACATTTCGTGGTAATAGTTCCTTGAAGGCGAACGGAAGGAGGCGCTGCATCATTACATGGCAATCGTGGCTTTTCAAGCCAGTAAACTTTCCTTCCTTTCTGTCGATACAGTTACGCAAATTTGATGCGTAACCGTCTGGAAATTCCACATCGTTTGAAATCCAATCAAAGAACGCATCTTTTCCCTCTGCATCAAGTCGGTATATGGGAAAAGGAGCCCTACCATTCTCATCAACATGAAGTTCTGAACGAGCACATATATCGACTAAATCCAGTCTTGACTTCAAATTATCCTTTGTTTTACCTTGAACATTAAGGATCGTGTTCATGAGATTGTCAAAAAAGTTCTTCTCAATATGCATGACATCTAAATTATGCCTTAGCAGATGATCCTCCCAGTATGGCAGATCCCAGAAAATACTTTTTTTGTGCCAGTTATGTAGTTCTCCAACAGCATCTACCGGAAAACGCTCATGTCCACCGACGTCTGGCGTCCTTTCTGCACCAAAATCTCTTAGTTGTATCTTCAAATCTTTCCCACAAATTTCCGGAGGTGGACTGTCAAACACCCTCTTGTTCTTCGTAAACAAATTCCTACTCCTACGATATGGATGATCAGGTGGTAGGAATCTCCTGTGACAGTCAAACCAACACGTTTTCCTTCCGTGTTTTAGTTGGAAAGCATCAGTGTTATCTTGACAATATGGACATGATAGCCTTCCATGCGTTGTCCATCCAGACAACATACCATATGCTGGAAAATCACTTATTGTCCACATTAGTACTGCCCGCATTTGAAAGTTTTCTTTACACGAAACATCGTATGTTTCAGCACCTTGAGCCCATAGTTGTTGCAACTCATATATTAGTGGCTGAAGAAACACATCAAGTGATCTCTTAGGATGCTCTGGTCCGGGAACGAGAATCGAGAGAAACAAAAACTCTCGTCGCAAGCACAAGTTTGGGGGTAGGTTGTATGGTGTAAGAATGACGGGCCATAGAGAATACTGTCTTCCACTCTTGCCAAACGGACTGAAACCATCAGTACATAATCCAAGGTAGACATTTCTTCTCTCATACGCAAAGTCGGGATACTTTGATTGGAAATGCTTCCACGCTTTTGCATCTGAAGGATGTCTGATCTCACCATCTGTTGAGTGCTCCGCATGCCATCTCATTGGTTGCGCTGTGCGTTCAGACAGATACAACCTCTGCAACCTTTCCGTCAAAGGTAAATACCACATCCTTTTATATGGCACTGGAACTCTTCCACTCGTATCTTTATAACGAGGCTTTCCACAAAATTTGCATGTAACCCGCTGTTCATCCGCCCTCCAATAAATCATGCAGTTGTCGCTGCATACATCTATTACCTGATACGATAAACCAAGACCAGCTACGAGTTTCTGAACCTCGTAGTATGAACCAGGAGCTACATTATCCTCGGGTAGAATACCTTTTACAAAATCAGCAATCGCATCCACACAGTCTTCAGCCAAATTATAATCTGTTTTAATGCCCATCAATCTTGTAGCAGATGATAAAGCTGAATGACCATCTCTGCAACCTTCGTACAATGGTTGCTTTCCAGCATCCAACATATCATAAAATCTCCTAGCTTGTGCATTGGGTAAATCTTCCCCTCTAAAATGATCATTTACCATCTGCTCAGTACCTACACCATAATCTACATCCGTTCTAATTGGTTCTTCTAATCTAACCGCTGGCTGAGGTTCGCTAGTACTACCATGTTCATAATCAGTTTCCCCATGATGATACCAAATTTTGTAACTTCGTGTAAACCCACTCAAATATAGATGAGTCCAAACATCCCACTCTTTAATAACCTTTCTATTTTTACAATTAGAGCAAGGACATCTTAACATACCTGTTTTTGCTTCCGGTTGTCGGTGAACTAACCCCATGAATTCGGTTATACCTCGTTGGTATTCTTCCGTAAGCAATCTCGTGTTCGGATCCAAATGAGGTCGATCGATCCAAGAACGAAAATAATTTGAAGAAGACATATTTTTTATGAATCAAATTCGTGTGTAAATAGAGTAAGAGGGAAGATGAAGATATGGAGTGAATGAAGAGGAAGAGGAGTGCTTGTATTTATAGTTTAAATCCTGCCGACAGACCGAGGAAATTCCGACGGAATTCCGACGGAAAAGGCTAGTTCGTCGGAATTTCCTCGGAATTTTGTAAAATCCCCCAACGGCTCTCCAACGGCTATAATATTTCCTCGGAATTCATCGGTTTTTTCCGAGGAACACATTTTTCCTCGGAATTTCCTCGGAATATTGCGACGGATTGATATTTCCTCGGACTTCCGTCGGTATATTCCGAGGAAATTCCGAGGAAACCCAATTTTGTGTTTCCTCGGAAATTCCTCGGTATATTCCGAGGATTTCATTTTCCGTCGGAATGTCCGTCAGAATACCGCTGTTTTCTTGTAGTGGGCCATGGCAATATGGTTTGGGAGGAGATGAATTTTGAATTCTTTTTTCTCCTTTCTAAATACTAGGAAAAAAATTATTTTCTTTTTTCTGTCTATAAAAGGTAGGAGTACCTGTAAAAATGTTTTTTGAAGTGAATAAATTTAAAATTCTTTCAAAAAAAAAAAAAATAGCGCTTCTTTGTCCGTTCTAACAGCGCCCGTTATAATAGGTCCAACACTTTTAATAGCGGTTTTTTGTATGCTATAGTTAACTATACAACGATAGTGTTATTTATTACTCACTCTGTTTCTGAAAGTAAAATTTTATAGAGTATCCACGCTTATTAAGAATTTAATAAATGTTTATAATTTAATTTATTTTTTACTTTATTATAAACTTTCCAATAACTTTTCACCAATGAAATTTAATCAATTCAAATATTCTCAATTAATGTTCTTCAAAAATATAAAAAAATACCCTAACAATATAGAAAATTTATTTTCGTGAAATAAGAAAAAAATCTAAAATATGTTACTTTCGAAAACGGAGGTAGTAGTTTTTTAATCATCCGAAAATTTATTAATAATAACTACGAATTGATTTTTTTAAAATATAATATTTCTTTCGAATATTTGTAATTAAAATAATTATAAAAACTAAAAAAGAAAATGTTTACAAAACCATAAAACATTTTCTTGTTTACCTAAACCATCAAAACCTAACAAACATATTATCAATCTACCAATAATAACCCATCCGTAACATTTTTGCTCTTCCACCACCATCAAGCTTCTGATCTATCTCTCTTCCGTAGCTTCTGAACCAAATCCATCTCCTCTCTTCCATCTTGCTCGACTCCAACTCCATCTAAGATCCACGCCTCTAACTGCAGGTCAAAAACCACAAATCTTCTCAGCCCTATATCAAACTCAGGTCAGTAAGCATGGATTCAACCTAAAAAATCTCACCCTGTCAAGGAAGTGTTAAATACCAATTCAGCAACACAGGTTCCAGGAGCACCAAGGGACTTAGCCTCTAGCTCTCCATGAAGCTACCACCACAGAAAAATAAGAGACATAAGCCATTCATACGACAACTCAAAATTCAAAACAATGGAACACAACTCATGTCAGATTCATTAGTACCTTTGCCTTTATCGACCTGAAAGATATCGTCTGGCTTCTCGGCTTCTGTCAATGTCCTGAACACACACACACAAAAGAAAAACAAAGATTGCTTATTAAAATTCAACACTGGAGGAAGTATTTAGATCACCTACACTTGAGGAAGCAGTAATGACAGTAGAAACAACACTTAGCTCACCATGAGAATCCAAAGACTTAGGAAGAAAGAAGAGGCCAACGAGAAGGAGAGCAGCGATGCCTAATCCGAGTCCGATTGAGAACCTGATCTTCATCATGCTGGCGGCGAGCTTGAAACCAGTCTTCTCCGACACATCTCTATTTTCTTCTCCTTAAGAAAACCAGCCAGGTCTTGTCTCATTTCAACAAAAGCATAAGACAAATGAACCAACTTTATAACCAGATTTTTCATCAGATTGTTGAAATCGAGAAGTTCAGCAAACGAGAAACATCAATCGAGTCAGTTTTGAGGCAAATCCAAGTCTTGCCTTTGCGACGAACTTAGAGACAAATCCAAAAAGGAAACTTTGAGAGGGAAGTTGAACAGCTTTGTGTATTGGCGGAACTAGATCTCGGCATCATCGGTAGAGATGAAATCGAGGCTTGAGGAAGATAACAGGGCCGTGGACACGAAATCGAGGCTTCAAAATCGGTGGGAGAGATGAGAGTAGAGAAGATGAAAAGAAGAATGAAAATTCTGTCCGGAGAGAGAGAGGAAGCCAGTAAGGAGAAAAAAAAGATTAAATCTCAGCCTTTGATTTATTATAATCCAACGGCTTAGAAGGTGATCCGTGTATATAGATCTAATTAGCCAAGAGAGCTTTGTCCTTCTTTTTTATTTTTTTGTGTCTTGTATTTCATTATTTGATGATTTTTTTTTGTATTTACATTTTTAAAATTAATTTTTTATTCAAAATTTATATTTTGTAGTTTATAATTTAAATTTTAAGTTTTAACTTTTTGAAATTGGGTATAAATTTGAGTGTAGAGCTAGTTTTAAGATTTAAGATCTAAGAAGAGAATATTAGATTTAAAGTTTAGTTTATGAATTTAAACATATGATATTTAGAGTTATGATAAGATTTGAGATTATTGTTTGAAAATAATAATATGATAGTTTGTATTAAGATTTGGATGTAGAGTTTACGGTTTGAAGTGTAATGTTAGGGTTTGAAGTGTGATGTCAAAGGTTTGAAGTGCAATGTATAAACCCCTAAGCTACTATATATATATCCTTTTAGTTTACACTCAAACATATAAATTATATAAAATTATTTTGCAATAAACAATATGATTGAATTTTGATTTTAAGTTTAAAATTGAAGTTATATTAGAGTGTGATTAATTTAGGGTTATGATATATATGTGTATAGTTTATGGTATGAGGTTTAGATTTAATATCTGAGATTAAAATCCCTAATTCAACCTAATTAAGTTCTTAAACTCAAACCTTATATTCCATTCTAAATCTAGATAGACAAAATTAAATAAAATGATATATTTATATATATATATATCTCATTCTTAAACCCAATTCCTATATTCCATATCACATACCCTAAATCTCTAGTTTTATTCTCAATGCTATAAATCTGGTCATTAAACTTATATTTAAATTTTAAACTTAAACTCAAACTATAATATAATTATAATAATACATGTAAAATTGATTAAAAAGGGGGTAATTTGTAAATTACTCCATTAATAGTTTGAAATTTGAAAATTACACCATCTATTTTATTTTTTGAAAACTACACTTTCCTAAATGTGAATTGACATGTTTATCCAGATTAGATTTCAATAATTGAAATATAAATTCGAAATTAATAAGAATAATATTATTATAATTATTTTTGTTTAAGATAAATTTTTGTGTTGAGATAAATATGTTATATTACCATTTAAAAGTTTACAATAACAAAGATATTATAACCGAACTTAGGATTATAGTGAAACTCTAATCATGGAAAAAAAATCATCACTTGTTGCTCATGAACAGAGAGGACAAGGGAGAGAGAGAGAGAGAGAGAGAGAGAGAGAGAGCAATTTTCATAGCAACATATGAAAGTAACATATTGTAGTCGTTTCTGTTGCTGTTATTAATTTGAATTGGGAGGAAATAAGCAGTGTCTTGTGGAGGAAGCAACATCATGTTTGAAGGATGTTTGGAAAGTTTCCTGCATATACGCTTGATATGCATCTTCATGGTAACATTTTACAAACATTAAAGCAAAAAGAGATAAATAAAGCTGAGAGAAAAAAGAAACCAACTCCTGCAATTCAGAGTCCATCAAGCCGCATAAATGACACTTACGTCGAACTTGAACAGATTCGGAGTTCTCTCCAGAACTTATGGACCTGTTCAGCCAGTGGCAGAGGCAGTAAATTCTTTTACATGGATCAGTTTGATAACAAATGTCTTTTATATGGGTCAGTAAGCTAATTATTTCATATTTTTCTTTATGAAATAGAGTGAATTTTTCTTTTCACATGGGTCAAATGACCACCCTGGTTCTGTGCTAGTTTTGCCACTGTGTTCTGCCAATAGCTGGAGCACCTTTCTTTTCTCTTATCTCTTATGAAATTATCATGTTTTACTTTGAATTCTCTTTCGGAAGTTCAGAGAAAAAAAAACAGAGGTTTCCAGACAGTACTTGCCTCCACTCAGCCAAATCACACAGCAAAACCACAACCGTCTTTGCTTCTACTCGCGCGGAGAGAAGGATCAGGTGAAATAGTCACAGTGTTGGCGTATAGGGTGTGACCAGAAAGAGTCGACCTAAGCCTACAGTTTGAGACGTTTTACACGGTTTTGTATAGACTAGCATTAGCGTTGTAATCACTAAGACATTGTACCATAGTTGAAACGTTCTAACTCATTACCCAACCTATCTATACAAAAATCTTCCGGAAACCATCTGAACCATATCTTCAAACTTCAAACCTTCTTTAATGGTAAATAATTTACCTCCTTTTCGTATTCACCATGAATTTCCATGATTCTTTATTCACCTTTCACTCTCCAAAAACTCCAGTTATATGCAACATGCTAAAAGAAAAATCACTTAAAGTAAAATAGAAACTGAAATTTGGTTCATGAATTAACAAACCTCTGAATGAGATCAAAGGAAGAAAAAAAAATTTCAGAAATGAAGGATAAGGAGAAGAAGAAAACGAGACGTTGTCTCGAAGGTTTTTCTTTCAGAAGCATAAAAAGTTTATAAAATATTAAAAAGAATACTATGTGGATATTCTAAATATTTATTTTTGAAAAACATCTTATTTTTGTTAAAACCATTAGTTTGAGTATAAAATAATTATGATGATAAATAATTAAGAAATATTAAGATTGGACAATTTAGTAAATTTATATATACCAAAGTGTATTTTTCTAAAAACTTAAAAAAATGGTGTAGTTTTCAAATTAATATCTTATCTAAGTGTATGTCTCCAAATTTTCCCTAAAAAAAGTTACAATTAATTAATGATTGAAAAATGAAGAAATATTATCATTGGTCTATCAAGAAGCACAAGGATGACTATCTTCAGGGTTATAGTTTTAGGGGTCACACTTTAAAATATAAAAATCTATAGTTTTAAGGATTACAAGAGGATAATATTTTGTTCCAGTTATATTTCTCTCCATAAGATTTGGCTCCAATAATATTTTGGGGTTTTGGCTCCAAATCATTTTTAGCCAAAATTAATCATTAAAACACAAAACATCCCACAAAACACTAACAAGCCTAAACACTTAGAAAAAAAAAATCAAAACTATCTCCCTTTCGAAGTCTCTCTCTCTCGGATTCACACCAACGACTCTACTCCGACTCTCCTTCTAGTTCTCTCCTCCGACTAGAATCTTCATTGCTTCCTTTCTCTACGTTAAGAATCAAATGCAAGTCTCAGAACAGAACAAGTAATTCACTAATCAAACCCGAGAATACATCTTAAAAGAACAATCCAAACTTAACCTGTGTAATATTGACATTGGCTTTCTGTTTTCGTCTCTGATGGATGTCCTAATGTACCTCTTTGATTCCACCTCCATGTAAAAAGCTGAGAAACCATTTAAGATATAAATGCATTAGTTTTTCTTCTTCAAAAGATGTATCAATAGATAGGGCCAAAACATCACTTTTTCAAGGTGGAAAAGCTGACGGTAAATACGGGTTCTAACCTCGTCGATCATGGTGGGCTCAAGGTCGACAAAGACAGCATGATGGACATGCTTCCCTGCACCGGTTTCGCTGAAGAAGGTGTTGAAAGCATCGTCACCTTCGCCAACAGTCTTGTCACTCAGCACCTTAACATTAACATCATCAAACTCTACAAAACCAGGCCACTTATTTAGACTTAAAAAGGACAAGCCCTGAAACTGTTTCTTATAATCCAAGCTACAAAATAGAAAAGAGAACTAGTATTTGAAGTAAAAATGCTCAAACATATTCAAGTGTTACTTTCTAGACTATCTTCATTACTACTCCTCAAGTCAACAACAAAATCCTTAATTTCCTCAAGTTAGAAGAACGAGCAAGGTGACAGTAGCAGGCGCAAAACCCTTCAACCTAAGTACCAAAGCCATGTCTCATAAATAAACAAAGATAATTACATGAGTTAAGATTAAATCCTCCAAACAATTAGTTCCACGAATACTAATGAGCTCATATAGATTTAACAAAGTCACAAAAGAACCTAAAATTTCAGAAGTAAAGACTTGCAAAAGTTGTAGAGAGATTGAGAGAGCTTGACCGGCGAGGTTCACGGCAAAGAGAGGCTGAGACTTCCCCTTTATTCATCTCCGGCGAGCTGAACCATCGAAGCCTCTTCTCCTCCTCTGCTTATGAAGGACAGCCATCTTCCGCCTTGCCACCGGCGCTGCTCTGTTGTCACTCGCCATCTCTGACTCGAGTCAAGCGTTATCGCCGAAGCTTTCATCATGGCTGAGTGAGAGAGATAGAGATAGAGAGAGAGAGAGAGAGAGAGAGAGAGAGAGAGAGAGAGAGAGAGAGAGAGAGAGAGAGAGAGAGAGAGAGAGAGAGAGAGTTGAATCCAGACAGGTTGAATCGTAAGAGGTTGATGAGAGTCAAGCTCTGTGTGCAGATCTGAAGACTTTGTGATTTTAGGTTTAATGATTCAAGGATGGATGGAGAAGATTGAGAAAAGATGGCCGAGTGATGGAGAAGATGGAGAAGATTGATCTCAGGAGAAAAACAATCAATGGCCACAAATCATTGACCAATAAAGAGAAAGTAATAGGATTAACTAAGATAAACTTGTAACCTTTGGAATAAAACCAATCAGTGGTCGAAAATTAATCAATCCAAAACTATTTTTATTAATAATTGTTTTAGAAATTATAATTTATTGTTTAACTAATTGTATTTATATAAAAAATAAATTATATTCAAATTATTGATTACATTTATTTTGTATTTAAAATTTAGAGTTTTAAAATAAAAGTGTACAGTATATGTAATATGATTTAGGGTATATAATTTTTGTTATGGTATATATTTAAGTTTATGGTTAGAGTATTAGATTTGAGATTTGAAATTAAAATTAAAATTTTAAATTAATAAAAAAATAGAATTTTAAGAATTTTAGTTAGAGTTTAGGGGATGTGATTAATTTAGGGTATGGTATATATAAGTGTATAATTTAGGGTTTGAGGCCTAGATTAATGTTTGAAATTAAAATTATAAAAGGTTAAAACTTGAATATATTTAAACAATATTTATAATTTAAATAAGAAAATGTTTGAGTTTTAGGGTTGTGGTTTAAGGTTAGTGTCTAAGATTTAGGGTTTAACTTGGGTTTAGGTTTTCTTGGAGGGTTGAGAAATGAAATGGAATGAGAAGGAAGTGAAAAACGAGGATGAGAGGGAAAATGAAAAAAAATTAGACATTTGTTTTTTCACTAAGTATCTCACGGGAAAAATGAATTATGTGTTTTGTCAATTTACGATAGCGCTTAATTTTGGATCTGCAATGGTAAGGCGTTTACACTTTCAAATTAACGCGGCTAAATTTTTTATTTTCCCGCGATAACAAGCATAGCGTTTAAATTTTATAAACGCTATTAGAAAGATCAGTGTTGGTATACAATAGCATAAATGTTAAAAAAACTATACTACGATGCTATTAATACCCACATTTCCTGTAGTGAAGTTTCCATTATTCTCATTAAGACGGAATATTCTTCCTCGTCCTCTTCCACGACCATGATAGCGGTTTCAACCGCATCTATACCCTCGTCCTTTTCTAGTAGGACCGACTTGATGGTTTTGTATCATGATTTCATTTTTTTCCCAGTTTAATCAGAGGATTTACATCAACTCCAACTATTTAGTGAATCTTTTCTTTCAAGGATTTAATTATAAAGATCTTTTAGATCTTTTCTCATGATACACTTCATTTTATAAACCATCATTGAAGTGGGGTAAAATGTCATGGTTTTTCTTTTTCTCATCCGATATCGTTTCAACTTATCGATGATTTCACAAAGCTCATTTTCTCTCAGGTGCATCTTTGCACCCACTGCCCAAATCTTATAATTATTTCTCGTAATATCAAGGGCATTTATTTTGAGCTTTGTCAAATTTGACATGATAACCGTATTCATAGAATAATAATATATAAAGACAGAAATTTAAATGCATAAATTAAAGGGCTTTTTGCAAAATTGACCTACAACTTAAAGTCAAACACAAAACTAACCTCCTTTTTTTTTGAAAATTGGTTTTGCCCTATTCACCCCACAAGTTCATATAATTTACGAAAATGCCATCAATATTTTTTTCTTTTTTTTTTCGAAAATGACATCTTTACTCTCTCACCCTCATCATCTTCAAGTAATTACAAGATTGTCATTGTCATCAATACCACAACCACCATGAACAACCAATTGGAAGCTCTTAATGCTCCCAAAATCGATTTACCCTTCTTCTTTTTCCATTCTTGTGAACTAAACACAACATATCTCTCACTTTCTCTCCACAATGAGCTAAAAAACCCAAGATTTTGATTCTAAAATTTTTATGGTTCATAGAGTCATAGAAGCTAACGATTCTGGGTGGGTGACTTTCGTTTGTGATTCTGTGTGCTTGGAGAAGCCTTATGTATACTAAGGAACTTATCTCACCAATTTAAGGTATGGCATCGAGTTTTTTTCCAGATCTGTTCGTCAGACGACTTACTTGGGAAGTCGTCTGGCTGTAGACGACTTAACTGGAAGTCGTCTGGCTGTAGACGACTTACCTGGAAGTCGTCTGGTCAACGCAAAGGTTATTTTTGCAATTGACTTTGAAATCTGTAACCTGAGACGACTGAAAGTTAAGTCGTCTACTATTGTTTGGTTTCAAAAAAATTTCCAAAGAACCTAGACGACTTACATTTCAGTCGTCATAGGTTAGTTTTGCATTTGACTGGATAATTACAGAAGTTTGACTTCCCCAGACGACTTACATTTCAGTCGTCTGTCGAAAATTAAAATAATAATATTTTTTTAAAAGTAAACGACTTACAATTAAGTAGTCATAGGTTAGTTTTGCAATTGAAAAAAAAAACTTCAAGATTTAATTATACACAGACGACTTATAATTCAGTCATCCACCAGACGACTTACTTGTAAGTCGTCGAGGATTTTTTTCCGAGATTCTGGTCAAACCTCGTAAATCCTGGACGACTTACATTTCAGTCGTCTCGTGGACGACTGAATTATAAGTCGTCTGTATATAATTAAATCTTGAAGTTTTTTTTTTCAATTGCAAAACTAACCTATGACGACTTAACTGTAAGTCGTCTACTTTAAAAAAAAATATTATTATTTTAATTTTCACTAGACGACTGAAATGTAAGTCGTCCAGAAAAGTCAAACTTCTGAAATAATCCAGTCAAATGCAAAACTAACCTATGACGACTGAAATGTAAGTCGTCTAGCTTTTTTGGAGTTTTTTTTTAACCAAACAATAGTAGACGACTTATTTTTCAGTCGTCCGAAATAACAGATTTCAAAGTCAATTGCAAAAATAACCTCTGCGTTGACCAGACGACGTATAGTTTAGTCGTCTGGACAACTTAGATTGAAGTCGTCCGCGTCTTCTCTGCTAGTTTTTAAGTCTTCTACGTTAGTTTTTGAATAACTTGTATTTTTAAGAGTGATAAGTAACTTCAAGATATGTAAAACTCATATTTACAAAATATGTTCTCTCCCTTAGTTTTACTAAATTTGACTAAGTTTTTCAACGCAAACTTATAAAAAATATGATATGCTTTGACTAGTTACTATTGTTTGTTTCTATCTCTTAAGTATTATTGTTATAGACAATAATGATGACTATTGTTATGAGTTGGAAGAAGGGTTAAATGCTTCTTAAAATGTTGTATCAATATGAAGCTACCAACATTCTTGTTTATTAAGATGAGAAAAGGCCATTGGAGTTTATTATTGCATATGAGAGATCCAAAGATAAGAAAAAGGCTACTGAAGTCTATTATTTCATTGATTTGTAAATGTGTAAACACATTGTTAGCACATTTAATACATCTTGGAAAACATTATTACTGATTTTACAAAAAATTCACAACTAAAAGAGTAGACATGCAATTCACAAAACAGACCACAAACAAAACTATTATAGATCATTCCTCTACAAAGACAAGCTTGGATTCCACTTGAGTAGACAAGACCAGACGACTTTTAAGAAGTCCAGACGACTTCTAAGAAGTCCAGACGACTTCCAGGAAGTTCAGACGACTTTGTCAGAAGACTTTTAGGAAGTTCAGACGACTTCCAGACGACTTTACAGGAAGTCCAGACGACTTTTAGGAAGTCCAGACGACTTTCAGACGACTTCCGGACGACTTCCAGACGACTTCCAGACGACTTCCAGACGACTTTCAGACGACTTCTAGACGACTTCCAGACGACTTCCAGACGACTAACAAGTAAGTCGTCCCAGAAGTCTTCCAGATCTGAAAAACCTGCATATTAAATCCAGATTTGAAAAACCTGCATATTCAAAAACGTTCAAATGGCTTAAAAACAGAAAAATGAGTGGAGAATTAGATAAATCTACCTTTACAGAACACACAAAAATACATATCTAAAAATAGTAGATCTACCTTTAAATTAGTGGAAGATGAGTACCATCTAATTAAAAACCTGCAAAAAAGATAGATTAGTAAGAAAGACATGAGACAAAACTGAAAAATTCATATAAAGTTTGGTGTTTTCAAGTCAAAGAGATTAGAGTAGGTTTGGAGAGTTTTAGTTTGGGAAAAAAGTAAGAACTTTATACAACAAGAAGTTACCAAATGAAGAAAAATCAGACATAAGAACTTACCAAAACGCTCAGAAAAATCCAGACGACTTCCTGGAAGTCCAGACGACTTCCTGGAAGTCCAGACGACTTCCTGGAAGTCCAGACGACTTCCTGGAAGTCCAGACGACTTTGTCAGAAGACTTCCAAGAAGTCCAGACGACTTCCAGTCGACTAACAAGTAAGTCGTCTCAAAAGTCTTCCAGATCAGAAAAACCTGCATATCAAATCCAGATCTGAAAAACCTGCATATCCAAAAACGTTCAAATGACTTAAAAATAGAGAAAATGAGTGGAAAATTAGATAAATCTACATTTATAGAACACACAAAAATACATATCTAAAATTAATAGATCTACCTTTAAATTAGTGGAAGATGAGTACCATTTGATTAAAAACCTGCAAAAGAGATAGATTAGTAAGAAATACATGAGACAAAACTGAAAAATTCATATAAAGTTTGGTGTTTTCAATTCAAAGAGATTAGAGAGAGGTTGGAGAGTTTTAGAATGATGAACATTACATTTTTGTTGCAGCCATTTGAGAGGAGGAGAGAGAATGTGTAAATTTTTGTTTCTATAGGGAGACAAAAAATCCAATTAGGTTAAATATTTTTGACTCAGACGACTTCCTAGACGACTTACATTTCAGTCGTCTGTTGAAGAAATTAAAACAGACGACTTACATGTAAGTCGTCTAGAAGAGTTTAATATTTTTAGTGGGAAATTAAATATTTTTAGCGGGAAACTAAAATAGAAGACTTTCCAGACGACTTACAAGTAAGTCGTCTGGTTTAAATTATTTAAGCGGGAAAATAATTTTTTAAAAAAAATTTAGGCGGGAATATTTGGACGACTTACATGTAAGTCGTCTGTTTTAATTTCTTCACCAGACGACTGAAATGTAAGTCGTCCGAGTAAAATGATCCGGTTAGGTTAAAACGTACATTGGTAAAATTAAAGGTTCGGTACGATGTGGACGACTGAAATATACGTCGTCCGGGTAAATTATTCAACAGACGACTGAAATATAAGTCGTCCACACCCTAAACATAACCCCTAAACTTATTTATCTAATTAAGCACTTCATAAAACCAAATCAAACTTGAAAAGTGTTTACTATACACAGAAATAAACACATATAGGTGAAAACTAATTTTTGAAAAAAACATTTTAGTTTTCCAAAATCTAACCCTAACAATACATACAATACTACAACATATGTTTGCCAAACTCATAAACCAAAGTATTTCATGATTCACTACTTCCACTCATCTATCTTCAAAACAAATCAATTTTATCATATCTTAATTTATATCACTTAAAATTGTTTATAATTACTTGATTTTTATTTTTCACGCATCAAAATATTTTTTTACAAGATTTATAAATTATTTTTAAAATAAACTGGTACCAGACGACTTACACTTCAGTCGTCCAGACGACTTCCAACATCTCAGACGACTCAGACGATTTACTGGGGCTATATTCGTAAAAATGGCTTCTGTTTTTTTGTTTGGTCACAAGGGGTTGAGCTGTAATTTCACTAGGCTTTTAGGTTAGTTTTGCATTTGATTCAAGTTTGGGTATAGGTTTGGGATTAAAATCAAGTTGTGGGTTAGTTTTGGCAAAAACCCCTAAATTAAAAGCATAAAATAAATGCATAAATTAAATTGCAGAAATTTGAAGAGAAATAAATAAAATTGGAGGCTTAGCATACCACATGATCCGAGGAGTTTTCGACTACCATATTGATCATTTTTCAAAGTCCGAGGAGACATGGTCTACCATTTTTACTTTTACTTATTTTAAGGTCCGAGGAGACTTAATCTACCATTTTTGACCTTTTTTTTTATTCACGGAAGCAAAGCCTACCACATATTTCTCTGATCGTGAAAGCATAGCCTACCGTAAAGACAAACGGAGAAGGCTAGCCTTTCACTCTGGAACAATAATAAACTTTAAATAAATTGAGTATATTGAACAACATAAATTTAAACATTACCTCAGCTGGTTTAAGAATTTTTGGATTGATAAACCTCAGTTGGTTAGGGCTTCGTGCTGATAACGTGTTGGATAATATAAAAAGCGAGGATGATTTATATTTTGCATTTTATAACAAAAGAAAGAGAGAGTGATTGAACGAGAGGTGAGAGGAGAGGAGTGGAGTGAGTGTGTGTATTGGAAATAATACGAGAGATGTTGATAATTATTAAACTTAACTAGAGTTTGATCCGTGCGTCCGCACAGGTATTATTTTTATTTTTAAAGATCAAATTAAGATTCATTATCTTTTTAGGTTTGTTTACATTGTGTTAGTAAATTGTTCTTAGATATTTAAGCAAATAAATTGATATTCAATGTTTTAAAAACTGAACCGACCAATTGGATCAGTTCAATCATGACTTCTTTACTAAGCTGAATCCAGGTTGTTTCCAAAACAGATTTGTGTTGACCCAATAAAATTGACCAACGGCTCTGTTAGAATCGTTAGAAAAGATGTCTGATTTTGTTGAAAATCTCAATTTATATTTGGAAGATTGTTCTTCTAGTGGTTGTACATCAAATATAGTTTCTAACTTTCAATGCATATTTGATTTAGTTGGGTTTATTATTAAAACCTAGTTGAACTTGATATATTAACGTTTGAAGAAAATTATTATTAAAATATTCCAATGAAATTGATATTAATGAAACAAAGCTTACTAAATTATATAAATTGACGTTTTAGGAAAATTATTATTTGGATTTTCTATGAAACAATGCTTACTTAGTTTAATAGAAAATAACAAATTTATTGGGAAGATAATTACATAGAAATAAAAAATACCCTACTTCCAAGTATCACATATATAATCTTCAGCCAAAAATCGCTGAGATATATATTGAATTTTATTTTAAACTTTTATGCAATTTTCATCCAAATTGTTTAATATCATGTCAAATAAATTTGGATGAAAATTCCATAAAAGTTTAAAATAAAAAATTGCAGAATATATTAACGTAAATATATTATAGTAACATTATATTCATGTGGGTAGTTAATAGTTAATACTCAATTTAGAAAATGCATTAATAGAATTTAAAAATTGTACATTAGATTTAGGAAATGCAATTAATAATCAATTTAGTAAATGCATTAATAAAATTAAAAAGACAAAGAATAATTAAATGTAAGTTTATTAATTACTCTAGCGACATTCTATTGTAAATAAATGGTAAATCTTAGGACTATTTCTTATTTGTAATTTTTTTAATAGATTAGATGATGATTGTGTTAATTAATAGATACCCTTTTTAATATGGTGATTGCGTAGAAATAGGAAAAAATCTTTGGATGTGTTTTTTTTTAATTGAAGAATATTGTGTTCTGATTTTTTGCTGTTAATGTCCATGGAAGTAGGAATCATTATTTGAAGAGTTATTCTTGGGTTCACCCCCTAGGGTGAACCTGTAGGTTCACCAACCAATAGGATTTCATTATTTCAAATTCAATATATTTTAAAAAAGGAAAGAAAATATTGTCAAGTTATATTATCTTTTTAAAATAAAAAAGTAAAAACAAATAGTAGTTACAGAAAAAAGAATTAAAAAAAAAAAATTTTAACGTCGTCAGCAAAACACTAAACCCTAAATCCTAATCCCTAAACCCTAAATCTTAAACCCTAAACCCTTGGGTGAACCCTAAACCTTTGGGTAAACCCTAAACCCTTGGGTAAACTCTAAACCCTTGGGTAAACCCTAAACCCTTGGATAAATCATAAACTCTAAATAAAAACACTAAACCCTATAACTCTAAACCCTAAACCCTTGAGTGTTTTAGTGTTTAGTGATTTTGATTTAGAGTTTAAGATTTATCCTAGAGTTTAGGGTTTACCCAAGGGTTTAGGGTTTAGGAATTAGAGTTTAGGGATTAGGATTTAGGTTTTAATGTTTTGCTGACGACATTAAAAATATTTTTTTTTGTAATTACTATATTATTTTTATTTATTTCTTTTTACTTTTTAATTTTAAAAAGATAATATAATTTGACAATATTTTGTTTCCTTTTTTAAAAGATATCGAATATGAAATAACACAATCCTATTGGTTGGTGAATCTAAAGGTTCACTCTAGGGGGTGAACCCAAGAATAAGTCTTATTTGAATAGTATTGAGTTTTGGAAGGAAAAAAAAAATTTTAGTTGCCGCCAAAAAAAAAGAATATTTTAGTTTCAATTCTGAACACAAAAAATCTAATGATATCTACAATATACTAACGAACATAACTAAAAATTTTAAATAAATTAAGAAATTATAACTTCGGTAAACACTAAAATTGATAAACAATACCTTGATTAGATAGAAAATGTCGAAATTATAATATTAGTAGAACCATAAAACTGGTAAACCAAAGCTTGATTTAATCATTGTACACAATATTGTTCTGCACAATAGATTTCCAATTGTTTTGTCTATAATTGTTTTGCTATGAAGAAACATGGACTTATCTTAATTATGATCAATCGTTTGGTTACAGGTTTACATGAGTATTGATTTACGATTGGTCATACCTTTACATCAGTATTTGTCTTTCATATAATATAAGGTAGGTGATGAAGTCATACGTTTACATGAGTATTTGTTTCATATTAATATAAGGTATGTGATGGTTCAACATAATTAATTAGATTTTGTACGGGACATAATGGTTTAGTAAGGAGAGCAGCGATTTATTTGGTTTAGCATGAGTATTGGTTTAGTAACGATAGCAACGATTTATTTGGTTCAGGAAATTAATATGATAACAAAAGTGTAAAACTACGGTGTTTTAATCAGTGGTTTGGTTAGTAATTATTGAGGAAAATTCAGGGTTAATTACAAAATGTACTTCCATTTTAATAGATTAGATGTACTTCCATTTTAATAGATTAGACTGATTCTTCTTGTTACAATGATCGACATAAATTTTTTACTTTTCAAATTATAATAAATGAAAACATCGCACAAACTGAGTGAAACCTAAAGGCATATGTTCTTTTACTTATTTAGTCAATATTATACCATATCCAACAATCCATGAAAGGAAGAGATACAGCTCTAAATAAAACAAGCAGCAGTTAATACGCACATAACAACAAAGTTCATCAGCGTTTATTCATTTGTTGCATGGACGGGTGGCTCTATGTCAGGTATAAGTTGCTTCGTGTGCATGACTCGAAAAAGAAGTATCATCTCGTTTGATGGAATCATGAATATTCAGTGATGGCCATTTCTTATACATTTTTTTTTCTTCAGTTGTGGCTTTTAGATCGAGTATTTTCTCGTAAATATTATCTGACAAACAAAACATTTACCTGGTTTTTATACTTGCGAGTAAAATGATATAAATTGAAGAAAATATTGAACATGACTGATTTGTTAACTAAGTTTTCTAAAATCGAAATAATAAAAATCATGAAATTTTAGTAGATCCAGCAAAACTAAATCGTGTGTTTGTGTACTAGATTAGCAATCTATATTTGGCCACGATCAAGATTTTAAACCACCACAATACAACATGTTGGAAAGCACAATATTTATGAGCCGACCATCCATTATTATCATAAATAGTTACTGCACAACTATCGGGTCAGTTTGTAATCTTTCTAATCTATTAACATTTATTGCATGCGATAATAAATATTGATGGTGGCAGTGTAGCACATCAATCTAACTATCTAACGATTCTATAAGCCGTATTAGAAGACTTCGACTGATCTCTATTTTTGTCGAAATAGAAGTATAAGCCGTATTAGTTGATGGGTTTTACTTTTAAAAATAAAATAAAAAAATAAAATTTTATAATATTATCTAAAAATTAGTAGTTTAAATTTTTTAAATTAGCATTTTTAAATTTTTTGTTTGTAAATATATGAGTTTGATGTGCTTTTAACATCAACATTATATATGAATAAATTAAAAATGCAAAAACCTAGAAAATGTAATAAAAATTATATCTTATCTCATAAAAATGTAATAATAAATCTTTAAATAATTTTAAAAATGTAAAAACAAAAAAAATTATCTAAAGATTTACCTGTACTAAAACTACTAAAATATTAAAAATGTAAAAACCTAGAAAATGTAATAAAAATTATATCTTATCTAATAAAAATGTAATAATAAATCTTTAGATAATTTTTAAAAATGTAAAAAACAAAAAAAATTATCTAAAGATTTACCTGTAATAAAACTACTAAAATATTAAAAATGTAAAAAACAAGAAAATGTAATAAAAATTATATCTTATCTAATAAAAATGTAATACTAAATCTGTAGATAATTTTTATTATATTTTCTGGGTTTTTACATTTTTAATTTATACATATATAATGTTGATGTTAAAAACACATCAAACTCATATATTTACAAAAAAAAAATTAAAAATGCTAATTTTTAAAATTTAAGGTACTAATTTTTAGATAATATTATCAAATTTTGAATTTTATTTTATTTTATTTATTTTTAATGGTAAAACCCCTCAACTATGTTTACTTAATGTAGAAACTCCTAAACTAAAGATTTACCGGTAGTAATGGTAATTATGACTTGTTATAGTTTAATTCATTAAATAAAGTTAGTTTGAGGTTTTTTCCATTAAATACTTAGTTTGAGAATTTTTACGCAAAACAAACTTAGTTGAAGAGTTTTAACGTTAAAAATTCATAAAATAAACATTATTTCCGTTTATATATATTTTTTCTGATCAACTATTTTCGTATATATTAACAAATGATTTTATTGATAAATAATTATCCGAGTGTTAAACCACAATTTTAAAAACATGATAAACCACCATATTACACTTGTATAACTTGATAGCTTCCATTAGGCCTTAGCTTTTTTAGCTAGTGTTAAATTTCCACTTTCATCACACAATAAGCAGAAAAATAAATAAAATCAAACTTGATGTTGTTAGCCGGGGATAACCAATTTGATTACGAGATTAAAAAATTAAGACAAAAAAGAACACGTATATTATGATTATATGTGCAATAATGGCCACGAGACATACAAACATTGCATATTGTTATGTTTGTTGTTTGCGTGTATGTATTAATGCATATAAAATAATACTATACATATACATGTATCTTCCACTGTCCAAACAGCACATGATGGCATTGTTGTAGTTACACTATTCTGATAAATAGTATTATACTTATCATGTTTGTTGATACCGGATTTGTCGCACAATCCTTCCCGCCAACATAACAAGTTGATTAATGGTTCGGCAAATCTTGGTTTGGTAGAAACGGTTTGATGTTTGGACCGACTTAAGATCGAAGTGGTTAAAAGACTTGTTCAGAAATTATTGAATGAGTCAAGATCATTTATTTAAGTAAAAAATATACACATTCCAAGAATTAAAGAAGTCAAAGCTAAAATAAAGGAACACGTGCAACAGCATACCGAGTTCGACTGATGGCGAGCTCCTCTTATAAAAGACAAAGGCGTAGCTCTCGAGGGGGGGGGGGGGGGGGGGCTTCCATAAGAGAATAAGAATAAAAGATATATCATTTCTACCAGAATCATGATGCCAACAAGATGACTTAAACAATCCTGATTGTTTAAGAAGAAGAAAAGATACGCAATTGTTTATGTTGATTGCACGAGACGACGTAGCTCCTCCAAGTCATCATGTCTGGAGCTGAACAAAAGCTCAATCTCTCCTCATAAACCATAAACGAATATTCTCACATCCACTTTGTCTCATAAACACACGACCATTTAGTTTGATGAGATCAAACTCTTCCTTTTATTGTAAGAGCCAAACAAGTCAATAATAATGAACCTTGATCACGCTAATGACACGAGCTCGTATTCATACGATGCCATTTACATGAAGCCGACGTATCGTTCGCTCAAGACCGACCGGACGAACCCGATGTCTCCCCCGAGACCGATGAAACCGACATCTCTTTGGAGATGATGATAATCGAACTACGTTTAGATTTGATCCTTTGACGGGTACGTAGGCAGCTCGATCCCGAGTTCAGTCACGATCCTTCTTTCTCCCGATATCTCTATGATATTCGACCTACGAATATAGTCCATTTTCGACGACTCAGACCTGATTATATCGTTGTGTTCTGAGGATATCGTTGCCCGCGTTATTTCTTCCCCAAATTGAACTCCCGATCACTATTAAATACTTAGTGTAGATTTTAAGATCTACATTTTGGCGCCGACTGTGGGAAAGATAAACGAAAAACATCCTTGCTAGGAACCCGATCTAAGGCTTGTAAGCACGAAAATGGATCCATCTCATATGGTAACAAACGAACCGTCCCATCACGACGACACCTATCTCACTCGATCGTAACTAGAAACGGAACATGAGATTCAATTCCGACTTCAGCCAAATCGAATCTCTGTTATTGATAAAAATAATCCATCTCGCCGAATTTCACTGATAATGACCTCAAACCGCAGGAGACCGACGACGAGTTCTGATAGCCCGACCTCCCGAGTTCGGGTCCAGTCAAATGATCGCCCAACACGAGAAAGGTTACTAACCGAACAGATGCATCAAAGGGATTATCAACAAAAGATGGTCTTAGAACAAAGCGAAGAAAAAGACCTTACTACGAATCGAGCATGAATCTTCAATCAAAAGATGATCAAAAGCAAGGAAGAATCTAAAAATGCCGAAATGCAATACCTCGAGGACGTTTCGGAATGTGTACAAAAAATTAAGTACGACAGACCCTCGAGAGCTCGATATTTGTATCGAAGAGACGTCTAGAGATCGGAGTTCCCCACTTTTCAAAGAAGAAGAGTACATGCTCTTAAAGACCACTAATGTGCTCGTTATTTTCTTCATGACACAGTCACATATTTGACCAGACCAGAATATTTCCTCCAGCAAATCAGCTCAACGAAACTTCCCATTGAAGGATGGAGAAAATCGTAAACAAACAGAAATAAATTATTATGATCTCATGATAATGAGGATCTTCTCTCACCAAAAAAAAATGATAGTCCTATATGCCCTGTGAATTGGTTTTGACTTCCTCCTTTTACGACGATTACACCATATCTCTCTTGGAGCAAAACACCGACAAGGAAACAAGGAATATCCTCACCACCGTTTGAAGAAAAGGTGACAAACGAGAATTCGTGGACCTCAAGGAGCCAAAACCGTAGACATCTTTCACTATGAAGACTTCTCCACTTCCCAAAGAAGAAGCACGAGCCCCTAAAGACTTCTTTGATTCAACGATAGAGACAACACCGAAGGTAATATGTGTCTCTCATTGGATTATAAATATAATAAAGAAATAGCCTATTCCACCACGTGATTGGTTGGACGGGAAGGAGAAAATGTTATATCAAGCCTTCAGTACGACACACATTGCCGTAGAAGGTTAATGTTTATCAACAAAACTCAAGGAAGGAATATAGATGTTTCATGTCGATCGGTCTCGCTCTAGACCAATGAAACCAACGTCTTGTCCGAGGAGATAATTGAAGAAACCGGGAGACTGATGAAGCCAATGTCTCGCTCGAGACAACGAAACTGATAAGGCCGACATCTTGCTCGAGACCGATGAAGGGAAACGCTTCGCTCGAGACTGAACTAATGTCTCGCTCAAGACTGATGAAATCGTCCTCCCGACCTGGTGAGATCGATCATTCATTAAACCATGTCTACCTAGACGTGATTATTAACAACAAAACGATTCAGACTATCCGAGGAGGGAAGACACTCAATTCTATGCATGATGCACAAAGTAAAAATATGTCCATACTACAACGAGAGAAACGACTCATATTTTCATTATAACAATGAACAAAGACACAAACTTTTCAAAGATGAAGAGCCAAATTCTTAAAGACCATTAGCATGTTTGCCATTCGCTTCACGAGTCAAATACGGTAAGGTATTTGGCCAGAATATAATCTTTCATCCGACAAAGCAACTCGACAAAACCAAGAATGGAGAGAAATATTAGCAGAACGATATTACTACCTTGAGAATAAGAATCTTCTTCCACCCTCTTGCCAGACAAGAGTACGAGCTCTCATAAGAAAAGGAAGAACAAGTAAAAAAAACCCGTCATATTTCTATCACAATGAGATGGGATCACCACTACAGTAAGTTTGACGAGAGAGACTTCCCGCAAATGACATCCCAAGGCTGAAGAGCTCGTGAGTTAAAGTGAATTCCCTCTCTCAACAAGAGCAGCGACTTTGATGATTACTTCATTCCCACGTAACTGAAACATTATGTTTTTATAATGGTTAAACGCTTCCCCCACCACTCGATTATTCAACGAAAACAAAACGAGATGCATTTCTTTACTACTCTTCACAAAGAATACGTTCTTCTCTATTCGCTGAAGATATTTACATGAACTCGATGTCTTGCTCGAGACCGATGAAGCTAATATCTTACTCGGAATCGACGAAGAAAGCTTCTGACTCAAGGCGACGAAATCGATGTCTCAATCAAGATGATTATAAATCGAATCATAAGAGACTTGAACCAGGGTCATCCATGAACGAAAGCTCACAAGTTGGGCAACCACGACTACAAGCACCCCTCTCTCACCTTCCAGCGAAGAAGAGTTCTCACCGCTCAAGAGAAAACATTAAAAAGATCACTGTGGGAACCGAAATTCGCACTGTCGATTTCCGTTTAAATAAGGAAACTAGGAAAACCCTAATTTCCCAAAGGTCCCAGATATCTGCTAATACCACACGCCAAGCAATCAGAACACGAAACGAGAACATTAATGAAATAAGAAATCGGAAAAGAGAGCAAGATGGTTCTTATTCCGAATCTGCGTTTGAGCGTTTACAACAAGGTAAGTGCCTGGGCTACGAGAGCTGTCGGCGAGATTCCTAGTTCTAAAACCCTAAGACGCAAAACCCTAATTGAGTCGCAGCTCGAATAACAAAAACGGAAAATTGCCTAAAATTGCTCTAAGTGCTAAGTTTTGTGTGTAAAGTCCTCTCCTATGCCTCTCGCCTAGGACTCCTTATATACTGGCTCCAAGGTCGGTTTATGCTTTTCCTCTTCTGCCCTTAAGCCGACATAGCATAAAAATGGAGATATTCCATTTTTTCCGATCTTCGTAATTATCTTCAAAATTTCGTATTTATCCGCGGAAACTTGACATTTATCTTTTTTTGCGAACCAAGCGTAAACCGTCATGCGGCTTACGGGATGTTGGTTAAGAAATCGTAAGTTGGGCTTCGAGTCATGTCTTAGGTCCCTTTGGGCCGTCTTCCGACTCGAATCATTTGTTACGGCTTCTTTCGATAAAGAACGAACTTTCTGCGGTTTTTACGGTAAAGTTTGATCGATAATTTAGAATGGCGGGGAATCGTGAAATGTGTTCGCTACGGTCTTCGGGAGATAGCATCGAAGGGTAGACGAGAATGCATGGACTAATGTCGTATCGATGTTTCAGAAGACCTCGGTCGCTACGTAGCGACCGAACTTTGGTTCGAGCTCGGTCGCTACGTAGCGACCGAGCGGAACATGTGTTCGGTTGCTGCGTAGCGACCCTCTTCGAGCTCTTGTCCGATGACTCGTGTTTCTTCCGCAAAGCTTTTCGTAAAGAAGAATCTATTTCGAAGAAGTATTTGTCGAAGAAGGTTTCTACGTTTTCTTCTTCGGGGATTTTGACGTTAACTTCGTTGCAACCGTTTTCGACCCCAACAATCACCATACTCCTATCATCATGTGATTGTTGGCGTTAAATGATTCTAATTGTTTATAGAAGAAAGATATTCAATAATTGATATTCGCCGCACGAAAAGCAAACGAGAAGCGGATGTGCGTTATAAACAGACGACCAGGAAACTCTCGTTAGCTAAAGAGAGCCAAATACAGCCATGTGTTCGATGGAAGCAGTTCTCTCCCATTACGAACATAGCCCAATAAGATCTCAAGTTGATGACACACCATTTCGTTACGATCTTCCTACAACATAAGAAAATCTTTGTATTCATTATAATAAGAGCCGAGATCATATTATAACTATGATAGACGAACAAGGGTACAAGTTCTTCTATCACGATCACGATGTCGAACTCGTTAACCAAAACCGACGTATCATTCAAAACCAACGAAGCCGATGGCTTGCTCAGGACCAATGAGGAAAACTTCTCATTAAAGAAAAGGGAGCTCGGAGTCATGATTAAAGGCTTCTTCATTTTACAACCTCTTCACCTCACTTGAAGAATTGGGGGGACAACATCCCGCCAAAGGATAAAAAAAAACGGTTATCATCTCCCCTTCAACTGTTGGTTTGTTCAAAAGGAAAGAAAAGAGTCGAGAGACTTTTCCAACAAACAGAGGTCGTGAATTAAGCAAAGGTCCCACTACGAAGACCAAAGATCAAAGAGATACACTATTTACAGTCATATCATCTCGACGACTTGTCCTATTTGAGCACCACCGACGTAACACGATCGAGCCACGGAGAATCTCTAGGTGCTCCCGAATTTTCCATTTTAGAAGCATCTCGACAGCACCACGATCCAAATCAAACCACCACAGCCTAAGTCTCAATTGATGATATTACGTGTATACGCACACCAATTAACCTAATGTGCACACTACCACAATCGAATGGTATGTCGATGTAGAACTTTAGGATCAAATTCACAGAGACCAATGATTACACTTTATTTTTATAGAATCAATATCAAGCTAAAACAATATGGGAGTTTTAAAGATGATTTCGTAACAAGCAAATAAAAGAATGATTTAAGGTTTTTCAGATGATTAAGAATGCTAGCCTAGGGTGGTTTGATCGGGTGTTAAACAAGTGTGAGCCAAACAATTATTCAAGTTCAATTTAGAGTAAGTCTAGAACTCGGATCAGTCAGGTTGAATCAACCCACTCTCGTGGTATTGATTCCTTTGCAAGTCGGTATTGATGCCTAAACTCTCGTTTGGATCAAGACGCGCTAGCAAGCTTTAGAGATCAAGTCCGATAGGTTCACAATACACCCTAATATCTACTTTCGCTGACAAGGGATGCAATGCTCATTCATAACAGATCTAGCAACCTATTACACGGTTAATAAACATGTTAAACCTAGGATCTAACATTAAGCGGCCAGTTTAATGCAAACATTAAGAACAATTATGAATGAAGACAATCAATGGATTCATTTATCTATGTTTAACTCACGGATCTAACACCCTAGACTAAACAAGTGGATTACTCAGCCATGGACAGAGAAAACATAGAGATAACAGATGAAGAAAACATGTCTGAATTAATAATAAAAAACAAAGAGGGTTTAGAAATCTTCTCCAAAGGATGTAGAGATTCCTCTCCCTTAACAAGAGTACAAGTTTTCTCTCTCCAAAATCTCTCTAAAAAGTAACGTAGAATGTCTAGAATAATAAGAAAATATATATTGCAGGTCTCTGGAGGCTGCATGAGAAAAAGAGGGAAGCACTAGGTAAAATTCCGAAATATTTGGAAACTTCCTTAAAAATCTCTGTCGATGGAACATGCACGTCAGACTACTCCGCACGACTGTTCTGCGTGAAAAACTCCAAATTGCACTCTTTTTCTCCTTTTTTCCTCCAACTGGTCTATCTCCCATCTAATGCAACTCCAGACCTGTAATGACTCGAAAAGGACTAGGAAGACTCGATAAAGACTTGAAAACCAATTAGAAAACATATATACAAGATGCCAAAAACACCATATATCAATTCCCCCAGACTTAGATCCTTGTTTGTCCTCAAACTATGTCAAGTATTAAGAACATGGAGAAATGTTTGAAAGTGTGGGAACTCTCCTATCATCAGCAACCATACTTTAACCACGAATCTCTGAACTATATAAGCAGTAAAACTAGGATAAGACACCCTTACCGGAACCAAACTAGGAAAGTGTGAGAACTCTCCTATTATCAGTACCCATGCTGTTAAAAAATCGGCTCCATACTCTACATCTCAAACCTGAAAAAGCAATACTATCGAGAGAAAACTCTCTACATTCATTTAAGAGTAGCGTGAGCTTCTCATCACAGGCACTATTCAGGGTAGACGGGCTTGGTGTTAAAAAGGTTATTTAATGGTGGTGTTAAAAGTGTTTAGGGGCTACCATTTCATTGTAGAGGATGCAGGATATCGTACAAAATGGCAAGAGAGGATAGATCCATTGATGTCCACAACCTCTACTCGTTTTTGCTTCCTCTGGAACGACTGCTCCGTTTTGGATCAGCCATCTGGCTGCTCTCCAATCTTTCAACTTGGTACCTACTCTTTTGCTTGACCTTCCCAGTGGCTCATGTTTCTTTGATTTCTTCCCCTTCTCCGTCACCCCATTTTCGTCTTTTTTTTTTTTTTTTTGAATACTGATATGGAGATGTGACGAAGAAGGAGGTAATACATGATGTTTCTTAGTGCCACTGGTGGTTCTGATTCTCCACCCTTGCTCTTGTACTGTTCATTGGTTATGGAGCGGTTGCTCCCTTAATCTGATTGTTCTCTTTTCTGACTGAATTTCTACAGCAGTAACGAGTAAGAAGCTGCGTCGATCCTTTCCTCTCCAATTTTTTTGCACATATCTGTACATATGACACTGATAAACAAATGCATGAAGGTGGAATAAAGGCTAAGGTGCAGGGTGGGAACTAGCTAAAGATGAGCTAGCCTCTCAGGATCAGCAAGATGGATAAATAGGATAAGAAGCCCTGAGTGTGTTCTCGTTTCCCTGATCTAATGCCCATAACAAGAAGAATTTCAGTCAAGATTAGGTTCAAGTTAGGTGGAGTTAAGTCTACCTAGTGTAACCTGATCGGCTGAGAACTTCTGGAGAATCAAGTGAGATATGTCAGGGTGTTCCAGGTCCACATGTGTGTCTTTCGCCACCGCTAAGGTCACTGAATAAGATAACTAAAGCACGAGGTGGTTAGTGTTCAACACAGAATAAGGTCCAAATTCCCACAAAGTTTTGACTGACTCGACCATAAAAACTGACTCAAACTAACTCAAAAGAAAAACAAAAGAAAGAAACGAGTTAGTAAACGACGAAAACTGACTCAAACTAACTCAAAAGAAAAACAAAAGAAAGAAACGAGTTAGTAAACTACGAAAACCCTCCCCCAGACTTACTTCACAACGTCCCTGGTGTGAAAATAAATCAGAGAGAAGGTGAAAACAAGAATAAATATTTTTTTTTGTGAGATACTTACCTGAGTGGAGCGGGCGCTCCACGAAAATTCTGGGTGTTCCATCGCAAGATCTCCGCCTGGAGCAGTCGCTCCTTCAGCAACCCAGAATTTTTAAGTATCTCGGATTTTTCTACTTTTTGACCTGAGACTCAATAAACTAAAACGAAAAATAAGCAAACAAAAACAAAACCAACTTATATTTACACTTACCAGTGGGTTGCCTCCCACCAAGCACTTTGTTTAAATCACTAGCTTGACTTGGTGACAGTGATCAGTCGGGTTGATCATGAGGGCTTGTTCCAAAACAAGCTCCACAATCAGACAGCTTCAAAACTCTGCTCAACAACCCTTTTACAACAACTTCTCCTTTCTCTTTCAGTTCATGTGTGAGAATTACTCTGACCTTAAAGAAAGTTTTAGAGGTACCCTTGCACTTTACCTCATACTCAATGGATTTCTCATTACACAACCGAGGTATTAAAGTCATCATAGGGTTACCCTTGACCCTTTTCTTCTGGACTTTTTCATTCACCTTTGCATTCCCACTGAGTTTCTTGGTATCCATGTGAGGATCTCCATCCAGGACTTCTTTGATCTCACCCTTTTTACGAAGCTCTTTCGTAGGAACAATATCCAGTTGTTCTCCACTAACCACTGAGATGCAAGAGGCGTAGCGGATTTGTGATCTGGTTGGGAGAGCCTTGTAGAAAATCTTCTTGTTGATGTTGAAGAAGGAAACTATCTTTTTAGGCATGTCCACAACTGCTCCAACTGTAGCCATAAATGACCTTCCAAAGATCAAAGGCATATCATGATTCTTGCTCATCTCAACAACCTGAAATTCAGTATGGAGAATATAGTTCCCAACTTGGACAGGAAGGTTGCGAATTATGCCATAAGGGACTGCCATGGAAGAGTTTGCAAAAGCCAGAGTCACCAGAGAAGGCGCAACATCAACAATGCCCAACTCGTCTACAATCGCTTTTGAGACAATGTTCACACTAGACCCATAATCACAAAGAGCTTCCTTGAATTCTACTCCAGCAATGGAACAAGGAAAAACAAACTTTACAGGGTCATCAACCTTAGGCAGTACCTTCAGCGATGGTGTCAGTGCTTCAGTAAAGAGTGCCTTGATATCCTCCTGAGATTCTCTGCAATTTTTGAAGAACATATGCAATGGCCGAATCTCCCAAGCATGTTCAAATGAGATATTTTGAGGAAGCCTTCTTACCATCTTCCTAAACCCATCTAGCTGTTCTGCACTAATAGGATCCATCAGATGTTTAGGTGGAATTGGATATGGAACCTTAGGAACATAGACTCGCACTGGTGAAATCTCAATAGGTTCATCGGGAACAGTCACTTCAGAGCTAGCAGGCTGCTCTGTTCTCTCTTCTGCGCATGAAGCAGTCTCAACAGACAGTTGCTCCAGTTCCTTTCCCTCAAATTTCTCACATCTCAGCTATGCTGCATTACCGTGCTCAACCCTAGGATTCATCACATTCTTTCCAGGAAGGGTACCTTGCTGACTCTTGACACTCTCAGTTGTTTGAGCAAGTTGAACATCAATCCTCTTTATGTGGTTTCTCACAGTATCATACTTCGTATTCAGTTCAGTGAACATGTTATCTATCCTAGTGTTGATGTCTGTAGAAACCTGATTTAATGCCTTGCCATGAACCTGCTGACCCTGCAACAGCTGTTGCATCATCATACCCAGACCATTCAGCTCATCTGGTTGACTATTCCTGGCAGCTGGAACAGCTTGCCGATTGCTCTGCGGTTGTCGCTGGTTCTGGTTCTGAATCTGCCTGGCCGTAGCTTGCTTCATGCTGAAGACGTGCCCTTGGTTGTTTTTCAGTAGCTGATCAACCTTGGCAGTCAGTTCATCTATCTTCTGGGTGTCGGAACTGTTCTCTTTCATGGAGCGATCGCTCTCCTCGTTCTTATTGGCTGAGGTAGCAGCCATGTTCTCAATCAGCTCAAACGCTCCATCAGTGGTCTGAGTCATGAAGTCTCCGTTGCTGGCAGAGTTCATAGCACTCTGAAATTCCCAGTCAACTCCATCATAGAAAATTTCCAAGAGGTAGTCATAATCAAATCCATGGTGAGGACATTCTCTGCGATAGTCATTGAAGCGCTCCCATGTGTCGCAGAAAGGCTCATCAGTAAGCTGTCTGAAGGAGGTGATCTTGTTCCTCAATGCAGCTGTTCTCGCCTTAGAGTAGAAATGGTTGAGGAATGCTGATCGGACCTGTTCCCATGAAGTGAGAGAGCCGGTAGGGAGGGAGTTCAACCACCGTGCAACTTTTCCATTAAGAGAGAGTGGGAATAGCATGCACTTGATGTAGTCTGGTGGTACGCCATTCGCGCGAGTGAAACTGCAGACTTTTTCGAAGCTCTCAATATGCTCCATTGGAATTTATGTAGAGAGACCAGAGAACACCTTTCTCTGTACTAGACCGATCAAAGCAGGCTTGATCCCGAAGTCCTGCTTAGTGCAGGGTGGAGGAACTATGACAGAACGGAGTAGTAGAGATGTTGCAAGGAAGGTTTCTCTGCCCGATTGAAGCAGTCTGCGCCTATTGTTCCTGCTGCTGCTGAGCAGCTTGTTCCTGCACTTGAATGGTCTGCTGCAACTGTTGCATCTGCTGCTGCATGAGTGCCATTGCAGCAATAAGATCATCCTGATTGGCTTGATCACCCATAGTGGTGTCGGATTGCCTTTGTTGTTGACGATTTGTTCTTTCTAACCTTGCTAGCTCCTGGTTGGTAAATGTAACTAACTCTCCTTGTGCGTTTCTCAGAGTATGTCTACAGGTTATGCACCTGAAAAATTAGCTGTTATGTCTACAGGTTATGCACCTGAAAAATTAGCTGCAACAAAAAGGATAGAGCAAGTTAGAGGTCTTAGACTAAATAAATAACCGAAAATATAGGTAAAAAGATGGTCCCGGGGAACGGCGCCAAATTGATATTACGTGTATACGCACACCAATTAACCTAATGTGCACATTACCACAATCGAATGGTATGTCGATGTAGCACTTTAGGATCGAATCCACAGAAACCAATGATTACACTTTATTTCTATAGGATCAATATCAAGCTAAAACAATATGGGGGTTTTAAAGTTGATTTTGTAACAAGCAAGTAAGAGAATGATTTAAGGTTTTTCAGATGATTAAGAATGCTAGCCTAAGGTGGTTTGATCGGGTGTTAAACAAGTGTGAGCCAAACAATTATTCAAGTTCAATTAAGAGTAAGTCTAGAAATCGGATCACTCTGGTTGAATCAACCCACTCTCGTGGTATTGATTCCTTTGCAAGTCAGTCTTGATGCCTAAACTCTCGTTTGGATCAAGACGTGCTAGCAAGCTTTAGAGATCAAGTCCGATATGTTCACAATACACCCTAATATCTACTCTCGCTGACTAGGGATGCAATGATCATTCATAACAAATCTAGCAACCTATTACACGGTTAATGAACAAGTTAAACCTATGATCTAACATTAAACAGCCAGTTTAATGCAAGCATTAAGAACAATTATGAATGAAGACAATCAATGGATTCACTTATCTATTAACTCACGGATCTAATACCCTAACACCCTAGACTAAGCAAGTGGATTACTCAGCCATGGACAGAGAAAACATAGAGATAACAGATGAAGAAAACATGTCTGAATTAATAATAAAAAGCAAAGAAGGTTTAGAAATCTTCTCCAAATGATGTAGAGATTCTTCTCTCTTAACAAGAGTACAAGTTTTCTCTCTCCAAAATCTCTCTAAAAAGTAATGTAGAATGTCTTGAATAATAAGAAAATATATATTGCAGGTCTCTGGCGGCTGCATGAGAAAAAGGGGGAAGCCATAGGTAAAATCCCGAAATATTTGGAAACTTCCTTAAAAATCTCTATCGCTGGAACATGCACGTCAGACTGCTCCGCACTATTGTCCTGCGTGGAAAACTCCAAATTGCACTCTTTTTCTCCTCTTTTCCTCCAACTGGTCTATCTCTCATCCAATGCAACTCCAGACCTGTAATGACTCGAAAAGAACTAGGAAGACTCGATAAAGATTTGAAAACCAATTAGAAAACATATATACAAGATGCCAAAAACACCATATATAAATAGACTGGGCAAAGACTGGATCAGCTAGCTCGAACGCGAAAGCCTACCAGTTCGCGCTCCAATCAATTTGATCGACCAAAGGCAACGCAAAAATCCCTCGAGCTATCGAGCTCCCGAAACCCTAATGACGCAGATACGAACTGTATGAAACACATATCCACTACCATTAAGCAAATACAAATCTTGCATCCGAGTTAAAAATAAGACAGACTCGACCTCTAACGAGCTCGTGAAACACGAAGGATCGACAAGTCGCCCTCCTCCAATAATGGCATCGAGTTCGATCTCTGATGCAGAAGCTCGAGGAGTCGAAACTGGATCTTGCTCCACGAAAACAATGAGCCATATGTCCAAGGAACCTTAGCAGCTCAGTGGCCGAGTTCGACTCTTCAAGAATATCGACCAACACAACTCCAAAGAGCTGAAGTCAAGGAGCCAATGAAACTTTACACTCTCAGATCGATAGTGAGCTTTTGAACAAGCTCTTATTGTGCCTCCAGAAATATATTGAGCATATATCAAGCAGTTCGAAACAAAAATACCGAAGAGGCGCGAAGAAAGCTCAAGCCTTGCAGTCTACACTCCTTAAGTGACAAATCCATCCACTTCATTATGAAAAGAGCCATCGAACGCCTGACTCCAAACGATCTCGAACTACTTAAGGGGACAGTATATCCCTTTCTGTAGATGAAGAAAATAGATTTTATCTATAACGAATCGTGGAAAATCACGAACAAAATCCAAAGCATCACTAAAAGGCTCCGACCACGAAATTATTTCATGTTAAGGAAAACGATAAATCTGGACAAACCACGCAGAAATATTCTAAGATAACATGTTGTCTAAACGATATTTCCAAACAAAAGCAACCCGCAAGAGGCAGTAAGCGCGACATGGTCCACGACGGCGTACTATGAGTTGTGCACATATCAAGTTAATAATTCACAGCCGCATCAACTTCTTATCAACTACACAAGGAAAAACCGATCAAACATCCAACACCATTTCTTCTCCGCTAGATCGCAGTCGTTAAAACTAGAACACGCCCATGTCAGTAAACAATTATCTTTAATCTATTTACACATAAATACATTGCATCAGAGAATAGATTCTCGCATTACTTTTACAACTTATATATTATCAAATTCAAATCACTATTTTAAATCACAAGTTTTATAAATAAACTTATATAACCGCAAAATATTTTATACATTATTCTCACGCTACCAGTAGCTCGAACTACTATTGAGATTCACTTTTCGGTCTCAATTGGCTCGAAATATCCTTAAACACTATTTCAACTTTAAACAAACTCAAACTCTTAGCAAGTTTTACCACACGGTCTCAAACGACCCAAACTCTCATCGACCGTATCAAAAACAACACCTATAAACCACGTCCTTAGGCCACCGCTGGCCCGCGAGTTAGATTCCTGATCAGCTTCTATCTCGCAAAACACTTTGAGGACTAGCGATATGAACTGCTCATATAATCGAACCAAAGTAAAAGTTCGACTATCGACGTGTAGCCAATCATTTCGCATTGACTTGATGATTCGTTGGGTCATATATATATATTTCCAACACCATTACACAAACACAAAGTATTTACATAAATCGACATGACCATGGTCAAATCAAAAAGCTCATAAATAAAAACAAACTTGGTAAACATATCAATCATACGAGTCCAATCTACCACGAGAGATCAAGGTAACTCTTCATACTTCCCAAGTCAGCAACCCTGTCCGCAAGCTCAGACCACCACCTGTAAAGCTCCATTCAACTATCATCCCTCCAGCGGCATTTACAAAATATTACTTCGAAATCTTGTCCGGACACATGTGCATAAATGAAGTCGATCATCTGATGATCAAACGAACCTCATCTATTAGCTTAGATCGAAGTCATATTTTGATCATGACAAACGAGCCAAGACCAAACGCTTCATGCGACCTCTCTCGCACGATCTCGTTATCAAACAACAAATGACTTTACGAACTCCTCAAAAGAAAAGTCAGCTTGAAGACATGTTGTTTCGGTTATTAAAAGACTTCTCCGTTCTCCAACCGCATGACCTCACTTGAAGAACTGGGGGACAAATGTTGATACCGGATTTGTCACACAATCCTTCCCGCCAACAGAACAAGTTGATTAATGGTTCGGCAAATCTTGGTTTGGTAGAAACGGTTTGACGTTTGGACCTACTTAAGATCGAAGTGGTTAAAAGACTTGTTCAGAACTTATTGAATTAGTCAAGATCATTTATTTAACTAAAAGATATACACATTCCAAGAATTAAGGAAGTCAAAGCTAAAATAAAGGAATACGTGCAACAACATACCGAGTTCGACTGATGGCGAGCTCCTCTTATAAAGACGTAGCTCTCGAGGGGGGGGGGGGCTCCCATAAAAGAATAAGAATAAAAGATATATTATTTCTACCAGAATCATGACGCCGACAAGATGACTTAAACAATCCTGATTGTTTAAGAAGAAGAAAAGATACACAATTGTTTATGTTGATTGCACGAGACGACGTAGCTCCTCCAAGTCATCATGTCTGGAGCTGAACAAGAGCTCAATCTCTCCTCATAAACCATAAACGAATATTCTCACCTCCACTTCGTCTCATAAACACACGACCATTTAGTTTGATGAGATCAAACTCTTCCTTTTATTGTAAGAGCCAAACAAGTCAATAATAACGAACCTTGATCACGCTAATGACACGAGCTCGTATTCATACGAAGCCATTTACATGAAGCCGATGTATCGTTCGCTCAAGACCGACCGGACGAATCCGATGTCTCCCCCGAGACCGATGAAACCGGGTACGTAGGCAGCTCGATCCCGAGTTCAGTCACGATCCTTCTTTCTCCCGATATCTCTATGATATTCGACCTACGAATATAGTCTATTTTCGACGACTCAGACCTGGTTATATCGTTGTGTTCCGAGGATATCGTTGCCCGCGTTATTTCTTTCCCAAATTGAACTCCCGTTCACTATTAAATACTTAGTATAGATTTTAGGATCTACAATGTTTACTGGCCTGATGTGGGCAAAAAATAATAATTTGAAATTGGAGACAAGATGTAAAAGGCAGAACACATCATACAATGTCGTTTTACTTCTACAGTACTACTGGGCCAAGTTATCACCTAGTTGAGCCACAACGTAAGCCCAGCAAGGGAACAAAGCTTTGATGCACCGCAAGTGCGGGATACCTTCATATGGGGTCAGTCAAAAGTCAACAAATGTGTAGCCACACGTGTAAGTATATTCGAGTGATTGTCGGATTGGCCACGTGAAAAATCCAGCAAATACCCGACACTCGGTTTGTGCCATCTGAAATTTTCTGTTTTGTTTACCAAATCATTGAAGTTCTTGTCATTCTCTTTGTCGCCCAAGAAAATTGCCTGTGGAAAATTTTGGTTTCAATATTAGGTTAACCAAAGAGTTTCACGATATTGCTTTTTTTTTTTTTTGATGAAATATTGCTTTTTTTTTTCTTTCTGTGATATCAAAATATTTGTGGATGTGATCATTGATCTCTTCAAACTAGCTTTATATTCCATTCATTTCAAAATAATACATGTTCTAACACTTTTTAATTGTTTTTAAAAGATCAATGTTTTAGATTTTTTTTTATATATTTTAATAATAAATTGTTAACTTTATGAATATCAATTGATAATTTTGGATTTATTGAATTTATTGGTTTAAATTTATGAGAAATTGTTATAATTTTTAAAATTGATGCATTGATAGTTAAATATTAATTTTTTTATTTGTGAAAAATCTAAAACATAGTTATTTAGAAATAGAAGGAGTATATCTTAATGAACTTGTTAGCAGAGAGATGTATAAAACCAAGATTCATTTAGTTTTTTTTTTGAAAAAAAGATTCATTTAGTTATATAAACGGTTTCTTCAAATGCCAATTATAAAAACGATAGAATGAATACAAAATTTCCTGGCAAAAAAAAAAGAATACAAAATTTAAACAAAATAAAACCTTAAGTTTAAACAATCATTTTGATAAACGTCCTAACTTTAATTTCGAAACCATAATTCCAAATAAAAATATGAAGAGACACCATATAGAATTCGAAAAACAGAAATCAGACAAGGAAAAAAAACAACAAATCAAAACTGGTAAAAGTCTAGAAATAAAGATTTTACCAGTCGAGGCCGTAATGTACTTTATGACATTGTCTGAAAAATTAATCTTGGATTTTGTGTGAACCCCGACAATGGTTTCTAACGACCAATAATAATCCATGTTCTAAAAATCGGCCGATTGGGCGCTACGCGTCACTCTTCCGCCCCGATTTATGCCAAATCGGTTTAAAAAATTGGATATCCAATTTTCTCCGCCTAGACCGCCTAAATGACCGCCTAGCCGCCTAATCTATTTTTTTTATTTTTTTATTTTTAATAATATTTTTATTTATTTATTTGATCTAAAATTTTATAAATATCATTTATATTCATAATTTTGATGAAAATTACACTATATTAAGTTTATATATTCTATTTGTGTGTTTTATAGAATCTTAAACATAAAAATGTATTAATGTTATACACAATTAAAGATTAACATGTTTTATAACATAGTAAACAATCTAAAAATTCCGCCCAGCATAATTTTCGATTATCTCTTTAGACGCTAGGTCCAACCCGACCGCCCGAGTAGCGCATAGCGCCTTCCCGAACAGGGATAATAATGTGTATATATCAGTTTCTACTTGTGTTTTTTAACTAAAGCATCTCTTTCTTGTAAATAATGCCAGCATCCATTTTGGGTATTGTCTGCTGTTTTCTGTAGCCCAGAAATAATACATTAAAATCGATTACAATGGCATGCCTTTTGTAAACTTTGAATAATTTTATTTTACTAAAATTAAATCTTTTATATGTAAAAAAGAAACAATTTCAAGCCAGTTTTGTGGTCTCTGATATCACACAGGGAACAATTTTTCCCACAACTTGGCAAAATTTCATTCATTTCTACTTCCAAGAGGATATGTAATAGAATGCAATAATAAGTCTTATTCTTTTAGTTACAAAAAATAAAATAATAAGTCTTATTCTTTTTTTTTTTTTTAGCTGGTTTTTAAATAGTAAGTCTTATCCATGAGTGCTACTTCTGACGTTAATGTGAATTAAACTGATAAAATACTTGCTCGAGTTATAAAATAGTTTGAAAATGCAGCACATTATTATATTACGTGCACATAATAAATTGTCGGGACTACCGTCTACATACATATTATTTATTTAATTAACTAGTTTTCGATCCTTGAATCTTTGATGATTCTTGTTCATCTCTCGACGATTTATAACATATATGGAAAACTATAGTTTACTAAAAATACATAACAGTCAGAACAAATTAAGGTTTTTTTATTTATTGAGTTTGCTAAACCAGGTCAGTTTTAGGAAATTCACCCTGACTAATCAATTGCAAGAGAATAGTAAAAACGAAATGGATTAAAAGAAACATAAAGTTCCTATGTACATGTGATTATGAGCTAAGCATAGTTTAAAACATAAGTTGTTTACCAAAAACACAGCAAAGCAAAAATTAGATTAAGATAAAAATTAGACAGACAGACAGACGGACATAATGATTAACCACTTTTATCGATACTCATCTGACTACGAAACAGTTCAAATGGGACTAGAAACTTTTTATCACATAGAGAGAGTCTCTCTTTCTCCTCATAGTTTTCTCTTTAGTTACTTCCCCATTGCTTGTGACCAGGGGTCCATTTTGGACACTTGGGGCTGAAGTAAGACTTAACAACCCTAGAGTTTAAAAGCTCAATGATGGGAGCAAACTTCACACACCTCGGTGTCTTGTACTGATTGATCGATGCCCCAAGGCTTATCGCGTAATCCATGAGCTTATCAAAAGTCCCTGACTCAACTACCTTGATCTCCAAGGGTCCAATGGACTTGTCACTAACCCTTCCTTGTCTATACACACTGTTAAACGATTCCTCTATGGTTAAACAACAATCCTCGTAGACCGAGGGAGGAACCGGCGTGTTACCGTTCAAGTAGAGCTCCCAGAACAAGACATAGTGGCCTGGGATGGAGGATGTGTCTGCATAGCTAGTGTACTCAGAGAGTGAGGCATCAAAAGGAACAAGGTGTGTTACCGCGTTTTTAACTGCGTTTTGAAGCTCCACCTCGTCGGTTTTGTCTGAATCAATGCTTAGGACCACGTTCTTGCGGCATATGAAGCTGAATTGTGGTGCATTGTTCTTGAAACCAGCCACTCTTAGGACATCACCCACTCTGTATCTGTACAGACCTGCAAAGAATATCACATATTTTCAGTCTTTTGTTCTTTTGTTAAAAAAATAAAATAAAAGATAATTAGATTAATTTTTTTTTACCGGCATAGGTGGTGACGACAAGCTCGTACTCCTGACCAAGCTTAACGTCAACAAGATCAACAAGCTCTTGCTGTTCTTTCTCAGTGAGTGCTTTTGGAAGACTGATTGAACTAGTGACCCCATTGTTCCTATGAACAGGCAAGAACTCGAAGTAGGCCATGGTCGGTATGAGAGTGTAAGAGACCTCGCTTGGTTTGCATAGTGGCCTGAGGTTCACACCAAAGTAACACTCCGAAGAAGCATACATTGTGCAAACAAGAGGCAAACCGTTGCTGTAATAATCCAAAGTTGGAATATACTGTGACATTGTCCCGGTCACAATCACATCCACATACTTTGTGTTTGGCCAAAGCCTAGTGATGATCCCTTGCCAAGAGTTCTTCTTGCATTCGGATTCGATAAAATCCGCAAGCTTTGGATCCGGTTTAAGAATCTCCCCGACCGCCTCACGGACCGAAAGATCGGTTATCTCAGAACTGAGTGTACCGGTTCTTATATCACGGGTTAGTTCAGGCCAATGTTTCTCAAGAAACTTGATGGCTCTGATGAAACCAGAGGCAAAGACAGCGCCAACACGGAGCACTTCTTTGTGTTGGCATAAACCACATAGCATTTGAGAGTACATGCTTTGGTATGAATCAGGACAAAGGATGGTTTGGTTAGGGCTTGTGTAGTTGGTGTAAGGGTCATATGGTCTGTTTTTGAAGTGGGAGGATTTGTAGTAACTGGTCAAGACAGGACGTGCAGGGAGACCACCTGGTGTCTTGGATTCGGATTTGATGAACAGAAAGTACATTCCTTTGCCTTTGTCAAGACCGGGAACAAACTGGCTCATCACTGGCATCAGGAGACTGTAGAGAAGTGATCTTCTATCCAGCTCCTCTTCTATTGTTGGCATCAGTTTCCTCTCTCCACCAGATGTTCCAGAACTGTTTTACACAATAACATAAAATGATGTTAGCTCCAAAATTTTAAAATATTTTATTTTATTTACCCATAAGAAAAAGTTAAAGAATATATTTATTTTTTTGGGTCAAATAAGTTAAAGAATATTTTGTTTCTTTTTTTTCTTTGATAAAGGTTTTAACAGTGAATGGATGAGAAAGTTAAAATCTTTTTGAGTACCCATTAAAACCGAAGACCGACTTAATAAAGAAATTCGAATATTACATCTCAGCCAAAGTGATGAAACAGAGCATTAAAACAGAGTAACAAAGGATAAACCTGGTGAGGAACTCAGAGATGGGGGTAGAACAGAGGATTTGTGACTTATCGCCATTAGCGATTCTGTTGATCTCAGGCTGAATATCTTCGTAGGTTACGACAGGCATGACGTGTTTGAAAGTCTCGCGGTCGGTTCGTCCCTGGAGCCCGTGACGTTTGAGGTACTCCACGTCAGCATTGCGTGAGAGGATTTCCTCAAGAACCCTTCTCTGGACATCGTCAGCGTTAGAGGTCACTTCCTCGATGAGCTGGAGTCTGTTCTTGTTCTTCTCCGCGAGAGTCTGATCAGAAACCTCCAAAGCTTCGATCTTTGGTGCCTCAGGCATTGTTTTATGTTTTGGTGGGTTTAGAGATTAAAAAATGAGAGAATGAAAGAGAGAGAGAGAGAGAGAGAATGGTGAATAAGCTTTGTTTAGTTTTGAAGCTTCAAGGGTGTGAGGAAGAATGGAAGAGAGCGAGGCGATATATATAGAGGGAGAGAGAGGATGATGGTGAAGATGACGTCGAAGGGTATAAACGTAAATTAACAATATGTTATATCCAGGATTTCAGTGAAAGGTTTACTATTCGTGTTTAATCGGTTTTAAATTATTTTATTTCATTTCGGAAAGTAGAACTAATAATATTTTAATTTCCAAAATGGTCAATACCTCTTCTACTGATAAAATACGTTAGATATTGAAAGAATTTGCTCAGTATACAAAACACTAATGGAAATAAAGAATATATCAGTAATTTTAACTTAATTAATTCACTAACATTTAGGCAAAGAAAGGTCCGGTTTTGTCCTTTCAACATACAGGTTGCCGGTTACCGGTTAGTGATAGTGACGTGGTGATTTAGCATCGCATGAGAGACCGAAGGCAACGTCACCAATTTATTTACCATATGCAGAAAAAGATAACACACTGTCAAACAGAATAGAAAACAAATATACAGTATAGTAAGTAACTTCGAATAGAACATAATCTTATAGATAATGCAAATATAATATAGATGTAACACAACATACGTAAATAATGAACCACCAAATCCTCTTATACTCAAACCCCTACTTAGTAAATCTAAACCCTAAGTAGGATCCTATAAACCCAAATACAATTTATAAATTACATTTAAAATCACATTTACTTGTTCAATAAATAATACATAGTATGGATTTTATATAAAATAGTATATAAATGTATGTTTTACTTACATTAGTTTGAGCATCATATGTAAAATAGTATAAAAAGAAATAAAAGCATTTGTTGATGAAAATAACATCTTTGAACTAGACATGATTCTAACATTCGTGAAACATTAGGATGAAACTAAATTTATATTACAAACAATCATATATAAAAAAAATAATATCGAGAAACGTAAAGAATAGAATACTATATCTAATAGTATAGTAACCTTACATAAATAACTGCAATAAAAAATACATACTATACTATAATTCTGTCGAATATAGTATAGTCTGCAACTTTATCTTCTTCACCTCATCCTTTTTTTCCAGACATAATGATACACATTTACTGGTCCACCATTGTTATTCTTCATCACCATATAAATTCTAAAAGCATGACACATCCATATATTCACCGGTCAAACGTCAAACATTAATTGAGGTCCCATTCCATCGTTTTCACACGACCATCGTTCTTAGAATCTGAGGAGCATCTTTTCCGTCACCGATCAAGCTTTCGTAAACGGTCTTCTTCATAACACAACGTCGCCAATGAAGCTATCGATGACATCTCAGTCTCCTTCAATGAAACTATCCACCTTCCCCAATTTTAGTAAATAAAAACTTACGAGAGAGTGATGTGTGAAAAGTATAAAGCCACGATTTATTGTCTTACATTAACCATTTATTAGTTAATATAATTCTTGTTGCAGGTTGCACAGATTATGAAGAAGGGCATAATCGCATTATTATATAAAATACATTGTTTATGTGTGGAACTTAGGTCAATTTGTTAGATATTGAATTATAATATTTTTTTGTGATATAGAGTGCAATTTCTCTTAGATATTTATTTAATAAATAATTTATTTATTGTTCTCTCTCCTCACCGTTTTTCTCTCTAGTCAAACTTTCAGATCTGAGAGCGTGCTGCTCCGGCCACCGGCGAACGTTAGCGTCAGCGCGCCGGAGGCGTCCCCCTCCTTTCATCTCGCCTTTCCTTTGCTTCGTCTCTCCTTCTGTCGCAGGCCTCGCTGGGTTAGTTTGTTGTTGTGGTGCTTCAATCGCCGTCGCCTTTAGGTCTGAGAGGTAACTGGAGTCGTCATCGTGGATCCGTTTCTGTAGTAATATCGAGGTGAGCTCAGTGGTGGGTGGAGCAGAGTTGGATTTTAGGGTTTAGCCGTTCAGATCCCCTTCCGTTTTCAGATCTGAGCGTGTGTTGGTGCAAGCGGTGGCGATAGAGGCTTTGTGTCGGGTCTCAGCCTGGTTTGAGTTCCGGAGAGTTGTTGATGCGGCTTGCATCTTCTCCGGTTAGATGAGCTCTGGAGGTTCTTTTACTCAGGAGCGCGTGCAGGGGAATGGCTTCGCTGTGTGGCGGTGCCTCTTTTCTGGTTATGGCGTGTGGTGTTTCGAGTTGCCGTTCTGGTTCAAGCTACTTCGGCCATTCTCTTCTCCTTCTGTCTCTCCCGCGACAATTTGTTCATAGACCGCCTTCGTGGAAGTGGCGTCCTTCCGCTTGGTGTTTGCTCGTGGGTTTCATTGTTTATTTTGTTCTCATTGTCACCGAGACCATCTCTACATTATTATGTGGTGGTCCGTCTCTTGGTTCTCAGGAGCGGTTTTAGGAGTGGTGCCTTGTTAAGCCGTGTTGCCTCCGGTTTCTTGGTGCCTTGGTGACTCCTACTGTATTGACAGCTAATCTTAGTGTTTCCTCTGGTGCTTATCAGTGGAGGCAGAGTTTGTTTTCTAACCATCTTGTGCAGGTTCTCGAGCTTCGGTGGACAATGGTCAGCGACTTTCACAAATCCGTCTTGGTAAGTCTCGAGCTTCATTGATAGCTTGGGATGCGGCGGTGATGAGAAAGTGGATATTTCGGTCTTCCGCCCCGATTAACCAGATCAGCCAGCGACACAAATGTCGGGTCCGGGGTTATGACAAGCGATTCGGCTGTGTATCCTTCTTTTGTGTTGGGTCCGGAGAAGCGAGGTAACACGTTTGTGTATCATTCGGAAGTGTAGTAGGGTAGTCTTGGTCGTACGGATTTTATTCGATTCATCATTTGTATTCCGAAGTTAATGCCCTTTCGGGAAGATTTATAAAATCGTAATTATTTAAAAAAATACATTAGATATTTATTCTTTTTGAAGGGGGTTAATACATTAGATACTGGTCGATTTTTTACCCAACATTAACTAAATCATTCTCTTATATGAAATGGAACATGCAAATGGAGCATGTAAATTTTTTTTTTGAATCGGAACATATATTTTTTTTTGAATAAAAATAATATCGTTCTTTAACAAACATTATAGTTCGATCTGTTACAAAGAAAAACATTAGTTCGATTTAATTTAAAACATTTTGGTTTGCTTTGGCTAGGTTTTTCCTATTAGAACATTACGGTAAACGTATTAATGTGACAGGAACAAAAAAGAGTGACAGGAACGATCAAATGCAAACATAACCATATTAGATAGATACAACTGGGCATGAATGAGGACACAGATTTATTACGGGATTTTTACCCGGTTGACCAGGACGGAGAAACCGGCAATATCCGTTTAATCAGCAATAGTTTCTAACGGAGTTGTCCCACAAACTACCGGCAACAAACTCCTCTAAAGCCTTTCCTAAAACCCTAAGATACACCATCGTTTTCCGTTTCCCGGTAAACACAAAAAACGGCGTTCACTATGAACTTCTTGCCGTACTTTGAGATGTTTTTTGGTCAATGTATCCCGGCGAGAAGAAGTAGAAATTCAGAGGTCGGGACCATTACAGCTGGACTCCATTGTTATTGGTTGACACGTGTAATTGGTGTTATACTAGTTTGGTGCCTTCACGTATAGTTTATTTTCTTCCAACCCTTTTGCTGGATATCATCCATGAATATCAAATGAGTGTATATATATAATCAACATTTTTTTGGGTGTGAACACCTTATGTTTTCTTCTAGATGGTTTTATTTGTATAATTTGAAAAAATAATCTGTTAAATATCGGCAAACGCCTTAGATTGTAAACTCAAATTTTTGTTACTGGAATTATCACATCGGGGATACAACTATTTGACGTCAAAGTCTTGATATTAACTAGAATTAGATACGAGACCAAGATGGTAGTATTTAGCAAAGATATTATTCCCATCAAAGTGTCATCTGCTTTTCAATTTATATTCTTGTTTATCTAACTTAAATTCTCAGTGTTTGTTTTGGAATGTTCTAATCATATATAATGAGTGAAAATTATAGAAGAAGATACTATAGATATGATATATAACGATAGGTAATAATTCGCGCTTTGCGCGGTAATTATTAATTTCGTTATTTTTTAATAAGGAGATATTAATCTGTTTAATCTAGATATCGTCGGTTTAGTTTTAGGTTTTTTTTTTATTTTTAATCGTCTAAAATATAACTATCATTTTAAATAAATATTTATTTGGTTTGTTCGGTTAAAATGTTTGATGTTTTTAATTTTTTTTTCTGTGATAATAAAAAATTACTATTATTTGTTTGTTTTCATGTTATGAATCTTAGATAGTCGTGATGCCGAACCAATGGTTTCATATTATAGTTTCGAAACGGATAATAGTTAAAAAAAAAAATTATTAAGACAAATCATTTTACTACAATTTGGTCGATAGTGAAAGAAACATTAAGAAAAAGAATATTTTAACTTCCAAAAAAATTAGATATTTCAGTTGTGGTAAAAGTATGTAAAAGTATATAAAGATGGTTGATAAATATATAAAGATACTGTTAATTCATATTAAATGACATTTTTTCAAAATAATACATGAAAAATAAAATTCTTAAAATGAAATTATTTAAAAAAAAAAATATTGTAAAATTTAAATATATGTATATATATATATATATATATACATATAACATATCAAATTAGACATTCGTTCCTATAAATATTGATATTTGTGATTTTTTTTTTTTTTACAGATATTGCATTTTAGTATTTGATTTGCTTCGTAGAGTAACGGATATCCAGATTTTTTGGTTCGAATCAAAACGGATAACGAATCGAATCAAAATTTATAAATAATTTATTCAGCTCTATTCGTAAACAGTAAAAATAACGTAAAGAATAATCATGCATGTGCGTTTTATATTTAAAAAACGTAAAGTACATAGGCTGAGAATCTCTCTACATATGACATGTGTTCATTTTAGTGTAAACACATTTATTACAATGCTTTTACACGTGACATGTGTCTAATTAAATGTGAATACATTTATTACATTGCGGATGACTACTTACGGTTTATATGTTTTCTATGATAATAAGGATTAATGCGTAATTAAACCCTCCGATTATTAAGCAGAGAAAGACAAGGAAAATACGATATGTTCATTAATTCTTCGGAAATCTTTTAGCCAAAATAACAACTATATATTTATAATTTATACGAACAATTACAAAGTACTTGTCTTATCACAAAAGTATATATTTTCTTTCGTTGACAAGTAAGTTGGCATTTTATTCGACAAGCAACACTGTATAATCAGGGGATATCTTCAAAACTCAACATCAATTTAAGCCACTGGTAGTATAAATATATTGTAAGGACTGATCAAAATACGTTTAGTCGAATCAGTAGAAAGTAAATCATTGATTATAAAGAAAAATATATTCAAACATAAATATATATATATATATATATCAGTTTTCAAAAACTCACGACGGCTAACGTAAGTACAGAAGTACATAATACGGGTGCACATATATAATCACATATCTTGAAAGAGACTGCTATGTATTTTAGGTTTAAAATCGGTGCCTAACAAACTAACGTATGCGTAGACGACTATATATATTTCTTTGGTCACTTCCGTGTTCGTAATTAGCAGTTAAATACTTGGGTGAAAAAGTGACTTACCAAAAAGAGCGAATCAATATCCCCCTCCAAGTTAGTCAAACTTCTTTTTTTTTTCTTTCTGGCAAAGAGCCTAAGAAGGTAGTTAACCTTTATACTCATATTCTTGTGAGATGATTTTTCTATGCATATGACTATAGAACTTTATTGTAATATATTCGCAAAGCATCCTAAAAATTTAAAGAAGTAAAATTCGTAATGGAAAATTCCGTAAATAACATCACTAGATGATGTCAGCTATACGGTCTACGTTTTTTATATTCTTTGCCGATTTTATGCTCGCCATCTTCCTTATTTACGTATGGTCCATAAATTCCCTAGAAAATTCCAAGAAAAAAGAACTAGAACGAGCTAAAAATATCTGAATCATGACAAGAGTTAATACTATGAAGATGAGTGTTTTATCGTTTTAGGAAATTTGTTTGATACGGACCATACGGTAATGCCATGTGGGAGCTCCCCACCAATAAGGCCGAAAATCAGGTGATAGCGGCTGCACCGAGATGCAAGGGTAGGGCCGTAGGACATTTCCTTGAGGCCAAGTCCGTAATATAAATAATTGGCTCTATAGTAGTGTGAGCCGTAATGGCGTTTTCTGAACCTTTTGAAGTTTTGATGTATATGTAATCCATACTTAATTAGTGATTCTGACTCTACACGTTTCATCGCAACACAAAGAGTTTTTGTTGTGCTATTATACGGAAAGGCTATGGGAGGCACCGACAGATCATTGCAAATCTTTGACCATTGACTTTTTGTATCTGTACACAAGGTGTCAATTTGTTTTTTGTTCTTTCAGTTTTGTAGGAATGCTATTTTTCTTTTATTAAGTTTGGGACTGACAAAAAAAAAAAAAAAAAAAAGAAAAGAAAGTTTGGGAATGACGTATATAAGAAACACGTATGCATGAAGCTGAGATGAACTAAACGACCCAATGATAGTGAAGGGTCAACTCACCCGAACCGAGTGATGAAATATATCTTATCAATTGTTTGTTGAGAAGACGGAAAACAAATTCTAGTAAAGTGTTTAAATATCTAAATTCTCGTCCATGCATGTAATCTTCAACCTAAACCTAATCATATACTTCGCACGTGATATTGCAAAAGCTAGTAAAATCTATACAGCGTACTATATTTTATAGACTATACAATATCGACCTGTGTTGTATACGTACGTTACGTACGTACGTACATGCAAATTAATTTTCCCGTAAACTAAGACAAGTGAGAACAGATAACTAAAGCTGCTAACTTATGTTATTTAATTACTGGATTTTGGAATAACTGATAATGATGGTGTCACAACCGGCATGTGGATGGTTGAATGTTGAAAGATGGCTTTATGGTTTACTTAGAGGGAACAACACATAGGATATAGGTGTTATTTAATTAATTACTGTTAATTATTTCTTAAGTAAAATTAATTTTCATTAATATCAAATTAGTTCGTGAAAACCAGTGACGTGGTCCCTGATTGTTTCTTGTTTTCCGGTCCCTAAGATAATATAGTCAAAACTCAAAGCCCTAGTTGTTGCTTGTGTACACACCAATTTTCCTGTTTACTGTAGAAGTGAAAGTGGGCAAGTTTTTCAGTAAATAATGTTTTTGACCGTCAATTCTTCGACAAAATATCGACCATCTGAATCTGAATAGAATGAAAAAATATATCTTTTGCAGACAATATATGTTTTAATTTTGGATCTTACAAATTAATGGCCGTCCCAAAATGTTTGCCAACTCATCAAAATTAGTTATGTGCATAAATAAAATACACATGTACAGACTATTACAATATTGTATTATACTATGTACGTAGTAAAAGCTAAAATGCTCAAGGCTAACTGGATAAAACAAATTACATAATGTATCTAAGAAAAAAATAATACATAAACAAAAATATACAATCTTAAAGTTTATACTCTTCATGCTTATTATTCTTCTTTTACAACAAATGTTCTTCTTCAAATTCTGAGAACTTAATCATTCAAAGCTGCAAATCAACGGAAATGGAGCCATGTCTTAGACCACATTAGAAAATTCGGAGCCAGATCAGTCGTCCATATTGATTAGTTGGAGCTCGGCCAGATACCTTCCAATGTTTAAGAAAAAAAAAAACAAATTAAGCAAATCTCAACGCAAAGATCGGTCATTCGTAATGAATCCGCAAGACCATTTAATTTTTAACCAGCAGTGTTGAATACGTATTGAATAAATTAAACTGTAATTTTAGATGAACTGTTGAACTGGCTCTTCGATATCCTTGGAGTCCCAAAAAATCAATCTAACTATTTTGGAGTTATAAGTGCTATCCTACTCCACTTGTCACACAGTCAGCTGATCAAGAGCCTTCCACCCGACATGTAAAGGAATTAGTAATCTGCACGAACCTTTATGGAATTATCTCCTAGCACAGTCTGTAAACACATGCAGTTTGTAACGTGAAGGCAGGACCGTGTCTGATGAAGAGGTTAATTAAAATGATACATAAATTAAATAAAAGATGTTATTAAGATGTATAGTAAGAATTAAAGTAGAGATGACTGGAAATTGATTAAGGAAGATTCAAAAACCACATGAAAAAGTGAAAGTTCAGAAACCACCAGAAACAGGAACTAAAATACGAGATACCAAGAACGATTTCTTGTATATTAGAAATCTGTTAAACAATCTCCCTTGATCTGTTTAATCCGAATTACTCTCAGTCACACACGACTAGAGACAAACCAATTTCTAATCTCTCGAAATAGAAGCATAATCTCTCAAAATAGAAGCACGAGCTGCACTAACAGGTCACTCGTCTTCCTAATGCTGGCAAGAACAACCATCTACTTTAGCCACTTAATCTCTTAAACGTTAACCTAAATCTACCCCAGGTAATAAGGTTAAATACCCTTAACACAATATCCTATTTTCCTAATATTGTGATAAACCCAAATCTTCCAGATCTTCTTTGCTTCACGCCAAAGTAATATCCTGGAACCATTGAGACGCCGACACCTCATCGTCTCATAACTGACTTGTAACAGCAAGTTACACATCTTTCAACGCGTGTAACACATCCTCTATTACATGATCCGACAAGCTCCTTTTCATGAGCTTACATTCTCCCCCTTTTTATCTGAATGTGACAACCTAAGCACCCTGCACTGGAAACAACCACACAGCACAAATATCCAAGACCATGGAGTCAACTAGAATACTCAAACCACTAATCATGAGCTGAAAAACACATTCTTAAATAAGTTGCAAATAAGGTTCATAAAAAGCACAGCCGATACACATAGTCTAAGTCTTAGATGCCACAAGATAGATCACATCAACATTAAACTTGCAAATGAAATTCAGATATGACACAGTCGTCATTCAGTATCAACTCAATCCTCCTCCTCGTCTTCATCATCTCCATCCTCCTCCTCGTCTTCATCAAACCCTGGATGAGGAACATAGTGCACATAATCTCCCCCTGCGTAGGTGCACATTAAGATAAAAAATATTTGTTAGACAAGCAGTAGGTAGCGATACAAAAATTGTACAACTCTCTTACTCCTCATGCAGACTCGAATGGCTTTGAGACCAGCAATGGTGCGATTGATGTCTTCTTCAAGACTCGCATCACTTGAATCTGCTCCAGACCCTCGACCAGCCATAATGTCCTTGACGACTAACTTTGGTGTTCCCGTGAATTCATCATTGAGCGTGTCAGGAGGTATAGTACACTGGAAGAGAATAACCTATTGAATCAAGGTAGGGAACATGATGCAACGAGTCTTCTCTATCTTAGTGTTCTCCGCCATTGCCATAATCTGATCGTAGACTAGTTTCCCAAAGTCAAATCCATCATGATGATGAAGCATGTAGACAAACCTGAGACGCTTCTGATTCATAGATGTGTAGTTCATGGTGGAAATCCAGTTCGAGCAGACGAGTTTGTACAGAACCTGATTTGTAGCAGTGAGATACTTCGAACTCATATTCTCCCATCGTCTTATTCTACCATCAGTGAGAAAACCACAAACTTCATCAATGCTTTCATCCATCCAGTTAGGATCTTCTTCAAACCCCGAAATACAATACAGAGAATTAATCAGACTTGGAGAGAAATCAACTAGAGATCCTCTGACATACACAGCTATACCATCGTCTCGTTCCTCAGCCTCAGGGAGATTAGCGATGAATTCTCTTATTACATTCAGCTGATATGGATCGATATCAGTGAGAGTATGAATCAAACCTGCTCCAGTCACAATTCTTCTGACATCAGAGACATTGTCGTCCGTGAGAGAGATACACTGCTGAGGAATGAACTTCCGGCCTCAGAGGTCTTTGAAACGCTCAGTTGCAGACATTGAGAAGAACCTTCCAGTCATGGGCATTTTTTTTGGTCGCATGAGCTCTGGATAGAAGTGAGCTTTAGTTTGATAAACATTCTGACTCTCCTCATATCTATGTTCTTTGTAGCGATTTTCTGGAGTATCAACTACAACCAGAGCTTCATCGGGGTTGTCGTCGGAGGAGTCATCATCCGAGAGAGACTCAACTTCTGACTCAACGTACTCAGGTGGAGGCGCAGTATCACCAGCTGAAATACGACGGCGAAGTTGCTTCCGCGAGGATGGGCACGATCCCGAAGGGATGTCAAAAGTGTTCATCGGAGCTGTCTCGGAGACATATGGCGGATCGGACTCAACATTCTTTAGCTTCGAGAGCCGCGAGCTTCTTCTTGCTTGTTGCATGTTGGTAGTGAGAGAGATCGAGTGCGCCGGCCAAGAGAGAGAGAGCGTGACACTTGAGATCGGCTGAATCATTCAAGCCACAAGTACCAACCCTAAGCACACTCACAAAGCGAGTTAGACAACACAAAAATAGGCCCAAAATGTATGACCCAGATCTAATGAATGAAGAACTCAAAATCAAACCGTTGCATTTTTTTTTCTTATTTATTATTATTTTTTTTTGTTTTTAAATTTTAAAACTACCATGTACCAACATCACTTACGTTTGTGAGAGAGAGAGAGTTTGTGAGACTGATAATCAAGTCCTCGTGAGCAATACATCAAGCAAAAGAAACCGTATCTTGAACAACTCGCCAGAAGACATACTCAAAGATGTCTTTAGCGTTCAGAAGAGAGCTACAAAGATTGCTCCCCACTCGTACTAAGTCACCAAGAAGTTTTAATAGAAATCAGTGAGACCAACCCAAGTCTGTAGCTATTTCTCAGCCGAGTAGCTGTCACAGACAAGATTCTTCCCCACACCTCACTCACACCTTAGCTCCTACAACATCGCTGTCACTTTCAGATTATGTATCACTGAAGCACATGAGTGATTTGTCCTTTTTTAGATTGTTGGGACATTCACTTCGAGTGTGACCAAACCCCTTGCAATCAATGCATTTTAGCTCTTTTCGTTTAGCTAGAGGACACTCGCTGCGATAATGCCCATAGCCCTCACATTCGTGACATTGTAACTCCTTTTTCTTAGAGTTCTTTGAGTCTTGCCTAGTGTGTTGTGAGTTGCCACGATCTAATTCAATCCTCTGAAACCGTGAATTCGATCGATTTCCTCCTTTCTCCATTCGCTTGATGAACTTATTGAAGTTCCGAGCCATTAATCCCAAGTTCTCTTCATTTTTCGCGACTCGGTCATGTTCTTTAGAGTCAGCTGTAAATGCGATGCTCTTTTGATAGTTTACAGTTAGATCAGTCTTCTCCAGATCATGAACCTTTAAGATTCCTGATAATTGATCAAATTTCATCTCATCAGTGTTAACAGCTATATCCAGTACTGCCTTGTATGCTTCAAACCGTGGTGGAAGACACCTTAACAGCTTCTTCACTAAATCCTTCTCATCATATTTCTTTCCAAGAACCGAGGCTTCACTAGCTAGCTCACTGATCTTTGAAATGAATCCGTCAATTGGTTCATCATCACCCATCCGAAGATTCTCAAACTTTGAAGCTAAGTGATTAATCCTTGTTCTTCGCACTCTGGTGTTTCCTTCGAAGTGATTGACCAAAATATCCCATGCCTCTTTAGCAGACTCACACCCATGAATGATTTTGAACTGGTCCAGATCAACTGCAAAGAAGATCGCCGTAAGTGCTTTTGAGTTGAACTTTGATGATGCCTTCTCTTGATCAGTCCACCTATCTTTTGGCTTTGGAGCCAGTGTTTTGTCATCAGTCATCATCGCAGGAACAAACCAGCCTTCTTCCACTGCAGTCCATGCATCCTCGTCAATTCCTCTGATCAACTGCCGCATTCTTGCCTTCCAATGACCGAAGTTACCACTGTCCAGCATGATAGGTTTCTGAATTCCGAATAGTTCCTTCATGGTGTCCATAAAATCCACAGGATCTCAACCTGTTAGTAGTATATGATACCACAGAGGTTTCCTGCTCTGATACCAAATGAAAGTTCAGAGACTACCAGAAACAGGAACTAAAATACGAGATACCAAGAACGCTTTCTTGTATATTAGAAATCTGTTAAACAATCTCCCTAGATCTGTTTAATCCGAATTACTCTCAGTCACACAAGACTAGAGACAGACCAATTTCTAATCTCTCGAAATAGAAGCACGAGCTGCACTAACAGGTCACTCGTCTTCCTAATGCTGGCAAGAACAACCCTCTTGCTCTAGCCACTTAATCTCTTAAACGTTAACCTAAATTTACCCCAGGTAATAAGGTTAAATATCTTTAACACAATATCCTATTTTCCTAATATGTGATAAGCCCAAATCTTCCAGATCTTCTTTGCTTTACGCTAAAATAATATCCTGGAACCATTGAGACGCTGACACGTCATCGTCTCATAACTGAATTGTAACGGCAAGTTACACATCCTTGAACGTCTGTAACACATCGTCTGTTACATTATCCCACAAGCTCCTTTTTTTTAGCTTACAGAAAGTGGCTTATCTTTCAGTAGAAAAGGGGTTTGGAGATTGTGTTTAAATCTCAATTTCTCGTCTTTTTATGTAGATGGAATATATCTAGAAGTGACAAAAATCATGGAGTTTTCTTCTTTTCCTCGATACATATATGTGTGATATATCTTATAAGGGAACGAAATAAATTTGAAAATGGGCCATGGAATAGTATTTTGCTATTTTGTATAGCCTCAAATATCACCAAGTTTTTTTACCACATATTTATTTATTGCCAATAAGATGTTTATACCGTTTTTGGTTTTAAATATTTTTTTCTTAGACGATATGATCAGTTTTATTATTATTATCCTCAATGTCATCGGTTAGTTCTTTCAGTTCTATAGTTTAGTAGGCTAAACTTAAAACTCGAAGCTGCTTCCATTTAAACACTTATTTTTAGTGAATGTCATGTTGTTACTCTCCACAATATTACGAAATGAGAAAATTAGTAAAATCAAAGGGAGGTGTGGACCGTAACTGGAAAAAATCAGGGTTCAATAAATATGTTTTTTAATAATAAAGTTTTTATAGTTCAAAAAAAAATATGTTTTCTGATCATTGTACGAGATCGTACGGTCGTCGCTCAAAGACAGTGGCACATATAAACAAGCAAGAAATGAATTGACAAAATTCCACATACGATTTTGAAATAAAAGGATAACAAAATCAAATGTCTTTTGAATTTCGGTAACGAAGGGAAGGACAATAAAGAACGGAGTTAAAGGTGAAAAATAAAAAAGGGTTTGATTTGATTTATAAACTTTCTCTAAAAGCATGATTCCAATGCGATGCGTCACTTCATCATGCAGTATCATTACACCATGCCACATCTGTTTATCAGATCATCTATATATGTTTTCTTACTGATAATACATTAAACTACGCAAACAAGAAATATAAGTGCAAAAGTTTACGTTACATTTCTACCATGAAATAAGTAGACATATATTTGTTTCGTTAAAGGCTCTAAGTATTCCGTTGTATTTAATTTGAATTTGAAATCATTTTCATTTGTTCATAAAAGAAAATAAATTGAAAATTAAAAAAAGAATTCGAAAGTCATATTAACCCAGTAGCAATAACATTATGGCCCGGTTTCTTTACATTTTTACCAAAACAAAAATACTATTTTTAATGAAATGGTGTTTATGTATATGTCACAAAATTCTGTGATTAGTTATAGAACACTAATTTTTGATAACTTTCTTAGAGATATAAAATATTGATTTGAGACTACGAACAACAAACTACAACATGCAATTGGTTGCAAGTCGTAAATTGCAGTAAAGTAGAAATGGACGTACGTATTTTTTTTTTTTGAAGCGTTTGTACGTGGATTAGCAAATCTATAAAATTTTATTTTAACGATTAAATATAATTTAGAATCAGATATACTAAAAATATTTGAACCATTTCTAATTATCATTTTTAGTATTTAACTGCATGCACCAGTAGTTTATATTATTATTTTCTTGGTAGAATGTTAAATTACACCAGTAGTTTATTCAAAATATAACATTTACCAACCAATCTTTTGAAGATGTCATTTCGAATGTACCTACCATATATACTACACTTAAACCTTCCACACCACTTCTAGCATTGTCGCCATGTAAAGCTTAATGTCTACATCTTAGTTCTATCTCTTGTCGTGACAATAATTGATCTTGAAATCGATCGGTCGTGCATATCAAAATTATATAGAAGTACTGTTTACTTTTATCCTTATCCTTGACTTTTTTTTATAGGTTACTATTAAAAGAAACCCACTAAAACTAGGGCAAATAAGAACCTCTTGCGATTGAACGATATTTTGACAAATTAAGTTTCATGTCTACTCTTTTTACTCTTTCTAGCAATTTGTTTTCTCTGATGTACAATGAATGTCTTTTCAAAAAAATGTACAATGAATGCATTCCAAATAGTGCTATAGTTAGTCTATGTGTGGTTATCTAAAAATGTTTCATCCTATTCCTTTGTGTGAGTAAAATAGTTCATCAAGAGATCAAATGTTGGGGCAAAAGCTTAAGCTTTGTATATTCCACCTTCCACCACATGCTTTCGTGGACACATAAATAAATTATATGAGACTTTTCTTACACATTCATTTCCATTCAAAGTTGAAACCACAATAAAATTTTGAAAAATCGAGCTCAACGATCGATTGCTGAATTACAATTTTTTTGGTTAAAAATATCACAATTATATGTAATAAATAGAAAATGTTAACTGAAGCCACACAAGGTTTTAGTTAAAAATTTCTATTTACTATATATAATGGTAATCTGGCAATCGATCATTGAATTCGTGTTGAAGAAAATATCTCACACTGAAAATTTTGATGGGACATGAGTGATATATAAGAGATTTGCTATTCTAGTTATACCGTAAATTGGTTTTAAGTTGAAAATTCATAATAAATCCAAATTTAATATGGTATTAGAGTTAGCCAACACCTTATGGCATTAATTTTTTCTGAAAAATGACCCGATCATCCCACTGATTGCGGCCCGAAGAAAATTTAATTCCATCGAAATAGTTAAAAAAATATTATTTCGGAGAAGGTATAATGTAATATGTTAAGATTAATGGTTATACGCACAATTATCTCGAGGGAGGATGGTTGAGAAAAAAATTCATATCGAGAATTTCGATGGGACATGAGTGATATATACAACTTTTAAACCGTTTTATTTACCACCAATTGATTTTAAGTTGGAAATCTAGAAAACTTTTCAACTCGATTTTTCAAAATTTTATATCACTGAAGCTTTTTTACAACGTGGTTAAAACTTACATACAAAACAATACTAAGGATGGTGTATTGAATTAAGGGTTTTAGGAGATTTTGGATTTTTGTTAAAGTCTCCTGTTATTCGATCAATCATTTTAAAAACTCTTTCAAAATCAAGTGTTATTCAATATGTGTTTTGTGCAAAATCACTTAAATTCACTTACAATCTCTTGTTATTCAATTAAGCATTTATAAAAACTATATCAAATCTACTGTTATTCAATTGAAAACAATATTTAGTAAAAAAAGTTTGTGATACAGATTTTTGGAGATTTCAAGTTCAATTTTAGTTAAAAATAGTTCTCCGAAGAATAACATCTCCATAGATGGTATTTGAAGATACTTGAAAGTAAATTAATTAATATATTATGCATAACATCTCAAGCTCTCATTTTCTCATCATCTGTCTCTGAAAACTCTCGAACGTTTGCGGTTGATAGATCCGGCGGTGGTTAAGACATCGATACCGCCGTCGGAATCATCTATAGCTTTTGATTTCGTGTACAGTTTTAATTTTTGATATGGTGTTTGACCCTGAGCTTAGTGACTGTTGCGGATCTAGTTCCCGAATTACATGACCTCATCTTTGAATTAGCTTCACCCGTGGCGTTTCTATGGCTGCATGTGCTTGATCCTTGGATTCCAGTCTCGCTTTGTCCGGTTTATGCTTGCTCATGATTGGAGGAATGGCCGTGTGCGGTGATTCAGATTCTTTGGCAGTCCTTTGTGGTGGTGGTTATAGTCAGTTATTGGATCGTGCATGTTCCTTTTTGGGTTCAATGATATCAATCTACTTTGGTTTTGTCTCTCATGGCTTTAGGCTTGAAGCTTCCGTCTTTTTGAGGGTTACGGCGTTGATCTCTCAGATTAAAGTTTTGGCTTTTAAGTTTTGTAGATTTTGGTTCTAGTTTGATCTCGGTGTTTTGGTTATGGTTCTCATTTGCTGCTTAGCTAGATTGTACTAGACCCTATGTTGTTGCCGCTGTTTGAGCTATGGTTTGTTCCTTCTGCTACAAATTATGGAGCTTTATGTTCTTGCCTTCAGGGTGACTTGTTCCATATTTGTATTGAAGATTGTAGGCTCTGGCATGATCACAATCAGCATGATCTTGTTGTGATTTTGGACTGAAAGAGTTGAGCTTGACTGGTTTAATTGTTATGCTAGCATTGAATGTTGGCTTGTGTTGGACTAGTCTAGTTTTAGCAGTGTATTTATGTTTTTAACCTTATGCTTTGAGTATCAAAAGAAATAATTTCTTCATGAGTTAAGAAGAAGAAAAAAAAGTGAACTTTGAAATGTATTAATCTGTTCACCTGATTGGGAACCACATCCAAAGCCTCATTATCATGCAGGAACCATTGGCTGAACTATATGTACGTAGGAACTTTATAAAGGTTCGTAATTGAGGATTGTTTTGCTTAACACATGAGAAAATATTAGTAGTTAAATATTATCATTTCAAATCACCTAATCAATTTTAAAATTTTCAGAAAATATCTTACCAAATCACCTAATAATTTTTTTTTTAACTTTTACTTAAATCACTCAAAGCACTTCAAAACTCACCAAAATCAAAACATTCTAAAATTTCCTAAAATCATTAATTCAATACACACCCTTAAATCCGTCTAGTATTTAGTCACAAAATTAAATCATAAATGGAATAAATTATTGTTCTACAAAAAGTAAACAATTTGTGATGAAAAAGTTAGTGAACGAATTCGTGGAATGCTATTTTCATTGTTAAAAAAAAACTGATATGTTTGACTAAACTGATATCTAGGAAAGTAACGTAACTTGTTACTAATTGTATCTCTTTGACATCGTTGATCTCATTTACTTGACAGGAAAGTTTAATATAATGAGGGCACAATTTGCCAATACATAAGCCGGATACATGGTGGACCATAGATGATCAAGCAGTGTGATATGCTTTTGAGCTAATCTATTATGTATGTTCTTCCCGTAACCGACCGGATCAGCCGATATGATGTATCAAAAAATAAGCCGCATATATACGCATGCTATAAGATTTGCTTAGAAGATTAATTCGGACTCCTTTTTTTTTTTTCTAACCAGCTTACAAATATTTTTATCCCCTAATTCATTTGAGCTTTAGTTTTCTTGGCTTAATTAAACCCTTGAGTGATAAAGGATTCAAACTTGCGATTTTCTATGTATAGGGGCAAATGTCACATTTACAATATTAACGGAAGACGAAATGATTTTTGGAAGACGCTTTAAAGATATACAAAAAAGTTGGTAACACAACGAACTAAAAGCAGAAAAACGGATGGTATGGAAACAAATCACATGCTTCTACAATATGAAAAAATGAGTGTGTCGATTTTACCTTTTCACGTTTCCATTTCACTAATATGTTAGATTATTTGATATTAATTTTTATGTGAATAGTTTCTATTTGATATTATATATTATCACACTGATTATGTTATGTATTTTCATGAATTGTAGACTTAGACTTAGGTTTGAAATTAGTGGCACGATGAATATCACGGGTGATTAGCAATTTCGGAAAAGATAACAATTCATATAAATCCAAGAAATAAAAGTTTGACAAGATGGGTCAAAAAAAGATAGAACAGTTAAAACTCTAAAAAGATAGATCCTTACAATCTCATGAGAACCCAGCTATATTAAGTTTTAAACTTTTAATTTTATAGTTCATAAGGGCATGATTAACTCCGGTGTTCTTAACTCATGATTTGACATTTTTTTTTTTTTTACATTTTTCGGCTAAGAGACGGTTCTTATATCTCTTATTTAAGAGACGGTTCTTAACTTTTCTTAATTAAAATTTTAAAAAAAATTAAGAATCGTCTCTTAACCAAAGTTAAAAACCCTAGTTAAGAGACCAGGGATAATCATGGTCTAAGAACCGAGCTCTAATTGTAGCAACGAGGAAGGCATCCATACGGATATTCTGTTCTCTGTTGTTTCTTTCTTCCTTCCAGTTGTAGAGTTTCCTGCGTGTTCAAATGTATTTGTTATGAATGATTTATCTATGTGACGCTTTCTTTGACGATTGTTGTGATTCTGTCCCAGCTTTTTTTATGATGTCTTATTTTCTGTTTTTTTTTTTGTTTTGCTATTCAACTGATTTCCGTCAGCTTCGGTTAAAATCTTAAGTTCAGTTTGTAATATGACTTGTATTAGATGCCCAATGTTGAGTTGAAAATTCTGACGATATATATACGTTTAACCGGCTTAGTTACCCATGGTTGGGTTATAGTAAGACTTGGTTATTCTAATGAAATCTTAGATGAAAAAAGGAAGCTAGGCATTAGCTTTCCCTAATTAACTATGATAATTTTTCCTAATTTTATTGTTATCTTTAATGGAAATGATAGACAAAAATCAACAAACGGCGAATCAGTCATGACCGGCCCTTTGATTTTAGAGGCCTAGACAACTTATTAAAAATTTGAATAATTTTTTTTTTACAAATTTGAGGGATCTATATCAATGTATTTTTTTCAAAAAATTAGAAGAAGAATCCTAGGCGAATGTTTCATCTGACTTTATCCATTACCGATCCTGAAGCCAAGTTATTTCGAGTCAAATTATACTATTAACAATTAAGAATAAAACTAAACCACGTTTTTCAGAAAATTTTATAGTTCAGATTACCTTAATTAAAATCATATGCCAGTGGAAAATGGAGACAACAATTTTACTAACTGAAACATGGTGCATGATTACAATGATAACCTATCAAAATATACAAAACCTCGCTAGTTGAAATAAGATTCTAATTCTATGATTGTACTTTATTTGTTTTTAACTTCTAAATTTTGATCGTACATATATAGATTTTTATATGAATGATATATCATGGGTTTTACATATTTTAGCCATATAATGAATTATTTATAAAGTATTTTATATGCATATAAGGTTTTTTTAGAGTTTTTTCCAGTCTAGGTACTTATTGGATGTGAATGGAACTTTTGGAGCTTTGAGGAAAACTCTTCGGAAAACATGAAGTCGAAGTCTGTTCATGCAAGAAGTCGATCGATACCCATTTACAATGTCGATCGACACTCTGTCTATCCGCGAGTTTAATGATGATTAAAGAAAAATACATGTTTTCCTAGAAGTTCTAAGAATTGTACAACAAATCCCTGACCAAAAATTAGACTATATACTAGGGTTTTTGAAATTCTTGTAACATGTGCTTAATATTATTATTAAAGAGAGCTTAGAATTGAAGAGAGATCTGAACCCCTTCGGAGAGAATATTTTGAACTCCCTTTTTTTCTCTACTTTTTCTATGCAATTTATTCAGACTATTATTATGTTCTTTATGATTATGTCTGAGTAATTCTATTATTAGGTTTAAGGTTCTTCAAAGGTTATTTAATGGTTTGCTAAATCGATATTATTGTTAGGGAAATCAATAGGTTCTTCATCTAGTTGATCTTAATGCTAAGTTTAGGACTGATCACCTTAAAGCTAGATCCTAGGATGATTGGTGCAAGCAAGAGCATAGTCAATCACCTGAATTAAACCTAAATGAGATAATCAGTTAGGCACATACGAGAGTTGGTATAGATGTTTAGTGAACACATCAAACATGTACGTTAAAGATTGTTTAAAAGTAGTATCCATCGACACCCCTAGAGTGACGGTCGACACCCTTAGAGTGACGATTGACACCCCTAAAATGACAGTCGACACTCTTCTTGATTCACATATGAGAGTTGGAATTCTAGGTCTAGACATTAGATAATCTTTGAAGCGAGAGTGGATTGATTATGATTTGAGTTTGAGTTTGAGAATTGTTCTATAATTAATCTTTGATAATCTATTTAGTTTGCATTCCTATTGTACCTGTGAGTTCACATACGTCTAGCGTCCCCTCATCTTGATAACTTACAAACACTACTTCTTATTTTTCCGTTTACTGCATTTTTACTATTCACTTTCTAGCTTTACTTCAAAAACAATAAGTCTATTGAGCAATCTCAAAGTCTCTGTGGATTCGATACTTAAATGCTACAACTGAACCTCTTATTTTAGAGAGTAGTTTAAAGTTAATTTGAGCATATCAATGAATCAAAAAAATATGGAAAATAATTCTTCTATTTCTTTAAATATGTACAAAACATTTTTTACAGGATATATATACAAAAACCTAAAATATACATAATCCTAAAACTAAAGAAATAATATAATTAACACAAATATAAATATATGGTATATCTCCTAATATCTCTTCTCAAATTAGAGCATGAATATCACAAAGGCCTAACTTGAATAATAGTGCTTGAATAAGTCATCCATCAAGTGTCTTGGTAAATATATTTATCAACTGTATCATTGTAGGTACATATTTCGTCGAACAATCCCGGTTTATATATCATCTTTAATAAAGTGATAGTCCAACTCCACATATTTCGTATGCTTGTGAAACACGAGATTAGCTGCGATATGAAATGCTGGTTGGCTGCCATAATACAAATACACGCTCTAGAATGCTCATTCCCCACTGTAAACATCACTCTTAATTCACTTCAGCTCTTTTAATGAAGCAACCATAGATCGATATTCAGCCTCAACTGATAAACACGAAATCACATACTTCTTTGATTTTCATGAGACACAAGAGTTTCCCAATTGAACCAACCATCCATTCAAGGATCTTCTCGTAATCTTGTGACAAATAGATATCCTTCGGGTCGTGCAATCTCCCATCAGAGAAAGTATTTCAATTTTTTCAAATATTTTATAGAGAAGCAACTACTCAAATATGTATAAATTCTTGGATAACCTCTCTCAAACTTCCAGTCACTATATGATCATCAACATACACTAGATTTTGTACATGAACCTTACCACGACTAATGAGAAAATGGAGTAAACAGCTCTACCATGTTTGAATCCATAATCAAAAATCACTTTCGTAAGTTTTGCAAACCAACACATTGGAGACTGTTTTAACCCATATAATGATTTTGGTAATTTCATATACACATCATTTTCCAAGTCTACATGAAAAAGATGCCCTATGCACATCCATCTGATTTAGGTTCCAATTTTTTTCAGCAACAATTTAAAGGAGCTAGCAATCTAATCGTAGTCATTTTTGCCACTGGAAAAATGTTTCTGAATAATCAATCCCTTCATTTTTTCGAACACCACATGCAACCAACTTTACTTTATACATTTTGACAGTCGCATATTCATTATGCTTGATTGTATAAATCCATTTGCATACAATAAAACACTTACTAGATGGTAATTCTCAAAGTAGTCAAGTCTTATTTCTTTCTTGAGCCTCAATCTCCAATCGCATTGTGTCCCTCCATCGTGGGCATCACATAGCTTCGGCAAACGTCTTAAGTGTCACACCTTCTATTATGCTCACCAAAATGCTCTTTGTAAATAAGAAATCTGCACTTCACAAAATTTTCAATCCTATATTCAAGTCGAGACTCTTGACTCATTGTCGATGACTTGATTGTGGTAATACACACATAATCACATAGATTAACTGATGCTTCTTTCCTTCTCATTCCTATACCTAATACTTCTTCATCATGTGTTACTTCTAAACCCTCTGAAACATTTGTAGGTTATGTCACTACAAGAAAACACATGCTTAACGACGAAAATTAACGAGGAAAAACAATCCTCGTAAATTTGCGTCGAGTTTACGACGAATTTACGTGAAAAACTAAAGTCATCGTTATTTCCTCGTAACGTAACGACAAAACTGTTTCGTCGTAAAGTAGATGTAATTTTACGAGTATTTTACGAGGAAAAACTATTTCCTCGTAAATACGACCTAAACTTTGCGTGGTATTTACGAGGGAATAGTTTACGTGTATTTAGCGAGGAAATTTTTGAATCCACCAACTTTATAGGTGTTACACGTTTTTTTTGCCCACCTAATTAATTTTCGTCGTAAATTCATAGCAAAATTACAACTACCAGATTCGAATTTTCCTATAAATATGGATGTTTGAACATCATTTTAAACACACCAACAGCAAAAAACGTGAAAGAAAAAAAATGGCTGGCTCCGGGACTATTTACGAGTTGCGGAAGTGGATGTATATGCATAGAGATGCTAACGGGAGAGTGATGAAAGAATACCTTGCGGGTCTGGAGACATTTATGCATCAAGCAGATTCAACACCGTCGCCCAAGAAAGTGGTAAGATGTTCTGTCCTTGTCGGAAATGCAACAATTCGAAACTGGCAAATCGTGAAAATGTTTGGAAGCATTTAATAAATAGAGGTTTCACGGCAAATTACTATATCTGGTTTCAACATGGAGAAGGTTTTAATTATGATCAGAATGAAGCTAGTAGTAGTAATAGCAATTTTCAGGAAAAAGAACCGGTTGATCATCATTTGCATAATGAACATAGTTACCATCAGGAGGAGATGGTAGATTATGATAGGGTTCATGATATGGTAGCTGATGCATTCGTAGCTCATGATGAAGATGAAGAACCTAATATAGATGCAAAAAAGTTTTACGAAATGTTAAACGCGGCGAATCAACCACTTTACAGTGGTTGTAGAAAAGGTCTCTCTAAATTGTCGTTAGCTGCTAGAATGATGAATATTAAAACTGATCACAATCTACCTGAAAGTTGCATGAACGAATGGGCGGACTTGTTTAAAGAGTATTTGCCGGAAGACAATGTGTCTGTTGATTCTTATTATGAGATTCAGAAACTGGTTTATAGTCTTGGGTTGCCTTCGGAGATGATAGATGTTTGCATCGACAACTGCATGATCTATTGGGGAGATGATGAGAAGCTAGAAGAATGTCGATTCTGCAAGAAGCCACGATTCAAGCCGCAAGGACGGGGACGTAATAGGGTACCGTACCAAAGGATGTGGTACCTACCAATTACAGACAGATTGAAAAGATTGTATTAATCAGAGCAGACTGCTGGAAAGATGAGATGGCATGCCGAGCATACTCAGACGGATGGTGAGATGACTCATCCATCAGATGCAAGAGCCTGGAAACATTTCAGCAAAGTACATCCAGATTTCGCTAGCAATATCCGGAATGTGTATCTCGGATTATGCACAGATGGATTTAGTCCGTTCGGAATGTCATGGAGACAATATTCATTGTGGCCAGTCTTTCTTACTCCATACAACCTGCCACCGGAGATGTGCATGCAACGGGAGTTACTATTCTTGACCATATTAATACCTGGTCCGAACCATCCAAAAAGGTCCCTGGATGTTTTCCTACAACCACTGATAAAAGAGTTGAAGGATTTGTGTTCAACAGGGGTGAGGACGTATGACTGTTCAACGAAGACGAATTTTACGATGCGAGCGATGCTTTTGTGGACCATAAGTGATTTCCCTGCCTATGGGATGTTGTTTGGATGGACTACACATGGGAGATTAGCTTGTCCATATTGTAATGGAACGACAGATGCGTTTCAACTGAAGAATGGTAGGAAGACAAGTTGGTTTGATTGTCACCGTCGATTTCTTCCCATTGGCCATCCTTACCGAAGAAACAAGAATTTGTTTAGGCACAAAAGGGTTGTGAGAGACACTCCTCCTCCATATCTAACTGGAGAACAAATTGAAGCGCAAATCGACTACTACGGAGCTAACGAAACAGTTCGTTGGGGTGGTAATTGGCATGTCCCTCGTAATATGCCAGATTCTTATGGTGTTCATCACAAGTGGCACAAGAAGAGTATATTTTGGGAGTTGCCATATTGGAAGGATCTTCTTCTGCGCCACAACCTCGATGTGATGCATATAGAGAAGAATTTCTTTGAGAACATCATGAATACAATATTGAATGTCCCAGGGAAGACAAAAGACAACATAAAATCGAGGTTGGACTTGCCGGATATTTGCTCAAGAAGCGAGTTACATATTAAAAGCAATGGACAAGTTTCCGTTCCGATATTCAGATTATCTTCAGAAAAAAAGTCGGTGTTGTTCAACTGGGTGGCATCAGAAGTGAAGTTCCCCGATGGGTATGTTTGGAATCTCTCTAGATGTGTTGAAAAGGGTCAAAAGTTCTCCGGGATGAAGAGTCATGATTGTCATGTATTTATGCAACGACTACTGCCCTTTGCATTTGCGGAGCTACTTCCAACAAACGTACATGAAGCACTTGCAGGTACGTAGTGTATTATATCACAATAATTTACAAAATAATATATGACTAACAATGTGTTTAATTTTTTTTTGAATATAAAAGGCATTGGAGCATTTTTCAGGGATCTGAGCACACGCACTCTTAAAGAAGAAGTTGTGGAACAGCTTCAGGAGAACATTCCCATCTTATTGTGCAACATGGAGAAGATATTTCCTCCCGTATTTTTTGACGTCATGGAGCATCTAGCTGTCCACCTCCCATATGAGGCATTGCTTCGTGGACCTGTACATTACGGATGGATGTATCAGTATGAGCGAACCATGAAATATTTGAAGGGAAAAGCAAAGAACCTCGCCAAAGTTGAAGGTTCTATAATTGCTGGAAGTTTGACGGAAGAAGTTTCTCACTTCACATCGTACTACTTTGCGTCAAAAGTACGTACACGGAGAAGAGCTCCAAGAAGATATGATGATGGTGGTGTTGCGCCAACATATGCAGTTGCTGGTGTTCCAGACATCTTTAGTCAGATTGGGCGACTCGGTGGGAAGTCTAAAGAGGTTTGGTGGTCGAGTGAAGAAGACGCTCATAGTGCACACACCTATATTCTACTCAATTGCGAAGATCCATTGATGCATTATTTTGAAAGGTAACATATATTGACACTTCGAAACACATATAAGTATAATTAATTGTATAATTGCGAGAGATTCATTCCTATAAAATGTGATTTTACAGCCTATTTGTTTCTCAAGTCGAAGAAACATTTCCTGGTATATCCACAAGTGACGTAGACAAAAGGAAAGATCAACACTTCATTAAGTGGTTGCGGAATCAGGTATTAACGAAACCTAAAAATAAAGATGGGGTTTGGAATATATGAAGTAGAAAATAAGGAATATGGGGTTTGGGGTTTGGGGTTTCGGGTTTCGGGTTTGGGGTTTGGGTTTTGGGTTTTTGGTTTCGGGTTTCGGGTTTAGGGGTTCGGGGTTTGGGGTTTGGGGTTCGGGGTTTAGGGGTTCGGAGTTTGGGGTTTCGGGTTTAGGGGTTCGGGGTTTGGGGTTTCGGGTTTTGGATTTCGGGTTTGGGGTTTCGGGTTTTGGATTTTGGGTTTCGGGTTTCGGGTTTCGGGTTTGGGGTTTCGAGTTTGGGGTTTCGGGTTTAGGGGTTCGGGGTTTGGAGTTTCGGGTTTTGGATTTCGGGTTTCGGGTTTCGGGTTTCGGGTTCTAGGGATTTAACCATAACATTCGTTAAAAATAACGACGAAACTTAAAATTAAATATGGGGTTTGGAATATATGAAGTAGAAAATTAAAGATGGGGGTTTGGGTTTCGGGTTTCGGGTTTGGGCTTTCGGGTTTCGGGTTTGGGGGTTGGGGTTTCGGGTTTCGGGTATGAGGTTTCGGGTTTCGGGTTTCGGGGTTGGGGTTTCGGGTTTCGGGTTTCGGGTTTGGGCTTTCGGGTTTCGGGTTTGGGGGTTGGGGTTTAGGAATAACAACGAAACTTAAAATTAAATATGGGGTTTGGAATATATGAAGTAGAAAATTAAAGATGGGGGTTTGGGTTTCGGGTTTCGGGTTTGGGCTTTCGGGTTTGGGGGTTGGGGTTTGGGGTTTCGGGTATGGAGTTTCGGGTTTCGGTTTTCGGATTCTAGGGATTTAAACATAACACTCGTTAATTCCACGTAGGATGAAATCGTCGTAAATACCACGTAAGCATAAATCGTCGTAAAGACCACGTAACCAGAAATCGTCGTAAAGACCACGTAAGCAGAAATCGTCGTAAAGACCACGTAAAAAGATTTAAACATAAAACACGTTAATTCCACGTAAGCATAAATTGTCGTAAATACCTCGTAGTGTAAAAACTAGAAAAAAGGGAAAAGGATCAAAATACCAGAATAACATGTGGCAAGACTTCCAGCAATTATAATACGTAAGTCTCGCCCACATGAATTCTAATATCTTATCCTTTTCCTATTTTTTTCAAATATTTATAATTTGAATATGATTTTGCTGAGGAATGTGATTTCAGATTGGTGTGTGATTTGGGAGTTTATGTGTGGTTTGAGAATGAGAGTTGTGAGTATATTTATAGGAAAGCAAGCCTCGTTAATTCCACGTAGGCAAAATCGTCGTTAATACCTCGTAAACAAAAACACGGGCCTTTGTGATTCCTCGCAATTTCCTCGTAAAAAAAAAACACGGGCCTTTGTAACTGCTCGCTATTTCGTCGTAAATTTACGACGAATTTGCGACGATATGTAATCTTGTATATACACCCGAGCGCTCACTCTTTCTTTCCTCTCTACTTCCTCTCTACTTCCTCTCCATTTCGTAGCAATGGTAAGCCTCTCTGATTCCTCTCTAATTTGGTTAGTTTAGGATAGATTAGGTGGTTAGTATAGGGAATTTAGATAGGTTTGCGGATTTTATGTTATTTAGTGTTGATTAGGTGGATAATGTTGGGAAATATATTGTTGATGTTAATTTTAAAATTTTCATTTTTTTCCCAGGTTCGAAAAGGAAGACTTACTGCCCATTACAGAGAGATCTTCGGTGAGCCGGGTAGTCGTTTAGACCCAGCCTCTTCTTCCGCTCCCAGTTCTTCGGGCCAGGAGACTGTCCCCGAGACTCAGTACACTCAGAGAGTCTCTGGGTCTACTTCTTCTAGTGCACCATCGGCTCCTCATGTGCCTCCTCCGATGGCCGCCGATATTCATCCTGATCTGATGGTGCCTCCGAGTGCTCCTTACTCGCAGTACACTGTAGAGGACATTCTCAGTCTGCCAGGCAGAGAAGGTTTACCAGTCATCGACCCAGACCGACCGGACGGAACGTTGTGGTATGTTGCATTAATTTTTTTTTAATTCGTTTAAATTTCTTTTATAACATTAAAAAATAATTTATATTTTAAATTTGTATTTTCCAGGTGGGGGGTTGACGGATGTCTTGCATCGGACGTAACCGACACGATCAAGGGTTACTTCTCCATGGCACATCCACTGGAGTAACACGCCTCACTACGTCAGAAAGACGTGGTTCAAAATTTACGCTGTAAGTTTCTATTAATTAATTATATATATTTTAATTTTTTCATGATTTATATATATACTTTCTAAAAAACTAATTGTTAATTTATTTTTTCCAACAGAAAAAAATATAATTGGGTCTTGGGGATCACTGAGAGGGTGAGGAAGAAGTTTAACGCGAAAGCGAAAGTTCGCTTGTTGGACACGGTCTCCAACTGGAAGGTTGACTGGATCGTGAAGGGGTATGAGCGTGGCAAACCCGCTGAGCTCACCACGGATGTGTGGGATGGCCTCATCCGTTATTGGCGCCTTCCTGATTCCATTAGAATCGCCCAGGCTTGCTCTTACTCCCGTAACACGGTCGATGAGCACGGGAACGGGCCGATGCTTCACACTACGGGCCAAAAACCCCACGCCGGTGTCCGTTTGGAAATGGTAATTAAATATTTTATTAAATAATTTTTTTAATACATATATTAATTTATTCTAACTTTCTTAACTGTTTTTTAGGCCAAAGAGACGGGAGATGTCCCGTCTCTTATGGAACTTTACGAGAGGACCCACAAGAACAAGGCGGGCGTATTTGTAGATGGCAAGTCCGAGCAAATCTACAACGACGTAGTTGCTCGGGTTGAAGACCGCCAGACTCAGCTGACCCAGCAGTCTACCGACGGATTACCCGTCACCTTATCCACACTTGAAGTTGATAAGATTTACGAGGAGGTAAATTTTCAAAAAAATTAATTTTTAATTATTCATTTAATTTAACTTTAAATTTTTACTTACAATATTTATTTTTTGTTTTTAAGGTTGTCCCTAAAAAAAGGGACGGACGTTGGGTATTGGTTCTGTCAACGATGTTCCGAGAGCGACATCGTCTTATGGTCAGCGACGGGATGATGAAGTCACGGAGCTGCGTAGAGAGTCAGCTCAGCTGCGTAACGAGTTGACCGCGACAAAATCTCGTATGGGTGGAGTCGAGGGCTTCTTGGACGTTATTGCGGCCACAAATCCGGAATGGGAGTCCATGTTGAGGAACATGCGACAACAACATCCCATTCAAGGCGAGTCATCCGACGTACATAACGAGGCGGATGTTACGAGGAGGAGTGATGAATTCTACCGGGCGATGAACGACCCTTAGTTTTTTTTTTTGGTTGTTGTATTATATAAATTCAAAACTTATTTATGTATAAAATATTTTCATATTGATTTATTTTTATTTTGAATTTTTATTTATTATTAAATTAAATAATTTTAATTATTTTTTAATTATATTTTTAAATTCTGTAAAATAATAAAAACGAAGTAAATTCGTAGACAATGTACGACCTCTTTACGTGGAAACCTTACGAGGAAATGACGAGAAACATTTAACGAGTATTTTACGAGGAACCATTTACGAAGAAATAACGAGGAAAAGTTTACGACCATTTTACTAGGAAATCATTTCGTGGTTGTTACGTGTATTTTGCGAGGAAAATCTTTCAAGGTATTTACGTGTAGGTTACGAGGAACTATTTTCGAGGTATTTACGAGGAATTATAGCGACGTCCTTACGTGGAATATTGACGTGGTCTTTACGACGAATCGCCCTACTTCGTCTTTACGACGAAATATATTCCTCGCTAAGTTACGACGAATTAGCGAGGAAATATGTGTTACGACAGACGTGTAACGAGCAAACGCGTTTCCTCGCTAATTCATCGTAAAGCCTCTTTTACGACGAAATAACGAGGAAAACCGCCCTCGTTAAGATTATGTTTTCTTGTAGTGTGTATGTTCTTCCACTTCGGTCTCTGGTTCTTCTTCCGCCTGTGTCATACATTACTTAGATTGTGTTACATCCTTCAGTTCACTTTCTGCCATCTGAGACGCATCATGTGTCACATGCATTTCCATCATTTTGTATTATACCCTCTGTGACAACACAATTATCAACAATTTCAATTATCTCAAAAGCATCCTATCATCAACCAACGGTCTAGATACATCAGAGATACATGCACTACAAGAAAACAGCAAGGTTTCTGAGGGAAAAAATCGTCGGAATTTCGTCGGAATATCGTTATTCCGACGACATACCGACGAAACAAGTCGTCGGAAATAATTCTTCGGAATTTCTTCTTTCCTCGGAAATCCCTCGGAATTTTCCGACGGAATTCCGAGGAAACAAACTTCTGAGGAAATTCCGAGGATCACTAGTTTGTCGGAAATGTCCTCGGAATATACCGAGGGAGAACTTCGTCGGGATATTTCCTCGGACGTTCATCAATCGATGCGTTTTTGGACATATATACATCGATCGATAGGAATATACCGACAGACATATTCCTCGGAATATTCCGAGAGAAATGTCCCTCAGTATATACCGAGGGAACAGTTCCTCGGTATATTCCGAGAAACAGGTCCCTCGGTATATTCCGAACGTTTTTTTGTAAACAGATCGATCGATGGATTTATGTCCAAAAACGCATCGATCGATCGAGTAAAAAATATAATTAATTTCCTCGGAATGTAAAAAATATTAATTTTTTTTAAAAAATAAATTTTTTTGAAATTTAAATTCGAAAATATGAAATTAAAATTAAAATTGAAATCATATTAATTAATATTCAAAGTTTCACAAATAAAAATAAAACATTCCGAGTTTTTGGAAAAAAGAAAAAAACTACGGGTCTGGCACGTCCGGGAACACCTCGTTCGGGTACATCCTCTGCATCATCTCCATCATTTGCTGGTTCAGCCTCCTCTGTGCCTCATAGCCCGCCTGTTGAGCCTCCTCTGTGCCTCATAGTCCATGTGGATACGGAGTGAGATACGGAAGATGGTCACGACCGGGCTGTTGAACCAACTCCGCAACACGCATCACTCCCGGAGGACCCGGAGGAACAGGAGCGGATGCAGCAGCGGGAGCGAGAGGAGCAGGAACGGGTGCAGCAGAGGGAGATGTATGGTTGGAGCTGTGGGGCGAAGGGGAATCCTGAAAATGGCTGGAATCCCGAGACTGGCTCCCCGTACCACCACGACCACGCCAGTTCATAGCATCCGCATACGTCAGCCGTCCCGATGATAGCCATCAGGAAGGTTTTCTGGCATTCGTAGTGCAGAAAGTATATTTTGAGGTATCTTTCACAGACCTCTGCGGACTATTTGGATTGAGTGCAGGGGAGAGGACATCTGGTCTTTATTGGACTTCAGAGCTGTTGAACTTCTGGGAAACGATTGGCACAGGGGTTTATAGATCTTCTCAGGCAAATGAGTCACTTATCCGGAGCCCAGTACTGAGATATGCCACACGCCTCATTGGCTCATTGCTATACGGGACAACCACAGCCGCATCAGTCACGCAATGGGAGTTGTGCCTCCTGTACCAAGGTGTGAGGCATTTGCTACCGGCATTTGGAAACTCTACATTCCCACCTGCTACTGCCTTCAACATGGGAGCGGTGCTGGCCGCAAACTTAGCAGGATACAAGGGGAAAGTAACCAAATCCAAGAGCAATGCATGTGGATTTGGTGTAGTGATTACTCGGATCCTTAGACATGTGGGTGTAGACTACGAGAACCAGCAGGTAACACTGGACAGATCGAACAACATTGCTTGGAACTACCTGGATGTTAAAAATCTTGTAAGTAAGGAGTTCATAGCTGGTCCCCACTCGAGGATCGATCGGGATGGTCCTTACGTCTACGTATTCCAGGACCGAGCGAAGAAAACACTCTACTGCCACCTGCCTCAGATCGGCCTGACTGCTCTACTTTCAGAGGCTGCAGTTGAGTTCCTACCCCCTGCTACCGCACTAGTAGACAAGCCATCTTTCTTCACGCCAAAATATCAGACCAAAGGCAAGGCCGTGGTTGATGAAGAAGGAGAAGATGAGGCTGCACAAGCCATTCCAGATGATTCACAACCCCATCAGCTACTCCCATCAGACTCCAGCCAGTAAAAGCTGCAAGAGCTTCCACCAAACGCCACTTCGCGCCAGCAACAGCATTGGAGAGATCAGAGCATAAAGACAAACAACGACATGCTACTCAAGATCTGGGCTGCCATTTCACGTATCAGGCCGTGTCGTTGCCAAAAGGATGATGTAGTTCATCGGGACAACTCTCCATCCAGCTCTGGTTCGGGTTCGAGTGGTACACACAGGGTAAGAAAGAGGTCCAAGAGACCCAACGATGCAGGAACATCTGGAGCAGGAGACGAGGAGTAGGAGCTATCACCGGCCAGTATTGCCATTTGATTTCCGACCGCGCTATTTTATTTTCTTTTCTATTCTAACGTTTTATGGTCTTATTTTCTGTTAATTTTGAACTTAGTTTTTTTTTTCTTAATTATGAGTTCGTATTTCTTTTACATGGTTTCTTCGTTTTATTTGGTTGTGTTTTGAGTAGTTTTTAATTCGTATTCAGCTTTGCCTTGCTAAATAAACCAAATAACTAATATCCGAGGAAAGAGGTTATATCAAGTGTTCCTCGGAATTTCCTCGGTATTTCTTAAAAAAAAAAAAAAAAATCAATGGTAGTCTGTTTCCGAGTCATCATCACCAGATGAATCTGAATCTGGATCTTGGTGAAACTCTCCAATCACTGGTTCATCCTCTACGTGAACGACGGCTTCCTCTCCAAAGTCGGTTAAACCGACAACAAGACCAACTACAGCTAAATCTTCTGCTGCACTTAAGTTGCCGGATGTGCTTGGTTGTAGTGGGTCTTCCAGCTCATAACTTCCCTGAACTCGGCCTCTCGGGTTGAGTCTTGTAACAGTAACCCATGGATCATCTCTGTTCCTTACCCGGGGGTACTTGATATAACAAACCTGTAACATTTAGAAAAATTATAAATTAATACACATGATGATGAATCATTCTGAATAATTAACATTTAATTACCTGATCGGCCTGAGAATCAAGAATGAAAGGATCATAATATTGCAGCTTTCGCCTCAAATTTACTGATGTAACACCAAATGCATCTGTTCTCACACCTCGATCTGGAGTGTTGTCGTGCCAATCACAATAGAAAACAGTACAGCGCAATCCAACCATGCCCAAATACTTGATTTCCAAAATCTCATGTATGTGTCCGTAGTATACATCATCTCCTGATGCAGAACAAACACCAGCATCATAAGTCGTACTCGAACGTCTCCTCTTCTGAGTTGTGAATGCATAGCCTCGAGTACAAAATCTCGGATATGACTTCACAACAAAGTTTGGTCCAACGACCATCTCACGTATCCAATCGTCAAATGTTTCACCTCTGGCCAAACCAGCAGACACCTATTAATAGCACATATATATATGTTATATCAATAAATGTGAATTAGTATAAATATGTGATAAAATATATTTTAATTTGTTTAAAGCACTCACATAAGTAAACATCCATCCAATAAATTCTCTCTGCTTCATTTCTTCTAGTTCGTCCTCTGTGGCGTATCTATACTCGAACCGCTTTTCTGCCATGAAAATCCTGTATATGATGACAATAATGTAATTAATTAAGATTTAAATTTCAACTTGTTAAAATAAAAATTTGTAAGCTCATTTATTTACCTCTCATATTGTAGAACGTCTTCGCAGTTGGTGAGCAAATATGTTTGCAAATGACTGCGCTCCTGCTCAGTAAGTCGACGGTCCTTTGGTTTTCCGCTAAGTCGTCCAACGTCTATGAAAATGTCTGGAACCGTAACATGATATGTTGCCCGTTCGCCTCTATCATCATGCCGAGCAGGTCTTCTGTTTTTGGTTTGAACTTCTGCTGGAAAGTAGTACTCGGCAAAGTTTGAAGTTTCTTCATTGATCATCTGTGCGACTATAGAACCTTTCACCCTACTTAAATTTTTCACCATCTTCTTCAAATGGAACATATACCGCTCATACAGATACATCCATCTATACTGCACAGGACCACCAAGTTCCAATTCTCTTGCCAGGTGAATAACAAGATGCTCCATAACATCAAAAAATGAGGGAGGAAATATCTTCTCAAGGTTGCACTGAATCACGGCCATGTTAGTCTTCAAATTTTCAATACCTTCAAGAGTCACTGATCTCGTGCATAAATCGCGGAAGAAACCACTTATCCCTGCAATTGCTTCATGAACATTTCGTGGTAATAGTTCCTTGAAGGCGAACGGAAGGAGGCGCTGCATCATTACATGGCAATCGTGGCTTTTCAAGCCAGTAAACTTTCCTTCCTTTTTGTCGATACAGTTACGCAAATTTGATGCGTAACCGTCTGGAAATTCCACATCGTTTGAAATCCAATCAAAGAACGCATCTTTTCCCGCTGCATCAAGTCGGTATATGGGAAAAGGAGCCCTACCATTCTCATCAACATGAAGTTCTGAACGAGCACATATATCGACTAAATCCAGTCTTGACTTCAAATTATCCTTTGTTTTACCTTGAACATTAAGGATCGTGTTCATGAGATTGTCAAAAAAGTTCTTCTCAATATGCATGACATCTAAATTATGCCTTAGCAGATGATCCTCCCAGTATGGCAGATCCCAGAAAATACTTTTTTTGTGCCAGTTATGTAGTTCTCCAACAGCATCTACCGGAAAACGCTCATGTCCACCGACGTCTGGCGTCCTTTCTGCACCAAAATCTCTTAGTTGTATCTTCAAATCTTTCCCACAAATTTCCGGAGGTGGACTGTCAAACACCCTCTTGTTCTTCGTAAACAAATTCCTACTCCTACGATATGGATGATCAGGTGGTAGGAATCTTCTGTGACAGTCAAACCAACACGTTTTCCTTCCGTGTTTTAGTTGGAAAGCATCAGTGTTATCTTGACAATATGGACATGATAGCCTTTCATGCGTTGTCCATCCAGACAACATACCATATGCTGGAAAATCACTTATTGTCCACATTAGTACTGCCCGCATTTGAAAGTTTTCTTTACACGAAACATCGTATGTTTCAGCACCTTGAGCCCATAGTTGTTGCAACTCATATATTAGTGGCTGAAGAAACACATCAAGTGATCTCTTAGGATGCTCTGGTCCGGGAACGAGAATCGAGAGAAACAAAAACTCTCGTCGCAAGCACAAGTTTGGGGGTAGGTTGTATGGTGTAAGAATGACGGGCCACAGAGAATATTGTCTTCCACTCTTGCCAAACGGACTGAAACCATCAGTACATAATCCAAGGTAGACATTTCTTCTCTCATACGCAAAGTCGGGATACTTTGATTGGAAATGCTTCCACGCTTTTGCATCTGAAAGATGTCTGATCTCACCATCTGTTGAGTGCTCCGCATGCCATCTCATTGGTTGCGCTGTGCGTTCAGACAGATACAACCTCTGCAACCTTTCCGTCAAAGGTAAATACCACATCCTTTTATATGGCACTGGAACTCTTCCACTCGTATCTTTATAACGAGGCTTTCCACAAAATTTGCATGTAACCCGCTGTTCATCCGCCCTCCAATAAACCATGCAGTTGTCGCTGCATACATCTATTACCTGATACGATAAACCAAGACCAGCTACGAGTTTCTGAATCTCGTAGTATGAACCAGGAGCTACATTATCCTCGGGTAGAATACCTTTTACAAAATCAACAATCGCATCCACACAGTCTTCAGCCAAATTATAATCTGTTTTAATGCCCATCAATCTTGTAGCAGATGATAAAGCTGAATGACCATCTCTGCAACCTTCGTACAATAGTTGCTTTCCAGCATCCAACATATCATAAAATCTCCTAGCTTCTGCATTGGGTAAATCTTCCCCTCTAAAATGATCATTTACCATATGCTCAGTACCTACACCATAATCTACATCCGTTCTAACTGGTTCTTCTAATCTAACCGCTGGCTGAGGTTCGCTAGTACTACCATGTTCATAATCAGTTTCCCCATGATGATACCAAATTTTGTAACTTCGTGTAAATCCACTCAAATATAGATGAGTGCAAACATCCCACTTTTTAATAACCTTTCTATTTTTACAATTAGAGCAAGGACATCTTAACATACCTGTTTTTTCTTCCGGTTGTCGGTGAACTAACCTCATGAATTCGGTTATATCTCGTTGGTATTCTTCCGTAAGAAATCTCGTGTTCGGATCCAAATGAGGTCGATCGATCCAAGAACGAAAATAATTTGAAGAAGACATATTTTTTATGAATCAAATTCGTGTGTAAATAGAGTACGAGGGAGGATGAAGATATGAAGTGAATGAAGAGGAAGAGGAGTGCTTGTATTTATAGTTTAAATCCTGCCGACAGACCGAGGAAATTCCGACGGAATTCCGACAGAAAAGGCTAGTTCGTCGGAATTTCCTCGGAATTTTGTAATCCTCCAACGGCTCTCCAACGGCTATAATATTTCCTCGGAATTCATCGGTTTTTTCCGAGGAAACCCAAAATAGGAAACCCAATTTTGTGTTTCCTCGGAATTTCCTCGGAAATTCCTCGGGATATTCCGAGAATTTCATTTTCCGTCGGAATGTCCGTCAGAATACCGTTGTTTTCTTGTAGTGATGTGATTCGTTCGTCTTGTGTTGTAGACACCTTTTTAGAAAACATGATTTTTTTCTCTCAATAAAAAATCATCTTTAGCGACAAATATTTCTCTAGATTAAAGATCAATTAGTGACCAGTCTTTCTTTCCATAGGGATAACCAACAAACACACACGTTTAAATTTAATGGAAGATTTATCTCAATGTCTTTTCTGATTGTGTGCATAAGCAAGACATCTAACTATCAAACTTCACTATATGAAAGAGCGTTATGAAAGATAATTTCATAAAGACTATTTCCTTTAAGTACCTCAGATGGTTTTGTTAATAAGATATGTAACACTTAGAAGACATTCATCCCAAAATTCAACAAGTATATTTGCTTGAAACAACAGTGCCCTACCCACATTTAGGGTATGTCTATGCTTCCTTTCAACTCTCTAATTTTGTTGAGGAGTGCCTACACACAATTTTTGGTAAATCACACATATGCTCCGAAAATATTCTTTCATTCGCATAAACTCAGTACCATTGTCGCTCCTCACTATCTTCACCCACTTGCTGAATTGTCTCTGAACAAGCGTAAAGTAATCAAAAATATTATTTTCAACCTGTGATTTATCATGAAGCATGTATACCCATACCGCTTTAGAATAGTTATCCACAATAGTAATAAAGTAATAGGCTCTTGAAGAACTTTGTGTCATATATGACTTATATAGGTCACAATTTATCACCTCAAAGCATTCTTCGCTTTTATCTTCATTTAAAGAAAAATTACTACGACTACTTTGCTAAAAACATAAGTCACAACCTAAACATCCATACTTGAACGATCATCCACTTGTGGTCACCTAATCATTTTCAGAAGGATGCCTTCTTCTTAAGTCAAACTCCTATTAACTCAAGCCTATCAACTTTCAAGGATGACCCTTCTTCTTAAGTCAAACTCCTATTAAATCAAGCCTATCAACTTTCTTCACACTCATGCTCTTCTGAATACCTTGAAGGAAATATATACCCTTTTTTTTATCCACTCCAATCAGAATCTGCGAGCGATAATTACACACGAGACAACTCGTCTTATCAAACAATGTCATTTAACCCATTTCATCAATCATTTGTGACACGTGTATCATGTTAAACTTCAGCTATTCAACAAACAAATCTCGTTTCAAAGTCAAAGTCTATGTTACCACGAAACTTCTTTCTCAATAAGCCAATACAGTCTTCTCATTCAGTAATCCAACCATACATAGCGAGATTAGATGTATATCAGTTAAAGTTTTTAATGCACATGTCATAGGGTGTGACTCACCACTATCAATTATCCATTCATATGCACTATTTATATCACTATTTATAAATGTATACAAGATGCATCAAAATGTCTCGAGACCATAAAGTTAATATCCAATGAGAAGTCAAGAAACTTATTAACTCTTAATTAAGTCGTAAGAACTTTTAAGCCCATCGGTTCATGTCTCCAATAACCCGATCCGGTGGGTCCATATACCTATCGAACACTCGCTTGACCACAAGTACTCTTTATATCATTTTCCTTGAAACCAAATAGATCTTTTCATGAATGTCACATAAAAACACTAAATTCATGTCATTCATTTCAATTGACATGGGGTTGTTTTCTTGGATTTCACTTATACATTTTTTAACAACATTTCACTTATAAGTGCTTTTTTTTTTTTATAAACGCATCTTTGTTCATTGTAAAATTTGAAAGTAATGGTATTAATTTCAAAAGAATGCGATAAATCTAATCTTCAGTTTTGAGAGTTTTTCTTTTGGGTAGTTACTCACTTTTAAATTTTGAAATTTAAGCTATATATATATTTTTTTTTTGACTAAAGGCATATCCATATATTATTTATAAATTTTTATCATATTTTATCATATTTTAAGCTATATATATATATTATTTTTTTTGACTAAAGACCGAAAGTTCAGTCTATTTTTAAGATTCTAATGTCCGTGAATTTATTATATATATATATATATTATTTATAAATTTTTATCATATTTTATATACATAAACTGTTTAAAGTCAAAACTCCGATCAAGGTTTTTTTTACATCCGATCAAGAGTTTTTTTTACACATTTTCTTGAACGGTCTTTCCATCATATGTGAAGAATGGTCACTAGAGGCATCATTTACCTCATTAACACGATGCCATGATTTTAGCCACAAAAAAAAAACACGATGCCATGCATAGTACATGACTTGGCTAGAGCGTTGGCAGAGTTAGTCCTAGCAACAATAATACTGCTGAAGCTATAAAAAAAAACAATAGTACTGCTGATTCTTGTCGCATCATTGAAAAAACTTTAGATGTGTGGGGTTGAGGGCATGGGAAATAATTTAGATCGTGAGAGCATCTTTATCCAAGGGTACTAGAGGGGGTTTTAGCGTGTGGATTCCGTGTAGTACCTACTTTTTTTTAAGAAACTGATTACCAAAACTACCAAATAGTAGTCGGTTCTTAAAAGTTTCTTACACTGTTCGCAGGTCCCACTAACACGTGGCGATCTGCGATTGGTTCGTTTTTAATTTTTTTTTTCTAAATTTGAAAAAGTAAAAAAAAAAAATAATAATTAATGATGCTCTGAGGTTTTGGATGATGCAATGAAGTTTTGTAGATTGGATATAGCTTAGTGCCCTTTCTACTAATTTCGAAAGAAAATAATATATTGTTTTATAATACAAGAAAAAGAATTGTTCAGAAAAAAGAAAGGAGAAGATCCTTTGTTGGAAACCAAAGAAGGTGGGGAACAAACTGAAGACATAAGTGGAAAACGTAGAGTTGTATAGATGTAGTCTTAATAGCTAGGCAAGTAGGGTGCATAAAATATGTTTGCACAAAACAATATATTCAATATTTTTTTGAGCAACACAGTATATTCAAATATAAAACGAGAGGTTAGAAATACAGTAAAGATAATAGACCCATACATTCGGCCCTAATCTGGAAAATTCCAGTTGTTTTTTTTGAATAAATATAAAATATAAAATTGTATGCGAAAAAGGGTTTGATTATGAAAATTAAAAGGTAAAGAGGAAAAATAAACGGCAAACAAATCGGATCAAATCACATTTGACTATTATTTAGAACATCAATGTTGGACTAGGGCATAGTCTTAGGCTCTTATTAGCTAGCTTATAGAACTTATTTATATGCGCATAGTCATGTACATGTCGTTTGGGTAGAACTTTCGAATGTATTCTACAATGAGAATTAATTTGGTTTAGATTAATTTTGATTTTAACTGTATACACCATATGACAAACAAATCTTTAAGTACGTCGATGACTTTAATGTGTGAATCGTCGGGACTAAGGGACATGGTATTTAATTTTTTACATATTATTAGGAGATTTATTTCTATTGGCTAAATATATATGAGCATTTGAATAATTAGTAGCCACCTGCAAATTGAAGATGTGGTAATAATTAGATTCATTCAATACAGCATATACATTTTGAAGACAAACTTTCGTAATGGAAAACCTTTAAGCTTTAAAGGGTTTGTGTTTGTGGACCAAGTAATGTCTTGGAAATTAACTGTATGGCTGTCTACTTAGTGCGATCAAGAAGACAAAGAGGAAGACGAAGAAGATGAAAATGTGATGAATCATGATAAGATGGAGATTTTTTTTGTTTTGCTTTCAAATGAATATGTTTCTTCTTTTTTTTTCCTTAAGATGTTTCCTCTTTTTGTTGCGTTGTGGCATTTGTGTTTTGGTCACAGATGCATGATCATTTTTATTGTGTCAATAATAACTTTATTGTTTATGTGTGAGTGGGTGTGAAAGATAAGGAGACTTCTTTTTTTTTGTTGTGTTGGTATCCACTTTCTTCAATTTCTCCCCCATGAAAAGGTATATGTCTCACCATTTCGTTATCCTTTTGTGATTACAATTTTGTGAGAGCTTCAATATATATTCTACACCAAAAATTCGGACACATTGCGAGAAACAATACTTATATGGTATAAGCACTATATCTGCTGTACTTCTGTATATGTGAACAGTTGTTTTTATACGGTTATTTGATGAATTTCACGAGTATAAAAATGTGATATTAACCTTTTTAAATGTAATATTTACAATTGTAACATATGCATTACTTTACGTCGCATATATATGGTCATGATTCTTTGTACTTCCATTGTAGGTAAGAAACACAATCAGTGTTTTTTTTCTATAGTGTGACACTCATTTACTTGCAAGCTGATACTTGGGTTATAGCCCTTTATATGATATAATAAGTAATGGTGGGATAACTAAGTTGAGCTGACACACTTGTTAGTGGCCACATAATTGATTGGGTAACACCTGTTTCATGCCTTTTGTTCCATTTCTTTGTCCAATACCTTTTTGAATTTTCTTCAGGGAGAGTATATGTTATACAATTTCACAGGTTTAACGATGAGATAAAATAACTTAAAGGCAGAGCTACAAAGTTCGTTAAACTATATGCACCTTAATACAAGTCTTAAATTTTTTATTCAGCTCTATACTTGCATGGCCATCATCTATTACGATTTTCTTTTAAAAAAAAAAGCTCTGCAAGACCTTGTACATGCAGTGTTTTTTTTAAGGTCAACATTCCAAGTAGCTTTTAATAACATTACATTTTTTTGTGTGTTTGTCATGTAACTTTTAGATTTATTTCACGTAATATGGAATTCATGATCTACTAGAGAGATCTTTCTGTGAAATAGACAATACAAACCAAAAATAAATAAATAAAAAGTTCAAGAAATTTCATTAGTAACCTGAAACATTTCAGAGAACATATTTGTTATGTCATATGTGTCAGTGAGTCAGTCTCACGCTCACATATAATTGAGAGAAACTCTGACACTAAACCCATTCAAGTTTGAACACTCTTTTAATTTAACAGATAATATCCCAACTCAAGATCCTGCTGTCGTCAATATATATATATACCCCTCAATTAAGGAATGTATAATCAACATTAAGAGATAATTAAAAAAATGGTAAACAAGATGATGATGATAAACAATTAGTTGATCAGAATATTTTCTTTCTTTTGTGGAATATCTTTGGAATCATACACAAACCACTGTGGTCACTGTGATATTACTCTTGTCAATGTATTATGATGTATATGGAACCTATCAAATGAGCCAGAGACTAAGGTTTCTCCCTCCGGAGTGAAGTTGATAAACCTGAGACCGTTGACCTTCGTATCTCTTGTATTTGTTGAGCTTGGAAAGCAGGTTTGTTGAGAAGATTGCTGTGTAGACTTGGTCTTGCGGGTGACATTTGATGCAAGGGCATGTGTATTCTGATAGCCACCGGAAAACAACAACAAAAGACAATGTCTTGGGTTGATCTGGTTATTGTTCGGTAATGGATCCTCTCTTTGGGCTGAGTGGATAAAAGCAAATAGAACAAAGGAGAAGAATTATTGGAGTTGTGAATTGGATATAGCATGGTCTTGGACTCTTGGACTTGGAAATCTCTTCTTCATCTTCGTCCCTTAGCTTCACGTTTTCTTACCTGCTCGAGTTGGTAATTAATGGTGAAAGGATTAGCTTCTGGTGTGATATATACCGACTCACTTGGGTCCTCTTTTTGAGCGGCTTGGTCATGATGACCCAAGGCAATTATCAGTCCTCATCCATGCATCTGTTTCAGAAACGTGCAACTCTTCCGGTTGGATCTTTCGCCGGCTCGGTCTCAAACTGCTGTCGAGCTATATACGTTTTCTTACAACAATTCCATTACCATGGCTTCAACATGCCGTGGACAGCTATTACTGGTTTGTTAATGACCCTTCGACAAGTACACATCAAAGCACACTTGGGAAAACTTTACTTCAACGAGATCCTCTTCAAATTTGGACTTTTCATGTCTGTTTTAAAGATGCAATAGCCCAACACTCTTTCTTAATGTGGCTAGCCCATCTTGAAAAGTTACCCACAAGAGCAAGATTGGCGAGATGGGTTTCAATATCTCCAAATCTTGTTGCCTTTGCGATAAATATATTGAGGAAAGAGATAATCTGTTTCTTCGTTGTAAGTGGACTGGGGATCTATGGGACCTTAGCCTGTTCAGAATGGCCTATAGTAACTTCAGCTTCCATACTTGACAACTTTCTCCCAATGGCTGTGTTCTCAAGACAACACTTCACTGACCCTTCTAAAGAGCTTGGTGTCCTTAGCCACTGTCTATTGTATTTGGTCTGAGCGCAACAAGCGACTGCACGACAACATCTCTACGCCTCCGACCATTGTTTTTAACCAACTGGACCGTTTCATCAGAGATGCAATTCTATTTAAGAGACATCAGAAACAGAATTGCAGCCTGTTGCAACATTGGATCTCAAGTGAGTAACTGTGTCATTTTTTTAAACTGTATATGCTTTACCTTGTATTCTTTTTTTTTTCCAAGGTAAATTCATAATTTGTACTACTAACCTATGGTAATCGTAAGTTTGTTACCAAACTCATCCCATTTTTAAATGGAATTCACATATTTGGCGAAAAAGGTTAGACAGAAGAATCTGTTGGGATTGTGAAATCCCGTGTCCAACTCTTTATTATCCGATTAGTACGATATTGTCCACTTTGGGCCTTAGAGGCAAGCCCGCATGGATTTACTTTTGGTTTCCTTCCCAAAAGGCCTCGTACTAATTAGAGTTGGACATCTCTTTATATATTAGACACTTCTTGTCTAAACTTCCAATGTGGGACTTGGATTGACATCTTTCATTTATTCAGATCTCTTAGAAACACAAAGAGTTATAAGAACAACTTATCTTATTAGCTTTAGAAACTACTCAAAACTAAAACTCTCAATATGTTTCACTTAGATCATATGGAACACCTCTCCATTAGACCTATATTTATATGAAAGACAATTCTCTTTAACATGTGAGATATGGAAAACACAAACCTAACCTAAATAGAAACTTCCTTTTCCTATTTCTAGGTTTCCTTATTGTGTTTATCTTAACATATTAAACATCTAATAATATGTTAAGTTTCCACAAGTTTGGAATTATCCAACATTCACCCCCTTAATTCCAACTTGAATTAGGGAGATCAATTTCTTGAACTCCAATTACGCTCCTCATTTGCTTGAACATAATTCTCAAGTAATCTTCTTTCACCACACCATGGTGTGCGAATCCACTCATTGGATTCACATCTTTCTCAAGGTTAGACCGGATGCTCTCCTCGCTTCCGTACCGCCTCTTCTTAGAATTGGCCCAGTTCTTGTAGAACCTTCTCCTGACCTCTTCACTTAAGTTGCGATGAGTCTTGTGGTTGAAGCTCCCTACGATGATAACTTTGGTCACGTCCGCCATCTTGCGTACGTGAGCTCTGGTAAGGATGTCAGCCTTCTGCTCAACATCTGATGTATTTATCTCTGGTTCGTCTTCAGCCTTTAAGATCTTTAACCTTGACTCCATTGGTACGTGCGTTGTGTTACACGCTTCCATCTTTGTGTCACACACTCCTACGTGAGTCGTGTTACACTCTTCTATCTTTGTGTCACATACCCACGTATGTTTAACACCAGCCGATCTATCCACAAGCTCACACGTCTTGTTTCTTGTAATAGAATCCACCTCGGCTGCCATAGCTTCAACTCTATTCTCTTCACAGAATATATTGAATTCGCCTGAGGCAAACTCTCCTCCTCTATCGGTGCATCCTAGATTGAACATAGCTGAGACAACCTCTCCTCCTCTATCGGTGCAACCTAGGTTGAACACAGCTGAGGCAAACTCTCCTCCTCTATCGGTGTGAGATCTTTTGAACCGATAGATTGCCTCATGATTATCTGCTGTCGTTGGTGGTGCGGTTTGTCCACTCAAATCTCCAAGCAATAATCTTAATGGCTTTGATGTACGAACCATGGCCTTAGTCAGGAGTGAGTCTCTGGTTTGCTTCCCTGCGAGACATGTGTCACACACGCCTTCTTCGTGTGTTACACTCGGGAATGAGTGTCTCGTTTGCTTCCCTGCGAGACATGTGTCACACACGCCTTCTTCGTGTGTTACACTCTGCATTCCTACGACCATCTCCTTCCTTACCATGTTGTTCATCACTCCATAGCATATATGTCCTTGTCGAGCATGCCACCTCCATGTAGCATCTACGTCCCTGACATGTAAACACTCCGGGTAGCTTATCTCCATAGGGGTCTTGTAGAGACGGTTTGGAGATCTTGTCACACGAACTAGCAACCTTCCATGCGAATCTGTGAGCGTTAAGTAGACATCTTTCATGTTAACCTCACATCCATTTTCTGTTGCTTGCCCAAGACTCAATATATTGTGCTTCAGATCGGGTATGTAGTATATGTCCTTGAGTGCCTTCTTCTCTCCAGTCTTGCACACAAAGGTAACCACACCCTTTCCTACAAAGTCAACACACGATCCATCACCAAACTTCACCTTCCCTTTGGTGTTGAGATTCAAACTCGAAAAGAACTCCTTGTTCCCTGTCATGTGATTGCTCGCTCCATTATCCAAATACCAGACACTTGCACTGCCTTTGTCGATATCAAGATTCTTCGGAATCACCTTATCTTCGTTCAAAAACACCACCTCGTGTACATAGAGTGCATCAGCCTCTTCTGTCTCGTTTAGGTTGGTTTCTTGATTCTTCTCTATTTTTTCGGGACAGACAGTTGCGTAGTGACCAGGCTTGTCACATCTCCAACATATCAGCTTTGAACGATTCTTCTTCGAATTGTTATCTTCGGTGTGTGACGCACGGTTTTGGTTGTGTGACCTACCTCGACCTCTGCCTCTACCGTTCCGTCCTCTTCCTCTACCACGGGAATTCTCATAGCCCCTCTGACTATGCTCTTCATTGTTCGAAAACATCAGTTTCCCTTGGTCTTCTTTCTGAGTTTCTTCTCCTACACGCTCCTCGTACGCCTTAAGCCTTCCAACTATGTCTTCAAACCCCGTCCAGTTGAGATCTAGGACTTGCTCAAGTGATGCTACGATCTGGATATACTTGTGTCTTGGAAGACCCTTCAAGAACTTCTTGACCATCTTGGATTCTTCTATGTTTTCTCCCAACGAGGTTGCTTTGGATGATAGGCCCGATATCTTCCCCGCGAAGTCATCGACCGTATCTGCATCATCCATCTTCAACCTATCAAACTCCGTCATCAACGTCTGAAGTCTTGCCTCCCTTACACGATCAGCTCCTAGGTGTCGCGACTTGATGGCATTCCAGATCTCTTTTGATGCGGTTTGTTCTCCCAACTGGAGAATCAAAGTCTCTGGAACAGATTGAAACAAAAGAGCTATCGCAACATCGTTCTTCTTTTGATTATCTGAACCGGGTTCGATTGTGTCCCACACTTCATGAACACGTAGTAGAACCTTCATCCTCATCGACCAAACTGTGTAGTTTGTCGGTGACAACATCGGACATTGGATGGATGTAGATCCAAAGTCCTTCGTGCGTGGAGCCCTAGTCACGTCAGCCATCTTGCCGTCGCGATCTCTTGTTCACAAGCACCAGGATCTTAAGCTACAACTTAAGCTTAGATCGAGTCTCCAACCTGAGGCTCTGATACCAATTCAGATCTCTTAGAAACACAAAGAGTTATAAGACCAACTTATCTTATTAGCTTTAGAAACTACTCAAAACTAAACTCTCAATATGTTTCACTTAGAACATATGGAACACCTCTCCATTAGACCTATATTTATATGAAAGACAATTCCCTTTAACATGTGGGATGTGGAAAACACAAACCTAACCTAAATAGAAACTTCATTTTCCTATTTCTAGGTTTCTTTATTGTGTTTATCTTAACATATTAAACATCTAATAATATGTTAAGTTTCCACAAGCTTGGAATTATCCAACAGAATCTCTTTCAAAACATTCCAAACTATAACATCATTCTCACTTATATTTCTGCTTGAAACATCACTTGAAGATACGAACCGCTTCCCACCCGAAATAATCTCGACATCAAGAGCTGGACCTAGACATCAGATGTATTCTTGCACAACTTTGTTGTTCCTACCTAAGACTTCCCTTGGATCCTCCTGAGAAAGATGTTGAGAGTTTATATGGATGGAACTTATAACTTGATCATCCTTGAAAGTATGAATGCGTTATTAGTTAGTACCTTTTACATAGTCTTAGAAATTAAAAGAAAGATTTTAAGAAAATTGATAGCATAAACCAGTTCCTATTATATTTAAACGAATCATTACATTTTTTTTTTAATACTAAGAAGTTCGCGGCAAATCTAATATTAATCTAACAGATGACAAAAGAAAAAAGAAGTTCGCGGCCGAATCTCTGTAATCCCACGTGCCTGAAACCACATCATATAATACTAGTTTTTCTTTTTTTTTTGTCAAAAAATCATTCGATTGCAATAAAACCAGTACTAAGACATGGCCACAAGGAGTTCATACAAAATAAAGCTTGAAAGGAATTAAACTAACGACGTCAGTAGATGCCACAATTACTAAGCCCAACAGGGAAAAGAAGAAATAATGAGTGTCTTCTTAGCCATCAGTAGAAGGAGGATCAATACTCCACGATCCAATCAACTTACAGGACAGCCACCTCTGCTTCTGATCGCAATAAAGAACTGAGCCAATAGATATGAAAGTAGAAGCTCAGATGAGAGACTTAGCCTTAAGGATGACGACGGGGAAGGAGGATAAAGACCAAAGCATTAATCTGAACTTGAGGGATTAATGAAAATTCATGAGTTAAAACCATGAATACTGCAAGCTCTGCTTTTATCCACAATAGTGACTTGAGAAGAACCCAACATGATTCAAAGTCCAACTCCAAATGATGAATCCCTATCAATTCAGATCAATGACAGCCCAACATACATCTAGGTATTGTTGTGTCTCCAATAAACCCTAAATGAAAACCATCTTGTAACAGGGAGCAAGGCATAACTCCTCTGACAAGAACCAGGGACAAACTGAACATGGATGACAAGCACAAGAAGCGTCACCATCGAACTCTAACGAATCGGAGAAGCAAAGCAGTCATAAGACTCAACGCGAAACTTTAAAAAAAAAACCCGAACCAACTACCATCGCAAAGCCTAAACACAAATGAATGGCAACAAAGAACTAAAACCGTCGCACATGACAAGCCATACAAGATTCCATTGCAAAAGAATCAAGCTACCCAACAGCTAATTGTAAAGACCATTGGGAAGATCAGCAACAAAGGTCTACCAACACCACCAAAACCATCACGCAAGGAAATTCGCCACTGTCACCACCATATACACTCCAGACACACCTTCCTTGCTTTAACTCCATGTAGAACATCATAAAGCTACACGAAGACCATCAACGACCGCTGCAAAAGAGGCCATACGGAGAGAGAATATACGATTTTAAAGAGAAAAGAAGGATACACCACTGAAAGAAGAGATCCGAGGAGGAATAGCTTTCCCCGGTGGTGGCAGAAACCAAACCATCGAGGAAGCTGTGGTGGATCTAAGACCATATAATACTAGTTTTATATGGTCTTTCGATCCAGAGGCTTAACATGATTATTTTTGTTAAGTTAACGATATCACATTATTAGATTGAGAACAAAAGTAAGAATAAATATATATGGCCAAGGGAAAAAAAGCCCATCACAAGCTTTGATGAAATCAGATACAGTTCATCGAGAAAACTTTGAAGGGCTTTGGCTTTATGATTTAGGTGAAGAAACATCGATGGAATCATAAATTCGGTCATTTCACTATACATACAAAAGTAAAATTTCATACAAATTCTTTAACAAAGTTTTGTTATGTTTTTTAATATCTAAACTTTTCTGCTATCCAAATTAATACTAGGACTGATTATTTTGTTCATTTTAATACACAAACTTTTAAAATCGGATTAATTTTAATACGAAAACAATGTTTATTTTAAATATAAGTTACAAACAAAGTTTGAAAAAAATCTGAATTTCAAAAAAATCTTAAAAAATCTAATTTATTTTAAAATTTAAGAACAAAAGTAGCTAACTTTTGTATAAATTTTTGAAATTTAGATAAATTAATTTCAATTTTTGAAAAAAAAAATTAAATTTTATATTAAAATTAAATATGATTTCGTCTATATTTTAATCTTTTTAGTGAACCGCGCAAGTTAATTAAGGAGATCAGTCTATGTTACGATATAGATGAATATTTTATCTTGAAGTTCAGATCGTTTATATTAATATTTTTTTTAAAGTGATTAAATATTTTTATAATATTTTCATACATGTGATATATTTTTTGGAATTTTTTTTAATCCTGATTTTAGTTATGATTTTCAATGTAATGCGGGCGTGCTTAATTTAACAAAAACAAAGATCCATTAGATTTCTTGAGCGCAGAAAAAAACATCAATGATTGCATGATCTACTAATTACAACTAGCAACTACTAGAAGTGCAAAGCCTTTTTTTTTTTTTGATAAAAAAGCAAAGCCTATTTTTTTTTAAGAAAAAACTACTAGAAGTGCCGAAGTTTTGTCGTCCTAATATACCTAAATGCATTGACACTGCAAGTTCAAATATATATCGTCATAGACTCTTTCTTAATGATCAATCGCATGAAAATGATTATGAAGCTAGCGATGATATGGAGGGTGTAATAACGTACATGCAAATCACAAAAGAATTAATGGTCCAGAGTTTGGAAAGGTATTAAAAAACCTAGGACAATTATTAATATATAAAATAAAATTATTAAGGGTAAAATCTACCATCTCAAACATATTCGCTAATATGATCAAGCGAAATGCATATTTAAATTTCAACTGAGAACAACTGGATCTGCATAGTACCGATAGACAAAACTCCAAGAAATACGTCAGTTTGGACCTCGGATCCCTAAATATCTCCGGACTCACGAAAAAAGTCATCTGAAGCGGAGTGACAGGAGGCGGTCTGACAGGAGATGGAATAGTAAATGAGAAAAATTATGTGGGAAAAAAAGAAATTAAAAAAGAAAAATAACACATAATTTATTAATTAAGTTATTTAATAATTATTTTAATATATTTTTGATTAGTAGGTTATATTGGTTGTCAGGAAAAGTGGAATAACATTTATACAGAATATACACTCTGTATCGTAACTAATTAGGTAAATTAATTAGGTTCTTAATTATAAAAAAGTTGTGTTCCCGTGCAGTATCCCTTCGTGTAATAATGATGTGGTGTTGGCAAAAATTGCTAAGTAGGGGTTATTGGTTGTTGTATTTTAATGGATTTGAAAATCCGAACTAAATCTAGTGTTATTGGTTCTATGATTTTCAAATCTGTATTAAAATCATGTGTTATTGGTTTAATGATTCATAAATTCTATATCAAATCAAGTGTTATTCAATCGTACGGATTTACTTATATATTTGATTTAATAATGGATTTGAATGGATTTGTTTGGATTTTTTAGTTAAAAATACAAAGACTCAAATCCGAGGGAAAACCTCCGGATTTGGATATTTTAATTAGATTTATAAATACTATATGGATTTCTAAATCAATCAAAATATATAAACCAATAACACCTCCTAAATGTATTACATCTCTATTGCATATATATAACGTGGACAATATATACAATGTATATTTCATTTCTTCTTTTTTTGAAAATTTTACTACGTATATTTTCTAATATAGGAAAGTAAATATGTATCAAAGTAAAAAGAAATATGTTATCAAGTAAAGATGTTAATGGTTTAAGAAAGTTGTTAATTAATACAACTTTATCTTCACGACAAGTAAAATTTCAATTATAGGATGGTAAATATGTATGTAATAAATATTTTTTGATTTGATGTTTATACCCAAACTTAGAAACATAATATAAAACTTCTCCCAACTATTTTCAATATTTTTCTTATTATTATCACACAAAACGTATTATAATGAAAATTTAAAACCAGTTAACAAATTGTTTATTTAATGATTGTAATGAGTTAAATAAAGAAATGAACCTTAATTTTTGATTCTGGATTATTATTATTAGGTTTAATTAATACTATATAGTCCTTTCGAGTAATTAAAGTAAATGTTGATTGGGATTAGGGACTAATTAGGTTTAATTAATATATAAACTCGGCCGCACATTTTAAACGAATAAAGACATTTTCTTTCAAAAACTCTTCGATCGAGAGAGAGAATATCTTTCGTCTTGTGCAATCGAACCATGGGAGGAGGAGGAAGAGTGATGGCGACGGCAGCGAAGGTAGCTGGAATCGGAGTGGCCAAAGGTGGATTCAGAGGAGGACTTGGAGTCCCCGCGGCTGCGAATGATCAGTTTAACGTTCGAAGCACCTCCGCGGCTAAACCCGTTTCCGCTTCGTTGTCATCGGCGATTCATCCTTCCGCCGAAGCAGACGCGATGGTTTTGCAAAGGGCGAGTTGGGAAGACGATTGGGAGTTCGCGGAAGTGGAGACGACGACGATTCCAAGGGTTGTTTTCAGCAAACCTCCTTCTCTTCAGGAAGCTAAAGAAGCCACCGATGATCTCAAAGACGCAATCAATCTGTAAGAAATTTAACCCTAACTACTTCTAATTTTGACTCTGGTTAAGGTTCTGGTTCATAATTGGAGGAATCTTGATTGAATTTTTCTTGGTTTAGCTCGATATGATGCAGTAAACAAATATTTTGTGATGGGTTTGTGTTAATGAAAATTAAAGTGTGGTACTTTGAAACGTTTTAGTTTGATTTTATGTTTCTTACATAAGTCGAAAGTTGTGCTTATGTTTGGTTCTTGTTTTGTTTGTTGATGGATGATCCAACATGTGGTAGGGTGTATACGGAAGGTTCATATGAAGCTGGTTCTGTTTCCAGAATGTTGTCAAGTTTTCATCTTTCTGACAAGAGAGCTGTTGAATCAGCTGTTCCACAAGTTTCCCTTAACGCATTTGCTTTTCTCAGTGAAAGCTCTGCCGCACAGGTATATGAGTATATCTCCATCTCCTCCTCCTCGCTTCACTACTCTTTCACATGTGCTTTATAATGTCTGCCTAAAACCAAAGCTTGAGACTCTAATCGTTTCCCTTTTAAACAGTCTGTTGTTGCTTCCATTGCGTCTGACCCTAAAGTGTGGGATGCTGTAATGGAAAACAATGATCTCATGAAATTTCTCGACACCAACACTACCGGTACGAGAACTAGCAAATCCTTTGGTGTTTTAATGTTTTTTTTTTATAACAAAGCAACTTAACAGAAACCTTTTGTTCCGTTTGCAGCTGCTTCAACTCAGGCTGAAGCTGCTGACAATGACGATAAAGCTGAAGATTCTAGCGAATCTGAAAGTGAGGAAGACAGTGAAGCAAAGCCAATCCAACTCTTGGAGATTCTGGAGGACATGAAGCTAAAAGCTGTTCAGTTGATGGAAAACGTCTCTTCCTACTTTGGTGGTTTGTTCCGGTCAGAATCTTTTACAGAGAACGGAGAAGAGAGGAAGCGGACGTTGCTCAACGACCCTACTTCTCTCTTTGGATTAGCTGTTTGCGTTATCTTCATGGTAGTTATGAAACGTGCTTAAGCTCCAGAGTTTTTTATAACTTGCCGACATAGCAAAACAAAAAAAACTACTGTCATCTCTTTCTGCTACTCCGTTATCGTTTAGACTTTTAATTTCTGTTGTTTCGGAATGTTTTCATATATAGAAGGAAAGGAACCTTTGGTTGTTTCTTAAGTATTCTTATCACTTTTTCGTCTGGAAATTGTTAAAGAGAAATTAGATTATTCTTCATCAGCATCTAATTAGCATATTAGATCATTTGTTTATATATGTATTCCAATACATAATATTTCTACTTATATGGTGTTATATAAGCGACATTGTTTTGGTTATTACTCTTATGAGTGGAGCCTGCTGTGAGCATATCGTTTGGATGCTCGAACATTTGTTAGGGTAAATATGTCATCTCAAAAGCCATAGTCTGCCATGAAAGGGTGAAATGAAGGTGGCTCTTTTTGGAGAATGTTCTCCAGGTTTTAAGTCGGTGAACAGAGTTAGTTGAATCAGCCAATCCACAAGTTTCTCTGACTGAAGAGTATAAGAGGAGCTAAACCAATCTGACCACCTCCATGTATTTGATGACAGGATGTGTTGGGTCTATGTTCTTGTAAGATTTGTGTATGCCTTAAACTTACTGGAAAGAAGATCCACCACTCTGAGATACGAGATAGAACCCTGGTTTTCACACTTATATATTCATCTCTTTTATATTAACTGTAACTTTAGCTTTTTTTTTTCTTATTACATAAAAAATGTCATTCTACAATTTCAATGCAATTTATATTTATTTTTAGCTCAAAATTAATTGTAAAATGTATTGATCTTATAAATAAACTTATTTATCTAAAATGCTATTGGTTAAATAGATAACATTAATGAAAATATAAATGATTTTCAATCAGTTTTTTAATATGTGTGAAAAATGTATAAGCGATACTCTTTGTGAAACAGACAAAACATATGTTAAGAGTGTATATAGTATTCCATCCGTTTCATTTTAATTGTCGTTATAGGTTTATGCACATATATTAAAAAAACATATGATTTTGTATATTTCCAAAACAATAACACACTTACCTATTCACCTAACTATTTTTCAACCAATAGAAAAATAAAATAGAAAATCTTATTAATAAATTTTGCATTAAAACTCTAAAACGACACTTATTTCGAAATGATTTTTTTTTCCAACCTTCGATTTAGTTATTATAGGTCAATATGAATTTGTGATTTGAACTATGGATCCCACGTCACAAATATGTTGGCTAAAGACACCGAAGTTGACAAGAATATAAATCTGAACAGTGTTCCTCCATTTCTTAATATAGAAAATGTAGTTAATATTTATTGTATAATGAAGGTGAGGTAGTATTTATATTTATTTGTGTATATATAGAAAATAGGAACAAAACGTGAGAGAGAGTTGTGATAGAGACTTGGAGAGAGATAATTATTTATTACGTCTTCTCGTGCATACATATGCAAAGAGGGAGGACCACTATTTATAGTGAAAAAGGTTGCAACATTGGAAAGAAAAAGACAAAACTTTCGGACGATGATGATACAAGAGAATTAAATAAATGACAAGTGTAAATGACCAGGGTAGTTATTTTCGAGACATTTGTCCTACAGATGATTAATCATCTTTTGCAACACTCCCCCTTGATTATTCATCTTGTATTACGTAGTGCCTCGTTAAAAACCTAGTCATGGAAAAACCCATTGGGACAAAAACCATGACAAGGGAAAAAAAGTACACTGCCGTAATCTTCCCCTGAGAATAGTAGACGTAGCTTTCTCATCATAGGTCACGCAAATGCCGCATTCCGATACCGTAGACATGTTTTCGGAATGTTGTAGTCGGAAGAGCTTTGGTGAACAAGTCAGCTGGATTATCGCATGACCGTACATACTCAATGTCCACTTCTTTATTTTTCTCGAGCTCCCTTACGTACGAGAAAAATCTTGGACGAATGTGTTTTGTTGTGTCGCTCTTAATGTAGCCTTCCTTGAGTTGAGCAACACAAGCCGAATTATCTTCAAATATTTTCGTTGACTCTTTCTCATTGACTATTCCGCTTGATTCTTGTATGTGGTGACTTATTGATCGAAGCCACACACATTCTCGACATGCTTCTTGAAGCGCAATAGTTTCTGCATGATTCGAAGAAGTCGCAACCAGAGTTTGTTTATGGGACCGCCAAGAGATCGCGGTTCCACCAATTGTAAAAACATAGCCGGTTTACGATCGAGCCTTATGAGGATCTGATAAGTATCCTGCATCTGCAAAACCAACCATACCAAACTCGGGTTTTCTAAAATACATTAACCCTAAATCAATTGTACCTTGGAGGTAACGAAATACATGCTTTATTCCGTCCCAGTGCCTGCGAGTAGGAGCAGAACTATATCTTGCCAGGATGTTAGTAGCAAAGGCAATATCTGGCCTGGTACAGTTTGCAAGATATAACAGCCCACCGATAGCACTCATATAAGGTACTTCTGGACCTAATATCTTCTCGCTATCTTCGCAGGGCCTAAAAGGATCACTCTCAACATTGAGAGATCTACCAATCATTGGAGTACTCAAAGGAGTCGCTTTGTCCATACGAAAGCGTTTCAATATCCTTTTCGTATAGTTTGATTGATGCACAAATATCCCTTCTCGGAGATGCTCTATCTGGAGCCCAAGACAAAACTGTCTTGCCGAGATCTTTCATTTCGAACTCCTCTTTCATATGAGTTCGAGCATCATCAACCTCCTTTTGAGTTCCAATTATGTTCAGGTCATCTACATATACATCAATGATCACAAAGCCAGATGACGATTTCTTTATAAAAACGCATGGACATATCGCATTATTCACATATCCTTTACTCAAAAGATATTCACTTAAGCGATTGTACCACATGCGTCCGGATTGCTTTAATCCGTAAAGTGATCGCTGTAACTTGACCGAACAAATCTCCCTGGATTTTTCTTTCAATGCCCCTGGCATTTTCAATCCCTCAGGGAGTTTCATATATATATCGTTATCCAAGGATCCATACAAATATGCAGTCACAACGTCCATGAGATGCATCTCAAGATTTTTAGACGCCGTTAGGCTCATCAAAAATCTAAACGTAATTGCATCAATTACCGGAGAATACGTTTCCTCAAAATCAATTCCCGGTCTCTGAGAAAAACCTTGGGCAACTAATCGGGCTTTATATCGTGTTACTTCATTTTTCTCATTTAATTTTCTCACGAATACCCACTTATACCCAACAAGATTTACGTTCTCAGGCGTTATGACTATAGGTCCAAAGACATTTCTTTTATTTAGGGAGAGTAATTCAATTTGAATGGTCTTCTTCCACTCCTCCCAATCATGTCTTTTCTGACATTCCAAAATGGACCTTGGATCGGGATCATCATTTTCATGATCGATCTCTTTCGACACAGAAAAGGAGAACATTCCATCAACATCTTTTATCTTATTTCTGATTCATAACTTTTCTTCTCGGGCGTAGTTGATGGAAATCTCATACTTTTCTGTTCCCTTCTCGTCATCTGGATCATCTTTATCTATGCCTTTTTCAGACATTTTTCAGTATCAGGTTCTTCTGGAACCTTTCCATTTATGTTTTCTTTCAGACATCTTTCAATATCAGGTTTTTCTAGAACCTTACTTTATTCATCCAATTTTTTTTTCTTTCGGGGATTCTTATCTTTAGAACCCGCTGGCCTCCCCCTCTTTAACTGAACCCTAGGTTCATTCATTTTATTTCCATCATTTTGTTCTTTAGGAACATCAACTCTTGATGGAACATTTTCAGCGTGTATACATGACTTCGTCACCCTTCTCGTATCTGTGAACGCATCTGGTAACTGGTTTGCCAAATTATGCAAATGCACAATTTTCTGAACTTCCAGCTCTCTTTGATTCGTAGGGGGATCAAGGTGTAACAACGACGGTGTACACCAAGTAATCTCTTTCGGAATTCTATTAATTCCTCCCCCTAATGCTGGAAATTCATCCTCATTAAAATGGCAATCGGCAAATCGTGCCGTAAAGATATCACCAGTTACTGGTTCCAGATATCTTATTTATACTTGGTGACGTATAACCCACGTATATTCTCAATCTCCTTTGTGGGCCCATTTTTGTTCTTTGTGCCGGTGCTATCGGAACATAGACCGCACACCCAAAGACACGAAGATGGGATACATCTGGCTCTTGCCCAGATGCCAATTGTAATGGAGAGTACTTATGATATGCACTCGGTCTTAACCGAACCAGTGCAGCTGCATGTAATATAGCATGACCCCATACAGAAATTGGGAGCTTCGTTCTCAAGACTAACGGTCTTGCAATCAACTGCAACCGTTTTATCAATGACTCGGCCGTGCCATTTTGTGTATGCACATGGGGAACTGGATGCTCCACATCAATCCCCATTGATATACAATAATCATCAAAGGCTTGCGATGTAAATTCACCAGCATTATCGAGCCTTACTTTCTTAATGGCATACTCTAAGAACGGTGTTCTCAGCTTTATTATCTGAGCAATGAACTTTGCGAAAGCCGTATTTCATGTCGTCAAAAGAGACACACTTGACCATCTACTAGATGCGTCAATCAATACCATGAAATACTTAAACGGCCCGCATGGTGGGTGGATCGGCCCCACATATATCACCATGTATCTTTTCTAAAAACATTGTTGATTCATTGCCTACTTTTGCTGGTGATGGCCGAGTTATAAGTTTCCCTTGAGAACATGCATTGCATGTAAATTCGCCCGTTTGCAAAAAAATTCCATTTTTCAACGGATGACCATTCGAATTTTGCACTATCTTTCTCATCATGACTGAACCAGGATGTCCTAGCCTCTCATGCCAAATTTTAAATGTATCAGTAAACTTCATGTTTACCACGGCATAGGACTCAGTCATGGTTATTTTCGTACAATATAGTCCAGAGGATAACATTCTTAATTCTTCCAATATATGTTTCCTCTCGGACTTAATGCAAATAAATTCAATGCCATATTTACTCATAGTCTCAATATGATATCCATTTCTTCGGATATCCTTAAAGCTTAACAAGTTTCTATGAGACTTGGGGGAATACAATGCATCACTTATTTCAAATATTGTTCTCTTGGCATCGAAAATTTCGCTCTTCCAGAGCCCATAATAATCTTTGCATTACCAGATATTGTACTTACGCTTCCAGCGTAATATTTTATTTTGAGATTGGAGAAATATTTCTTATCTTTAATTATTGTGTGCGTTGACGCACTATCTGCCAAACACAAATCTCCATCCATAGTCTCAAAGTTTGGCATTTTCTGAATATAAAACATATATTATTAAACATTAAACATGAAACATAACATATATCTTACAACAAAATATATAGATACTATAATACAGTCTACTTATATCACATCGATTTATATCACTCATCAATACTCTCTGGCTCAACCAGAAAGTCTGATACGTCGAGATGAGTGTCATCATTTAACCCATGAAAGGATGGCCCAGGTTCATCAAAGATGAAGTTTGTTTCACCTCTTCCTTTCTCTTTTCCCTTTTGGGATTCTCTATACAGATCGGCTAAATGTTTTGGCGTACGACAGTTACGTACCCAATGACCTTTCATGCCGCATCTGTAGCAAACCTTTTCCGTTTGCCTTTTATCATCCTAGCCCTTTTCATTCCTTTCATTTTCGTGGAAGTCTTTATTATTTCTTTCATCATAGGGACGGAATCTTCTTCCTCGTCCTCTTCCACGACCATGATAACGGTTTTCACCACGTCCACGACCTCGTCCTCTTCTATTATCATAACTGGATGATGCAACATTCACTTCAGAGAATGGAGCAGATCCAGTGGGACGAGCTTGATGGTTTAAAGTCACGAGTTGATTATTCTGCTCCGCTACAAGGAGGACTTGCATCAACTCCGAGTAACGGGTATATCCATTCACCTGGTACTGTTGCTGCATGATTACATTTTCAGAATGGAACGTGGAGAGAGTTTTCTCGATCATATCATAATCAGTTATTTTCTCTCCACATAACATCATCCTCGAAGTAATTCCGAACATCGCGGAATTAAACTCACTAACACTTTTGTAATCCTGGAACCGGAGATAGATCCACTCGTGTTTAGCTTTCGGTAAGATCACATATTTCTGGTGATCGAACCTCTCTTTTAAAGATTTCCAGAGGTCACAAGGATCCTCTTTCGTAATATATACATCCTTTAAACCATCATGGATGTGGTGTCGTGAAAATATCATGGCTTTAACCTTTTTCTCATCCGACACCGTTTTCGAACTATCGATGGTTTCCAAAAGCCAGTTTCCTCTCAGGTGCATCTTTGCACCCACTGTCCAAGTCATATAATTATTTCCCGTAATATCCAGGGCATTAATTTCGAGCTTTTTCAAATTCGACATTATAACTGTATTCTTAGTAAAATATATAAATAAAGTAAAGACGAAAATTTAAATGCATAATTTAAATGCAGAAATAAAAGGCTTAAAATAAAGGCAAAAATTAAACTGCATAAACTTAAATTGCAGAAATTTAAATAACATAAATAAAATCGGGAGGCTTAGCCTACCACATGATCCGAGCAGTCAAAGACTACCATATTGATCATTTTTTCAAAGTCCGAGGTGACATGGTATACTATTTTGACTTTTACTTATTTAAAGGTCCGAGGAGACTTAGTCTACTATTTTGACTTTTTCTTTTACGGAAGCAAAGCCTACCACGTGTTTCTCTGATCGTGAAGGCATAGCCAACCATAACGATCATAGCCTACCATAACGATCAGTCGGGAAAGGCAGCGCCTATCATCCCAAAAAATAAACGGAGAAGGTCTAGCCTCTCACTCCGGAACAATAATAAAATTTAAATAAATTAAATATATTGAAATACATAAATTTAAACATTACCTCGGCTGGTTTAAGAACTCTTGGATTGATAAGCCTCAGTTGGTCAAAGCCTCGTGCTGATAACGTGTTGTATAATAAAGGTGAGGTAGTATTTATATTTATTTGTATATATATAGAAAATAGGAACAAAACGTGAAAGAGAGTTGTGATAGAGACTTGGAAAGAGATAATTATTTATTATGTCTTCTCATGCATACATATGCAAAGAGAGAGGACCACTATTTATAGTGGAAAAGTCGGAACATTGGAAAGAAAAAGACAAAACTTTCAGATGACGATGATACAAGAGAATTTAATAAATGACAAGTATAAATGACATGGATAGTCATTCTAGAGACATTTGTCCTACAGATGATTAATCATCTTTTGCAACAATATTCATTTTCTGGTCACGGAAAGTTAGTATATCTTATTTCCGTTTTTCTCTCGCACAACAAAATAAAATAAATATTTAAAATATAACTCAAAACGTGGTCAGCAAGACATCTTCTCTGTATTAATAACGGAAGAAGAGACTACGGATTCTTTGACCTAAAAAAAAAAAAAGAAGAGACTACGGATTCTTAATTAAATATCAAAGGCTTTCTTTCTTTTTTCGTAAAGACTATTAATGTCTCTGCTTCTCAGACGGTTATGGAAGCTCTGCCATGGGAAACCTGCAGGGGCGGTGGTGAAAAGATCATCACTTCTTATTAGCTCTAATAGCTACTCATCTTCTTCCTTGCTTCAGACCCCTCCTTGTTTCGTCCTCACAGTTGCTCCTTGTGGAGATGATCTCGGAAAACTTGTGATTGTTAAAGCTAATGAGTTTTGCATCACTGACTTGGAAAAGAAGGTACCTCTGGATCTGGTGGATACAGATGAAATGCTAACGGTCGGGGCATCTAATGGCTGGGTAGCTACTTTGAAGGACGACGGCATAGTGCGTCTCCAAGATGATCTAAACCCTTTTGCATCTGATACAAAACCCTAAACGCATTCCCCTGCCTCCTCTTGTCACTCTTCCTCGCTGCCAAACCCAAATGGTCACCAACATGGCGATGTCCTCCTCTTCTCCCGAGGACGAGGACTGTGTTGTCTCTCTCAAGTTCTTTGGACCTCAGCTGAGCTTTTGCAGACCAGGAGGTAAACCCACATGGACCAACATCAGAATCGCAAACCCCTGCTTCTACTCATCCCCTGTCGTGTTTTCCAAGAAACACGACATGTTTCGCATTCTCGCGTCAGGTGGATACCTTATTGGATCGTGGGATGCCCGCACAGAAAAGAAGAGCAAACCCAAGTTTCAGAGGTTGCGGTTTCGAAACGTTCCCAAGCTGAGCAAGACCAAACGTGAGCTTTTGAGTTCGTGTTGCACGAGCGAGCACTTGGTGGAGTCAGGAACCACCGGTGAAACTTTCTTGGTTAAGCTGTACAGGAGGCCTAGGGCTAGCGGTTCAGAGAAAATGCAAACCAAAGCTTTGATGGTGTTCAAGATTGACGATGAAGGTAACGCAGTTTACACTCAAGACATTGGAGATCTCTGCATTTTCCTCTCAAAGTCTGCACCTTTCTGTGTCTCTGCTAGCTCCTTCCCTGGCATGCCCTCTAACCGGGTCGCCTTCTTGGATTTTGACGAGAACGTTCCAATATCATTGGTGGCAATTGTCCTTACGTAGCCCCTTACCATATTCCACCTCAAAATATAGTCTAATACTACTTTAAGGTTGAGTAATCATGATCAGTAATCATGTTACCTCAAAATATATTGCTGTTTTTTGTTATCACATTTCATGCTGCATGTGTTCCTTCACTATAAACTAGTTAATGTTGGTGTTGACTCTTTTGACTTGTTAAGAATTTTATTCAACTTCTTATCCTCGGTCTTTTTTTTTCATATGCTAGTTCATGAGACTTGCATGATGTAAGATCATTGAAATTGTTTAGTGTGATTGCTATTCCAACAAGCTCCAATATTTGTGTAATGTGAGGATTGGAAGAAACAATGAAAAGTGAACACAAAAAATGAATGGAAGAGAAAGAGATATATAGAGAGAATAAATAAAGAATTGAGTTTTCTTCACCAACTGTTATATTATGTTGATTTTTTGCAAAATGAGATCATCAATTTGTAGCCTGCATATAACGATTACTTAAGGACTAAAACGTTTATACTCCAAAAGTGCATGACCACTTACCTAATTTCAGAGACATGATAACCATTTACCTAAATATGATTATTGTTATGTAAACTAGGGGTGGTCAATCCGGATATCGGTTCGGTTTCGGTTCGGTTTTTTCGGTTTTTCGGTATTTCGGTTAGTAAAATATAACTACCATTCTAAATCCATATTTACTTCGGTTCGGTTCGGTTTATATACCGTCGGTTTTCGGTTTATTCGGTTTTATACCAAAAAATAAAATTCTTTATTTTGGGATCATATTATATGAATTTTAGAGTCTTGTTGTCAACACATTCATTTATTAAAAAATATTATAAGTTTAAATAAAAGAACAAAAATAAAAAATGTTTCTATCATCTAATAAAATAATCAAATCTATAATTAAAATCAAAGCTCAAAATTTTGATAATAAAAATAAAAAAAAACAAAAAATAAAACAGAAGCACGAAGCACAAAAAATAAGTTATTATATTCTTTCATATTTAGCGTTCATTAAAGTCATGTTTCTTCTATTAAACACGAAACTCTATTCGTTTATAGATAAAAAAAAATTGTGAAGAATTTCCACTAATTGTTATCATCAAATTTGTAATCTTTATTTCAATTTAGTCAATGCTAAATTAAAGCAAAAAGATCAAAAGAAGACTAAGAAAATAAGAACCATGTTTGCGATGAATTGTTATTTAATTATAGTTTAAGTGTTTTACAAATCAGGACTATTTTATTACTGTAAAAAATATGGTAATAGTTATTAGCAAAAAAAATTAACTTATGATTTTCATACGTTGTTATAAAATATATACATATTTACATGTTTCTATTTTTTGATCGGTTTTATTCGGTTTATTCGGTTTTATCGGTTATATACCGAACCATATCCAAATCCTACGGTTTTTTAAAAATAATATACATTCGGTTTGTATGATATATACCAAATCCAAACCATATTATCTATTTCGGTTCGGTTCGGTTTGGTACGGTTCGGTTTTGCCATATTGAACAGCCCTAATGTAAACTCACCCAATGAACTAAAAAATTAATTTAAATTGGTTTTATTTGATTGGCTTAATAATATTTATATTTATATTTATATAAGACTTGTTGCTAACGACTCTATTCTTCATTGATATACAGAGAATAGAAACTGTGTTTACTAAATTATTTTTAATATATATTTAACAATTCCATTTATCTCTTGGATATAGACGCTTTACTATGTAGTTGCTCAAAAAAAAAAAAGACCTTTAGTATGTATCATTGTTGTACATTTGACATGTTGTCCACAATGAGATGGAGTACTGGAAACATATAAGATCAGCTTAATATAGTCACTGTTTTACTCCAAAGAGAACACACATAACAATCCCAGAGAGAACATTACAAAGCTAGTTGTCAACTGGTGGAAAATAATAAGGGGAATAAAATGTACCACTTGCAGCAGCGATGGAGATGTCACCTACATCATAACCTACGATTTCATCAACATCGAGGATGTGAATGTAGTTACGACGCAAACCAGGAAAGGAAGTAGAAGGGACACAGAAAGGTTCAGACTTTGAGAGGAACATGGTGACATCTCCCATGTCTTGAGTGTAGACCGGGGTTCCTTCATTGTCTAGCTTGTACACTATCAAAAACTCTCTTCTCATTCTAGCGACACCTTCTTTAACAATTCTCTTCTTCTTGTACTGCTCAACCAAGAAAGTCTCACCAGTTGGTGACTCCACCAAGTGCTCGCTCTTGCAGAACGAATCCAAAAAATCCCGTTCAGCCGCGCGCTCTGAAGCATATCGTTTCCTTCCTCCTCCTCGTCTAACCTGAACAACTTTAGAGCTTTCCTTCTCATTGTGGCTACGCCACTTTTGGTCATCTCGATTGTCTTCTTGCACCATCTGACCACAAAGTGCTCCCTCTTGCTGAACAAACCACATGAAGCGATGAGGTGGTCTTCACATCCAAGAATACGAAACACCTTGTCTTTCTTGGAAAACATGACACGGGAGGAGTGGAAGCAAGGGTTCTCGAGCTTGACGCTGGTCCACTCTGGTTTACTCTCAGCTGGCCTGCAAAAGCTGAGCTGAGGTCCCAAGAACTTGACAGCCACGACACAGTCCTCGTCATCCTCTGGAGAAGATGAGGACATTGACACGTTGGTGGTGATTTTGGTTTGGCAGTGTGGCAGAGTCACAAGAGGAGGCAGCGGGATGCGTTTCGGATTTGTATCCGAAGCATACGGGTTTAGATCATCTTGGAGACGAAGGATGCCGTCGTCCTTTAGAGTAGCTATCCACCCATGAGATGCCCCGATCGTTTTGCGTTTTATCATCATTATGAATGTGAGGATACACCAAGTTCATAGGTACCCTCTTGTCCAGATCAGTCAAGCCACGTTGATTAGCATAGCAAACTGTGAGTCTTGCAGCGATGACAAAACCAGGAGGGCTTTGCCGCAAGGAAGTTGAGAAGCCGTTAAAGAGAAGTAGAGAAACAGAGGAGGATCTTCTCACCCCAATGCGGAGCCGGCTGAGAAACAGAGACATGAGAATTCTTTAAGCAAAAAGCTGAGAGAGATTAAGAGAATTGATGATGTTCAATCTTCTCCACCTAAAATCTTTACTATTTATTTTTATTTATTACTCTTTGCTTCATGAATAGGGTTTAAAATAATATGAACCTTAAGCCTGTCAGATAATCTAAAGAAAAAAAGTTTAGACCATGGAGAAGTTTCAAACCCGTGTGAACAAAAGGATAATAATTGGTTAAATCTATATACTATTATTTTGGAAATGATTTTTTTTTAGCTTTCGAGTTTCCACTTTAACAATTAGAGCGGTTAACATCGCTTATACCTTTAATGAATAAATTATATAAATTTGTCAAAATAACAACGAATTTAAAATCTCTTGATTAGATAAATGATTAAAATTAATTATAATAAAAATTATCAAAAATCTAAAATTGTTATGAACTTAAGGTTTAGGAATCCGTAAGTTGTGTGTATTATTACTCAATCAGAAGGTGCCCTTATATATGGGAGTTACGAAAAGATAAAAGAAAATAAATAAATATGGAAAGTGTACAAATACAAGGAAAAGAAAATAAGGTTTTCTTTTCTCTAAAGCCTAAGCTGCCTCTCTCTCCTCTTCATGCGGCCGCCTCTCTCTCTCTCTAGGGTTGGGTCGTCTCTCTCTCTCTTGGTATTGGGCCGGTTATAGACCGGGCCGGTTATAGACATCCATCATATGATTTATAACACTCCCCCTTGGATGTCATAACCATACAGAGTTCGTAATACGCTTTGGATGTTGCCTCATTAAAACCTTACCAGGAAAACCCAGTGGGACAAAACCATGGCTAAGGAAAAAGAGTACAACACGCATTACTCCCCCTATTCTGAACATCACTGAAAATCTTTCAGTCTACGTATCCCAATCTCCGTATATGTCCTTCAAGTTGGTGCATCACAACCTGATGGTTGAGCTTCATGGATACCAATGACTAATGGTCTCAATATCAAGGCAAGGCGCCAATAGTACTTAAGGTTAGGGACGTGTATGTCTTTAGTGCCTTATAGTCGAACATGAGCTAAACATATAGGAGATTCTGGGCAAGAACACATGTCCGGCCTAGTATGGATTGTCTATTACATCAAGGCGCCAATGGTACTTGGGTAATGGACTTTACCGGACCAAAGACATATTTCTTGTCCTTCTTGGGACCAAAGGATCTGTGTCCAAGTCAGGGATATTCACGACCATGTCCTTCTTGTGAACCAAACAGATCAGTGTCTAAAACAAGTGATCTCACGTCCATGTACTAGATAATGGGTGAGACTGGTCCACATTAAATCCCTTAAGTACCATTTTCTGTATATACTATTTGATGCACAAGGATTTCATTGTTAATGTATTCAAGCTGTAGTCCCAAACAAAACTTTTTTTTCCATGATCTTTCATCTCAAACTCTTTCTTGAGATATTCAATTATTTGGGAAATTGTACTCAGAGGTTCCTAGGATATTCAGATCATATACTTTGATGATTATCAATATTGTTCTCGAGAACTTACTGTATTTTCAGCTCAATACCCTCTAGTACTTTCATTATCCAGTGGATCATATAAATATGCAGCCACTACATCAATTTGCTGCAAGTCTACTTTTTCTCTCTTATATAGCCAGACTTATGAGAAATCTAAAAGTAGTTGCATCCACCACATGGGAGTATGTCTCCTCATAATCTATTACTGGTCTTTGTGAGAATCCTTGTGCAACATCAGCTTTATATCTCACGATTTCTATTCCTCACAAGACCCATTTATATCCAATGGTTTTAACATCATATGGCGTTTTAATCATATGGCTAAATACGTCTTTCTTCTTTAAACTATTTAACCCCACGTTTCCATTCAATCCAATTTGTTCTACGAGTGTGCACTCTTATACTAACGTGGGTTCATGATCCTCGCTTATATTCATAAATTAAAGTGCTACCTTGTATGCAAATAAATCATCTTATGTCGACATTCTTTATTGGTTCCATTATGTTCCAGACATGATATAATCGATTGAGATTCATTATTATCAGGACCTTTAATGCTTTGCAGCTTGGTGTCCTAAGCTACATTTTTTGGTACCTGTACCTTAGAGCCGGCCGGCCTTATCTCCAAGTCTGGGATGGTTTCCTTAGTAACCTCGGATTTGGATTTTGATTATCATTCTTTTGCACATTTCTTTTGTTTCCGAGGATTCTTATCTTTTGGAACCTATAGGTCTATCTTGTATAGACTCTGTAGCAACTTGACTGTGTCTCTCTTGGACATAAATTTCATTGGTGCTTTACAAGCTGGTTTATATATGACTTAGTCATTTTTCGGGTCAGCAAATGTGTCTGGCATTTGATTAGCTAGCTTTGTAAATGTATAATCTTTGGACGTCTATTTCACATTCTTTAGTCTAAGGATCTTGCCAAGACAATGATGGTCGATGCCATTCTGTTTCTCTTACCAACTTATTATTTTATCCCCCTAATGTTGGATAGTCAGATTCATTAAACTTGCAATCCGTGTTCTTGGCCACTAAATAGATCACTCATATTTGGCTCAAGGTACTTCATTATTTGTGAGAGATTCATATCCAACATATATCCTCATCCTCATCCTCTTCTAAGGATCCATCTTAGATGGCACATATATTTGTGGTGGCTTATCTAAATATCTCAAGATGGTATATGTCTGGCTCATGACCCGTAATAAATTTGAGATGGGAATATCTATGCTCACTTAAATGGTCTGATGCTTATTAGTTAAGGTGCATGTAAATTCGTGTGTCCCCAAGCCTTGGACTGAGAGTTTGGACCTATGGGTAATGGCCAATACAGATTTATAAAAGGATTCAGCCAAGCTATATATAGTATGGACATGTGCGGATTTGTCCTCACTGCCCCCTCATGGACATACTATAATCTTTAAGTATTTTGGGACATCATGGCCTAATGAGTTTCCCTTGTGTTCATACTACACACGTGAGATTCTATGGGATAACTCTTTGTGCCTTTTCCAATATCAATTTCGCATCACGTTTTGGACCAGGATGGTCAATCCGGTCATGCCATAAAGTGTATAATTTCGTGGGTAAACCATTCTGGTTACCATGACTTTTGCCTCTATCATACTGATCTTGGCATAGTCTAGATCAATAGAAAATGCAGGTATAGTCTTTAGGACTTAATATGGCCTTGGGCGATTTTCATAACTCTGAAGGAACTGTTGTTTCCTTTTGCCCATTGTATCATTGTGGAAACCATTCTTATATCTCTATATTTTATAATCTCAATGGGTTTCTCTGGGTGAATATAAATCATCTAAATGCTTGCCCTTATACATATCTGGCCATAGACCTTTATCTGTACTATACCCGCAATTTATAAACTCATATTGGCGTTTTTTAATAAAATCATTCATTCCTTTTATTAATTTTTAATAAAACAAGTTCGAAGAAATGAAAACATAGGAATGAAAAACACCAAAACAAAGAACACATAAATTTAGATTACAAATGCCGAAATCAATCTTCAGTCTTTTTGACAATCTGAAGTTTCATAATCCATAAGATCGTCCTTCTCATGATTGAAGTCATTTTCATCATCTTGGTAAGTCATATGGGCTTCAGGATTCTTCCCTTTCAGACTCTCTTGATAGAGGTCAACAAGATGCTTGGGAGTCCTACAAGTCTTAGCCCAATGATTGCTCATACCACACCTATGGCACACGGATTCGTCTGGTTTGGTCGAGTGTTGGGGTTTAAATGAAGATCCATGGCCGTGACCATGACCTCGTCCAAATGAGCCATGGTCTCGACCATTTCCTCGCCCGCGGCCAAAAGATCTTCGACCGCGTCCACGTCCGTTCGACTTGTCTCGACTATGGCCATACTGGCCGTTTCCTTGGACGTGGTTGGACTCTTTATTGTCCTCTGTCGTGTGTGCTTCAGGTAGTGGAGCTGATCCAAGAGGTCTCATCTGACTGTTTCTCATCAATAATTCATTGTTTTGCTCAGCGAGCAAGAGACAAAAAATAAGATTAGCATAGGTCTTAAAACCTTTCTCACGGTACTGTTGTTGTAACAGCACATTGTTTGCATGGAAAATGGAAAAGGTTTTCTCAAGCATAACCTATTCCGTAATACTTTCACCACACAGTTCCATTTTAGAAACAATCTTAAACAGTGCAGAGTTATACTCGTCCACAGACTTATAGTCTTAGATTCTGAAATTCGTCGAATCAAACCGAGCTTTTGGTAAGATCACCATTCTCTGGTGATCATATCTCGATTTCAATTCGTTCCAAAGATCTAGTGGATTCTCAATGGTTAGATACTGATCCTTGAGACTCTCAGCTAGATGATGACGAATGATCAAGATGGCTCTGTAACGATCTTTCTCATTATCATTATTGTTCTCGGTGATACATTCACCGAGACACTTGGATTTCAGGATGATCTTAGCATCGAGCGCCCATTGAAGGTAATTATCTCCAGAGAGATTTAGGGCAGCGAAATCCAGGTTGTTGATTTTCGACATCTGAAATCATAGATTAATATCTTTAGGTCTTTAGGAATAGGGTTTAAACGAATAGGGTTTTAGGTTTAAACAATCAATCAATGCCTCACGGCCAAGATTTATGCCTTTCGGCCAATAAGCATGCCGCACGGCCATGAATGCAATCGGTTCAATCTTATGCATTTAGTTTGTCATATAATTGCAATCCTAACATACATTGTTTCTATATGATGCAATCAATACAAACAAACCTCTCGGCCAAACAAAAGAACAAGCCACACAGCTACTTGATTTGATTCAATACCATTCCTAGAAAAGTTCTAAGTGCAATTTGCAATCAATCAATTGTGATCAAAATAGGGTATGAATGCAACAAGGCCACACAGCCACAAGGTATGATCAAGAACTATTAACCTAGAATGCAACAAGGCCACACGGCCACAATTCAGATTCGATTTCAAAATAATCTAGACTAGGTTATTAGGGTTTCAGTTTAAACAATCTAAACAATCTTAATTCATTCAGATTCAAATTTAAACAATCTTAGCAATAGTTCTAGGTGATCAAATCAATCAATTAATATTCAGTTCAAACAATCAAAATCGATTTTCAAAATTAGGATTTTAGGGTTTCGATTTGATTAACAAGCAATTACAATTTCAGGGTGGTCAATTCAATCTCAATCAACATTCAATCAGTTTTAATTAATCATTTTTTCGAATTAGGGTTTAGGTATTTTCAAAAATTTGATCTTAGATCAAAGAGATTTGATTTGAGATTCAAAACCTTTAAGGCTTTGATTTTAATTGATCAATAGATCAATCTCGATTTTAGGGTTTGGGGATCGAACTTATAGAGCTTCGATTTACTCATTAGGGATTGATCTATTATCCTATGGCTTTTATTTTTATAAATTAGGTTTGGTTTCATTCTTTACAAGCAATCCAAATTCGATTTCATGTTCTTAGAATTCGAATTTACCTTTAGTTTTAGTAGACTGTTGAAACCGGACCACCAAGAGAATGAACTTCGAGCTGGGCAGGAACGCGAGCTGGACGCGAGCTAAACACGAGCTGGCCTGGACGCGAAAGGATTGAGGTTGGAGACGCGAGCAGCTGATCGTCGAACGGGGGCTGTTGCAGTCGGGATCGCGAGCGGCTCTGATGCGAACGGGGCGCTTGCAGTCTGGAACGCGAGCTGTCCTTGATGCAGGATGGAGCTGAGTTTGTCTAGGATCAGGAACGCCTTGGGGCTGGAACTGATCAGGTGGACACGAGCTGGAACGGATAGAGTCGCTTCTATCAGGTCGCGAACGTCTGATCGGGAACGCCTTGATCGTCTGTCGCGAACGAGCTATGAACTCCTTTTGATCTGAATGGAAAAGAGAGTTTGATCACACGGGCAGCAACTCCTCTCGGCTTGAACTCCTTGTTGATATTAGACTTGCACAGGAGTTGAGTTCGGTTAGAAAATCCTTGTTGGAATCTGATTTGGTTTCCAAAGCAAATCGGTGCGCACTGTATCTGTGCGTGAGGGCGCGTCGGTGGTCAGATCGACAAGCGGTTTGCACTGACTGATTTGTCTCGGTAAGGGCTTCGATTTGATATCTTGATCGTTTTCTGGGTCCTCACGGTTTGGAAGAACGGTCTCTTTGAAGTTCCGAGGCAGATTCCTTTTCGTTTAGGGTTTGATGATTTTCGGCTGAGTTGAAAAATATTTCGTGGGGCTTAGGGCTAGAGGCTATCGTGCTGATAACGTGTTATGAACTTAAGGTTTAGGAATCTGTAAGTTGTGTGTATTATTACTCAATCATAAGGTTCAATCATAAGGTGCTCATATATATGAGAGTTACAAAGAGATAAAAGGAAAGACATAAATATGGAAAGTGTAGCCTAAGCCGTCTCTCTCTCCTCTTCATGCGGCCGCCTCTCTCTCTCTCTCTCTAGGGTTGGGCCGTCTCTCTCTCTTTCTTGGTATTGGGCCGGTTATAGACCGGGCCGGTTATGGACATCCATCATATGGTTTATAACAAAAATATGTATTTTAAAATAAAAAGATAATGTGTGGCCTAAACACCTAGTATATATTATACTTATCAACATTATTGAACATGTGTCTTTAAAATTTCTTAATGCGTTAATTGATACATTACATATTGTGTTGTTAATATGAAATTCCTTTTAATTATATAAGAATTGAATATATTTATTAAGGTTAACATTGATTTTAGCCAGTCTCACTTTTAACGTGAGAGTTCCGTTCCGAAAAATCACTTTGCAAATAATAGTGTATATACTATATACATATATAACTACAGATCAATAATAATTTTCACGAGTGCGCGGACCCGATTCTAGTTTCAATTATTCGTGATTAAGATTATGGATGTTTGGTGTTCCGTTCGGATTCAGTTTGGTTGATTCGGATTTTCATATTTTGATATTATGCTCATAAATCTCATTCGGATTTACTAACTTTTGGGTCGGTAAGATTAATTCCTTCTAGGTCCGATTCGGAACGGGTTATAACCAATACCAATCGCACAAAAATCTTTAAAAAAACTAAAAAAAACTGACCAAAATACTCAAAATATATAAATTATTCAAATATATAATTTAAAACTAATTAAACTACTAACATAACTAAAATGTTCAAAATAACAAGTAAAAACTACAAAATCCTTAAGATTTCTAAGTTACCTTAAAATATATAAGATTAACATATCTAATTAATTTCAGATATTTTTTTTTATCCTGGTTCAACTTTCGGTTTGATTGTACCCGAACTTGAAAGTATATAGGTCATAAAACTCGTTTGGATAAAAATAGGGACTTTTGCCGATAAGGAACAAAAGAAGTATACTTTTGTCCCCTTAGAATAAAAAACCCAATCTTTGTCCTCTTAGAACAAAAAAATATGAAAAACTTGTTTTGTCCTTTTTAGTAAAATACAGTTAATAGTAAGAAGTAAAAACTAAACATAAGCAGTAAAAAAAAACAAAATTTTCTTCATCTCCGACTCCCGTTTCTAAAAGCAGAGGCGATTTCATTTTGCTGCCGTCGACTGTTTCTTTCTCTTGGCCGTCTATGTTCGTCGGAGTGGTGAGTAGATGCTATTGATCAACTTGCCGATCACTGGTGATGATAACATGTGGTGAGTAGATGCTATTGATCAAATCGTAAGGTAAATAACCCAGCTCTATATTGACCATGTTTACATCAATTACAAAGTCTTCACACACCATAACCTTTAGGTTTTCAAAGCTTGAACTTGTGTCTAAAGTAAGTAACCTGCCTCCTTTTTCTTCATCAACAAGAAATCCCCATCCATTGTCCATCGACGATTTCCACAAACCACATGAAGCATAGATGTTAATCTTTGTATTTTAGAATAACAATAGTTTGGAAGAACTAAAAATGAAGAAGAACTTCCATGTTTAATTTCAGAAATCGTGTTATGTTGAAGAAGACTAGATTTTAGGGAAAAAAAATTAAAAAAGGAAATAAAAAACATTTAAAATATTTAGTGAATATTTCCTAACCATTTTTGGCTAGATTTTCGGATTTTGTAATTTTATTAGGTAGAATTTGCATTCTATCTGTTTAGAAATTAGAAGGTCTGGTAAAATATTGTATACCACCAATGTAGACAAAAAGACAATTCGAATAATGCATTTCCTACCTTAGTAGATTAATTAATTTTTATAGCGCATCAAATCTACCGGTTATATAGAGCATAGAGGGAATGAGGATTTTATATTCTTCCCTAGTAGTTGTTAATGTTTTCGGTGTATTGCGCATTCTACGGTTGGTAGATCACAATGTATTTGTTAGATTATATATCCTAAACCTCCGTAGATGGTAGATCTGATTTTCTAACACCTTTACCCCATTTTTGAAATTACTATTCAAACATTTTTTGAATCCAAATATATTTTTCTTATATGAAGTTGCTTATCTACATCAAATATACTATTTTTCCAGATTTTTTTGCATTTAAAAAAATTGATATGAATTTTTGTATACAGAAAGGGTAGTGAATGTCCAAAAGTGACAAAATTTGATTTTATTATAAGGGGACAATACTTTAGTTTAGTTGTTCTATATTGTCAATTTTCCCTTTTTAATACCGTTTCTTTGGATTTCGGATCATTTTGGTTAGGGTTAAGGTTGGAACTTCTACTTACTAATCTCAAAAAGGCTTGTTTGCATACAAATTTCATGATCAAGAGGTCATTTCAGTGGGTATAATTAACAAGTCGAACAATATGATTGCTAAACTAATTAAATTCATAGTCAAAAGAGTCCAATAACGATTTTTCTTTTTCAATTAGAAAGTGAATGGAACAAATGCAGCAATACCATCTCAAACGAGATACTCTCTTCTCTTCCAAAACTTAAAACAACAATAATCTTTTACACCAGTGCAATCTGCTTTTTAACCGTGAAGGATAATTCCAACTTCAATTCCCAACTAGTTTACTATATTTTTAGGTGGGATATAGTAATATGCAGCCACTACATCAATTTGCTGCAAGTTTACTTTTTCTCTCTTATATAGCCAGACTTATGAGAAATCTAAAAGTAGTTGCATCCACCACATGGGAGTATGTCTCCTCATAATCTATTACTGGTCTTTGTGAGAATCCTTGTGCAACATCAGCTTTATATCTCACGATTTCTATTCCTCACAAGACCCATTTATATCCAATGGTTTTAACATCATATGGCGTTTTAATCATATGGCTAAATACGTCTTTCTTCTTTAAACTATTTAACCCCACGTTTCCATTCAATCCAATTTGTTCTACGAGTGCGCACTCTTATACTAACGTGGGTTCATGATCCTCGCTTATATTCATAAATTAAAGTGCTACCTTGTATGCAAATAAATCATCTTATGTCGACATTCTTTATTGGTTCCATTATGTTCCAGACATGATATAATCGATTGAGATTCATTATTATCAGGACCTTTAATGCTTTGCAGCTTGGTGTCCTAAGCTACATTTTTTGGTACCTGTACCTTAGAGCCGGCCGGCCTTATCTCCAAGTCTGGGATGGTTTCCTTAGTAACCTCGGATTTGGATTTTGATTATCATTCTTTTGCACATTTCTTTTGTTTCCGAGGATTCTTATCTTTTGGAACCTATAGGTCTATCTTGTATAGACTCTGTAGCAACTTGACTGTGTCTCTCTTGGACATAAATTTCATTGGTGCTTTACAAGCTGGTTTATATATGACTTAGTCATTTTTCGGGTCAGCAAATGTGTCTGGCATTTGATTAGCTAGCTTTGTAAATGTATAATCTTTGGACGTCTATTTCACATTCTTTAGTCTAAGGATCTTGCCAAGACAATGATGGTCGATGCCATTCTGTTTCTCTTACCAACTTATTATTTTATCCCCCTAATGTTGGATAGTCAGATTCATTAAACTTGCAATCCGTGTTCTTGGCCACTAAATAGATCACTCATATTTGGCTCAAGGTACTTCATTATTTGTGAGAGATTCATATCCAACATATATCCTCATCCTCATCCTCTTCTAAGGATCCATCTTAGATGGCACATATATTTGTGGTGGCTTATCTAAATATCTCAAGATGGTATATGTCTGGCTCATGACCCGTAATAAATTTGAGATGGGAATATCTATGCTCACTTAAATGGTCTGATGCTTATTAGTTAAGGTGCATGTAAATTCGTGTGTCCCCAAGCCTTGGACTGAGAGTTTGGACCTATGGGTAATGGCCAATACAGATTTATAAAAGGATTCAGCCAAGCTATATATAGTATGGACATGTGCGGATTTGTCCTCACTGCCCCCTCATGGACATACTATAATCTTTAAGTATTTTGGGACATCATGGCCTAATGAGTTTCCCTTGTGTTCATACTACACACGTGAGATTCTATGGGATAACTCTTTGTGCCTTTTCCAATATCAATTTCGCATCACGTTTTGGACCAGGATGGTCAATCCGGTCATGCCATAAAGTGTATAATTTCGTGGGTAAACCATTCTGGTTACCATGACTTTTGCCTCTATCATACTGATCTTGGCATAGTCTAGATCAATAGAAAATGCAGGTATAGTCTTTAGGACTTAATATGGCCTTGGGCGATTTTCATAACTCTGAAGGAACTGTTGTTTCCTTTTGCCCATTGTATCATTGTGGAAACCATTCTTATATCTCTATATTTTATAATCTCAATGGGTTTCTCTGGGTGAATATAAATCATCTAAATGCTTGCCCTTATACATATCTGGCCATAGACCTTTATCTGTACTATACCCGCAATTTATAAACTCATATTGGCGTTTTTTAATAAAATCATTCATTCCTTTTATTAATTTTTAATAAAACAAGTTCGAAGAAATGAAAACATAGGAATGAAAAACACCAAAACAAAGAACACATAAATTTAGATTACAAATGCCGAAATCAATCTTCAGTCTTTTTGACAATCTGAAGTTTCATAATCCATAAGATCGTCCTTCTCATGATTGAAGTCATTTTCATCATCTTGGTAAGTCATATGGGCTTCAGGATTCTTCCCTTTCAGACTCTCTTGATAGAGGTCAACAAGATGCTTGGGAGTCCTACAAGTCTTAGCCCAATGATTGCTCATACCACACCTATGGCACACGGATTCGTCTGGTTTGGTCGAGTGTTGGGGTTTAAATGAAGATCCATGGCCGTGACCATGACCTCGTCCAAATGAGCCATGGTCTCGACCATTTCCTCGCCCGCGGCCAAAAGATCTTCGACCGCGTCCACGTCCGTTCGACTTGTCTCGACTATGGCCATACTGGCCGTTTCCTTGGACGTGGTTGGACTCTTTATTGTCCTCTGTCGTGTGTGCTTCAGGTAGTGGAGCTGATCCAAGAGGTCTCATCTGACTGTTTCTCATCAATAATTCATTGTTTTGCTCAGCGAGCAAGAGACAAAAAATAAGATTAGCATAGGTCTTAAAACCTTTCTCACGGTACTGTTGTTGTAACAGCACATTGTTTGCATGGAAAATGGAAAAGGTTTTCTCAAGCATAACCTATTCCGTAATACTTTCACCACACAGTTCCATTTTAGAAACAATCTTAAACAGTGCAGAGTTATACTCGTCCACAGACTTATAGTCTTAGATTCTGAAATTCGTCGAATCAAACCGAGCTTTTGGTAAGATCACCATTCTCTGGTGATCATATCTCGATTTCAATTCGTTCCAAAGATCTAGTGGATTCTCAATGGTTAGATACTGATCCTTGAGACTCTCAGCTAGATGATGACGAATGATCAAGATGGCTCTGTAACGATCTTTCTCATTATCATTATTGTTCTCGGTGATACATTCACCGAGACACTTGGATTTCAGGATGATCTTAGCATCGAGCGCCCATTGAAGGTAATTATCTCCAGAGAGATTTAGGGCAGCGAAATCCAGGTTGTTGATTTTCGACATCTGAAATCATAGATTAATATCTTTAGGTCTTTAGGAATAGGGTTTAAACGAATAGGGTTTTAGGTTTAAACAATCAATCAATGCCTCACGGCCAAGATTTATGCCTTTCGGCCAATAAGCATGCCGCACGGCCATGAATGCAATCGGTTCAATCTTATGCATTTAGTTTGTCATATAATTGCAATCCTAACATACATTGTTTCTATATGATGCAATCAATACAAACAAACCTCTCGGCCAAACAAAAGAACAAGCCACACGGCTACTTGATTTGATTCAATACCATTCCTAGAAAAGTTCTAAGTGCAATTTGCAATCAATCAATTGTGATCAAACTAGGGTATGAATGCAACAAGGCCACACAGCCACAAGGTATGATCAAGAACTATTAACCTAGAATGCAACAAGGCCACACGGCCACAATTCAGATTCGATTTCAAAATAATCTAGACTAGGTTATTAGGGTTTCAGTTTAAACAATCTAAACAATCTTAATTCATTCAGATTCAAATTTAAACAATCTTAGCAATAGTTCTAGGTGATCAAATCAATCAATTAATATTCAGTTCAAACAATCAAAATCGATTTTCAAAATTAGGATTTTAGGGTTTCGATTTGATTAACAAGCAATTACAATTTCAGGGTGGTCAATTCAATCTCAATCAACATTCAGTCAGTTTTAATTAATCATTTTTTCGAATTAGGGTTTAGGTATTTTCGAAAATTTGATCTTAGATCAAAGAGATTTGATTTGAGATTCAAAACCTTTAAGGCTTTGATTTTAATTGATCAATAGATCAATCTCGATTTTAGGGTTTGGGGATCGAACTTATAGAGCTTCGATTTACTCATTAGGGATTGATCTATTATCCTATGGCTTTTATTTTTATAAATTAGGTTTGGTTTCATTCTTTACAAGCAATCCAAATTCGATTTCATGTTCTTAGAATTCGAATTTACCTTTAGTTTTAGTAGACTGTTGAAACCGGACCACCAAGAGAATGAACTTCGAGCTGGGCAGGAACGCGAGCTGGACGCGAGCTAAACACGAGCTGGCCTGGACGCGAAAGGATTGAGGTTGGAGACGCGAGCAGCTGATCGTCGAACGGGGGCTGTTGCAGTCGGGATCGCGAGCGGCTCTGATGCGAACGGGGCGCTTGCAGTCTGGAACGCGAGCTGTCCTTGATGCAGGATGGAGCTGAGTTTGTCTAGGATCAGGAACGCCTTGGGGCTGGAACTGATCAGGTGGACACGAGCTGGAACGGATAGAGTCGCTTCTATCAGGTCGCGAACGTCTGATCGGGAACGCCTTGATCGTCTGTCGCGAACGAGCTATGAACTCCTTTTGATCTGAATGGAAAAGAGAGTTTGATCACACGGGCAGCAACTCCTCTCGGCTTGAACTCCTTGTTGATATTAGACTTGCACAGGAGTTGAGTTCGGTTAGAAAATCCTTGTTGGAATCTGATTTGGTTTCCAAAGCAAATCGGTGCGCACTGTATCTGTGCGTGAGGGCGCGTCGGTGGTCAGATCGACAAGCGGTTTGCACTGACTGATTTGTCTCGGTAAGGGCTTCGATTTGATATCTTGATCGTTTTCTGGGTCCTCACGGTTTGGAAGAACGGTCTCTTTGAAGTTCCGAGGCAGATTCCTTTTCGTTTAGGGTTTGATGATTTTCGGCTGAGTTGAAAAATATTTCGTGGGGCTTAGGGCTAGAGGCTATCGTGCTGATAACGTGTTATGAACTTAAGGTTTAGGAATCTGTAAGTTGTGTGTATTATTACTCAATCATAAGGTTCAATCATAAGGTGCTCATATATATGAGAGTTACAAAGAGATAAAAGGAAAGACATAAATATGGAAAGTGTAGCCTAAGCCGTCTCTCTCTCCTCTTCATGCGGCCGCCTCTCTCTCTCTCTCTCTAGGGTTGGGCCGTCTCTCTCTCTTTCTTGGTATTGGGCCGGTTATAGACCGGGCCGGTTATGGACATCCATCATATGGTTTATAACAAAAATATGTATTTTAAAATAAAAAGATAATGTGTGGCCTAAACACCTAGTATATATTATACTTATCAACATTATTGAACATGTGTCTTTAAAATTTCTTAATGCGTTAATTGATACATTACATATTGTGTTGTTAATATGAAATTCCTTTTAATTATATAAGAATTGAATATATTTATTAAGGTTAACATTGATTTTAGCCAGTCTCACTTTTAACGTGAGAGTTCCGTTCCGAAAAATCACTTTGCAAATAATAGTGTATATACTATATACATATATAACTACAGATCAATAATAATTTTCACGAGTGCGCGGACCCGATTCTAGTTTCAATTATTCGTGATTAAGATTATGGATGTTTGGTGTTCCGTTCGGATTCAGTTTGGTTGATTCGGATTTTCATATTTTGATATTATGCTCATAAATCTCATTCGGATTTACTAACTTTTGGGTCGGTAAGATTAATTCCTTCTAGGTCCGATTCGGAACGGGTTATAACCAATACCAATCGCACAAAAATCTTTTAAAAAACTAAAAAAAACTGACCAAAATACTCAAAATATATAAATTATTCAAATATATAATTTAAAACTAATTAAACTACTAACATAACTAAAATGTTCAAAATAACAAGTAAAAACTACAAAATCCTTAAGATTTCTAAGTTACCTTAAAATATATAAGATTAACATATCTAATTAATTTCAGATATTTTTTTTTTATCCTGGTTCAACTTTCGGTTTGATTGTACCCGAACTTGAAAGTATATAGGTCATAAAACTCGTTTGGATAAAAATAGGGACTTTTGCCGATAAGGAACAAAAGAAGTATACTTTTGTCCCCTTAGAATAAAAAACCCAATCTTTGTCCTCTTAGAACAAAAAAATATGAAAAACTTGTTTTGTCCTTTTTAGTAAAATACAGTTAATAGTAAGAAGTAAAAACTAAACATAAGCAGTAAAAAAAAAACAAAATTTTCTTCATCTCCGACTCCCGTTTCTAAAAGCAGAGGCGATTTCATTTTGCTGCCGTCGACTGTTTCTTTCTCTTGGCCGTCTATGTTCGTCGGAGTGGTGAGTAGATGCTATTGATCAACTTGCCGATCACTGGTGATGATAACATGTGGTGAGTAGATGCTATTGATCAAATCGTAAGGTAAATAACCCAGCTCTATATTGACCATGTTTACATCAATTACAAAGTCTTCACACACCATAACCTTTAGGTTTTCAAAGCTTGAACTTGTGTCTAAAGTAAGTAACCTGCCTCCTTTTTCTTCATCAACAAGAAATCCCCATCCATTGTCCATCGACGATTTCCACAAACCACATGAAGCATAGATGTTAATCTTTGTATTTTAGAATAACAATAGTTTGGAAGAACTAAAAATGAAGAAGAACTTCCATGTTTAATTTCAGAAATCGTGTTATGTTGAAGAAGACTAGATTTTAGGGAAAAAAAATTAAAAAAGGAAATAAAAAACATTTAAAATATTTAGTGAATATTTCCTAACCATTTTTGGCTAGATTTTCGGATTTTGTAATTTTATTAGGTAGAATTTGCATTCTATCTGTTTAGAAATTAGAAGGTCTGGTAAAATATTGTATACCACCAATGTAGACAAAAAGACAATTCGAATAATGCATTTCCTACCTTAGTAGATTAATTAATTTTTATAGCGCATCAAATCTACCGGTTATATAGAGCATAGAGGGAATGAGGATTTTATATTCTTCCCTAGTAGTTGTTAATGTTTTCGGTGTATTGCGCATTCTACGGTTGGTAGATCACAATGTATTTGTTAGATTATATATCCTAAACCTCCGTAGATGGTAGATCTGATTTTCTAACACCTTTACCCCATTTTTGAAATTACTATTCAAACATTTTTTGAATCCAAATATATTTTTCTTATATGAAGTTGCTTATCTACATCAAATATACTATTTTTCCAGATTTTTTTGCATTTTAAAAAAATTGATATGAATTTTTGTATACAGAAAGGGTAGTGAATGTCCAAAAGTGACAAAATTTGATTTTATTATAAGGGGACAATACTTTAGTTTAGTTGTTCTATATTGTCAATTTTCCCTTTTTAATACCGTTTCTTTGGATTTCGGATCATTTTGGTTAGGGTTAAGGTTGGAACTTCTACTTACTAATCTCAAAAAGGCTTGTTTGCATACAAATTTCATGATCAAGAGGTCATTTCAGTGGGTATAATTAACAAGTCGAACAATATGATTGCTAAACTAATTAAATTCATAGTCAAAAGAGTCCAATAACGATTTTTCTTTTTCAATTAGAAAGTGAATGGAACAAATGCAGCAATACCATCTCAAACGAGATACTCTCTTCTCTTCCAAAACTTAAAACAACAATAATCTTTTACACCAGTGCAATCTGCTTTTTAACCGTGAAGGATAATTCCAACTTCAATTCCCAACTAGTTTACTATATTTTTAGGTGGGATATAGTAATATGCAGCCACTACATCAATTTGCTGCAAGTTTACTTTTTCTCTCTTATATAGCCAGACTTATGAGAAATCTAAAAGTAGTTGCATCCACCACATGGGAGTATGTCTCCTCATAATCTATTACTGGTCTTTGTGAGAATCCTTGTGCAACATCAGCTTTATATCTCACGATTTCTATTCCTCACAAGACCCATTTATATCCAATGGTTTTAACATCATATGGCGTTTTAATCATATGGCTAAATACGTCTTTCTTCTTTAAACTATTTAACCCCACGTTTCCATTCAATCCAATTTGTTCTACGAGTGTGCGCACTCTTATACTAACGTGGGTTCATGATCCTCGCTTATATTCATAAATTAAAGTGCTACCTTGTATGCAAATAAATCATCTTATGTCGACATTCTTTATTGGTTCCATTATGTTCCAGACATGATATAATCGATTGAGATTCATTATTATCAGGACCTTTAATGCTTTGCAGCTTGGTGTCCTAAGCTACATTTTTTGGTACCTGTACCTTAGAGCCGGCCGGCCTTATCTCCAAGTCTGGGATGGTTTCCTTAGTAACCTCGGATTTGGATTTTGATTATCATTCTTTTGCACATTTCTTTTGTTTCCGAGGATTCTTATCTTTTGGAACCTATAGGTCTATCTTGTATAGACTCTGTAGCAACTTGACTGTGTCTCTCTTGGACATAAATTTCATTGGTGCTTTACAAGCTGGTTTATATATGACTTAGTCATTTTTCGGGTCAGCAAATGTGTCTGGCATTTGATTAGCTAGCTTTGTAAATGTATAATCTTTGGACGTCTATTTCACATTCTTTAGTCTAAGGATCTTGCCAAGACAATGATGGTCGATGCCATTCTGTTTCTCTTACCAACTTATTATTTTATCCCCCTAATGTTGGATAGTCAGATTCATTAAACTTGCAATCCGTGTTCTTGGCCACTAAATAGATCACTCATATTTGGCTCAAGGTACTTCATTATTTGTGAGAGATTCATATCCAACATATATCCTCATCCTCATCCTCTTCTAAGGATCCATCTTAGATGGCACATATATTTGTGGTGGCTTATCTAAATATCTCAAGATGGTATATGTCTGGCTCATGACCCGTAATAAATTTGAGATGGGAATATCTATGCTCACTTAAATGGTCTGATGCTTATTAGTTAAGGTGCATGTAAATTCGTGTGTCCCCAAGCCTTGGACTGAGAGTTTGGACCTATGGGTAATGGCCAATACAGATTTATAAAAGGATTCAGCCAAGCTATATATAGTATGGACATGTGCGGATTTGTCCTCACTGCCCCCTCATGGACATACTATAATCTTTAAGTATTTTGGGACATCATGGCCTAATGAGTTTCCCTTGTGTTCATACTACACACGTGAGATTCTATGGGATAACTCTTTGTGCCTTTTCCAATATCAATTTCGCATCACGTTTTGGACCAGGATGGTCAATCCGGTCATGCCATAAAGTGTATAATTTCGTGGGTAAACCATTCTGGTTACCATGACTTTTGCCTCTATCATACTGATCTTGGCATAGTCTAGATCAATAGAAAATGCAGGTATAGTCTTTAGGACTTAATATGGCCTTGGGCGATTTTCATAACTCTGAAGGAACTGTTGTTTCCTTTTGCCCATTGTATCATTGTGGAAACCATTCTTATATCTCTATATTTTATAATCTCAATGGGTTTCTCTGGGTGAATATAAATCATCTAAATGCTTGCCCTTATACATATCTGGCCATAGACCTTTATCTGTACTATACCCGCAATTTATAAACTCATATTGGCGTTTTTTAATAAAATCATTCATTCCTTTTATTAATTTTTAATAAAACAAGTTCGAAGAAATGAAAACATAGGAATGAAAAACACCAAAACAAAGAACACATAAATTTAGATTACAAATGCCGAAATCAATCTTCAGTCTTTTTGACAATCTGAAGTTTCATAATCCATAAGATCGTCCTTCTCATGATTGAAGTCATTTTCATCATCTTGGTAAGTCATATGGGCTTCAGGATTCTTCCCTTTCAGACTCTCTTGATAGAGGTCAACAAGATGCTTGGGAGTCCTACAAGTCTTAGCCCAATGATTGCTCATACCACACCTATGGCACACGGATTCGTCTGGTTTGGTCGAGTGTTGGGGTTTAAATGAAGATCCATGGCCGTGACCATGACCTCGTCCAAATGAGCCATGGTCTCGACCATTTCCTCGCCCGCGGCCAAAAGATCTTCGACCGCGTCCACGTCCGTTCGACTTGTCTCGACTATGGCCATACTGGCCGTTTCCTTGGACGTGGTTGGACTCTTTATTGTCCTCTGTCGTGTGTGCTTCAGGTAGTGGAGCTGATCCAAGAGGTCTCATCTGACTGTTTCTCATCAATAATTCATTGTTTTGCTCAGCGAGCAAGAGACAAAAAATAAGATTAGCATAGGTCTTAAAACCTTTCTCACGGTACTGTTGTTGTAACAGCACATTGTTTGCATGGAAAATGGAAAAGGTTTTCTCAAGCATAACCTATTCCGTAATACTTTCACCACACAGTTCCATTTTAGAAACAATCTTAAACAGTGCAGAGTTATACTCGTCCACAGACTTATAGTCTTAGATTCTGAAATTCGTCGAATCAAACCGAGCTTTTGGTAAGATCACCATTCTCTGGTGATCATATCTCGATTTCAATTCGTTCCAAAGATCTAGTGGATTCTCAATGGTTAGATACTGATCCTTGAGACTCTCAGCTAGATGATGACGAATGATCAAGATGGCTCTGTAACGATCTTTCTCATTATCATTATTGTTCTCGGTGATACATTCACCGAGACACTTGGATTTCAGGATGATCTTAGCATCGAGCGCCCATTGAAGGTAATTATCTCCAGAGAGATTTAGGGCAGCGAAATCCAGGTTGTTGATTTTCGACATCTGAAATCATAGATTAATATCTTTAGGTCTTTAGGAATAGGGTTTAAACGAATAGGGTTTTAGGTTTAAACAATCAATCAATGCCTCACGGCCAAGATTTATGCCTTTCGGCCAATAAGCATGCCGCACGGCCATGAATGCAATCGGTTCAATCTTATGCATTTAGTTTGTCATATAATTGCAATCCTAACATACATTGTTTCTATATGATGCAATCAATACAAACAAACCTCTCGGCCAAACAAAAGAACAAGCCACACGGCTACTTGATTTGATTCAATACCATTCCTAGAAAAGTTCTAAGTGCAATTTGCAATCAATCAATTGTGATCAAACTAGGGTATGAATGCAACAAGGCCACACAGCCACAAGGTATGATCAAGAACTATTAACCTAGAATGCAACAAGGCCACACGGCCACAATTCAGATTCGATTTCAAAATAATCTAGACTAGGTTATTAGGGTTTCAGTTTAAACAATCTAAACAATCTTAATTCATTCAGATTCAAATTTAAACAATCTTAGCAATAGTTCTAGGTGATCAAATCAATCAATTAATATTCAGTTCAAACAATCAAAATCGATTTTCAAAATTAGGATTTTAGGGTTTCGATTTGATTAACAAGCAATTACAATTTCAGGGTGGTCAATTCAATCTCAATCAACATTCAATCAGTTTTAATTAATCAGTTTTTCGAATTAGGGTTTAGGTATTTTCGAAAATTTGATCTTAGATCAAAGAGATTTGATTTGAGATTCAAAACCTTTAAGGCTTTGATTTTAATTGATCAATAGATCAATCTCGATTTTAGGGTTTGGGGATCGAACTTATAGAGCTTCGATTTACTCATTAGGGATTGATCTATTATCCTATGGCTTTTATTTTTATAAATTAGGTTTGGTTTCATTCTTTACAAGCAATCCAAATTCGATTTCATGTTCTTAGAATTCGAATTTACCTTTAGTTTTAGTAGACTGTTGAAACCGGACCACCAAGAGAATGAACTTCGAGCTGGGCAGGAACGCGAGCTGGACGCGAGCTAAACACGAGCTGGCCTGGACGCGAAAGGATTGAGGTTGGAGACGCGAGCAGCTGATCGTCGAACGGGGGCTGTTGCAGTCGGGATCGCGAGCGGCTCTGATGCGAACGGGGCGCTTGCAGTCTGGAACGCGAGCTGTCCTTGATGCAGGATGGAGCTGAGTTTGTCTAGGATCAGGAACGCCTTGGGGCTGGAACTGATCAGGTGGACACGAGCTGGAACGGATAGAGTCGCTTCTATCAGGTCGCGCACGTCTGATCGGGAACGCCTTGATCGTCTGTCGCGAACGAGCTATGAACTCCTTTTGATCTGAATGGAAAAGAGAGTTTGATCACACGGGCAGCAACTCCTCTCGGCTTGAACTCCTTGTTGATATTAGACTTGCACAGGAGTTGAGTTCGGTTAGAAAATCCTTGTTGGAATCTGATTTGGTTTCCAAAGCAAATCGGTGCGCACTGTATCTGTGCGTGAGGGCGCGTCGGTGGTCAGATCGACAAGCGGTTTGCACTGACTGATTTGTCTCGGTAAGGGCTTCGATTTGATATCTTGATCGTTTTCTGGGTCCTCACGGTTTGGAAGAACGGTCTCTTTGAAGTTCCGAGGCAGATTCCTTTTCGTTTAGGGTTTGATGATTTTCGGCTGAGTTGAAAAATATTTCGTGGGGCTTAGGGCTAGAGGCTATCGTGCTGATAACGTGTTATGAACTTAAGGTTTAGGAATCTGTAAGTTGTGTGTATTATTACTCAATCATAAGGTTCAATCATAAGGTGCTCATATATATGAGAGTTACAAAGAGATAAAAGGAAAGACATAAATATGGAAAGTGTAGCCTAAGCCGTCTCTCTCTCCTCTTCATGCAGCCGCCTCTCTCTCTCTCTCTCTAGGGTTGGGCCGTCTCTCTCTCTTTCTTGGTATTGGGCCGGTTATAGACCGGGCCGGTTATGGACATCCATCATATGGTTTATAACAAAAATATGTATTTTAAAATAAAAAGATAATGTGTGGCCTAAACACCTAGTATATATTATACTTATCAACATTATTGAACATGTGTCTTTAAAATTTCTTAATGCGTTAATTGATACATTACATATTGTGTTGTTAATATGAAATTCCTTTTAATTATATAAGAATTGAATATATTTATTAAGGTTAACATTGATTTTAGCCAGTCTCACTTTTAACGTGAGAGTTCCGTTCCGAAAAATCACTTTGCAAATAATAGTGTATATACTATATACATATATAACTACAGATCAATAATAATTTTCACGAGTGCGCGGACCCGATTCTAGTTTCAATTATTCGTGATTAAGATTATGGATGTTTGGTGTTCCGTTCGGATTCAGTTTGGTTGATTCGGATTTTCATATTTTGATATTATGCTCATAAATCTCATTCGGATTTACTAACTTTTGGGTCGGTAAGATTAATTCCTTCTAGGTCCGATTCGGAACGGGTTATAACCAATACCAATCGCACAAAAATCTTTTAAAAAACTAAAAAAAACTGACCAAAATACTCAAAATATATAAATTATTCAAATATATAATTTAAAACTAATTAAACTACTAACATAACTAAAATGTTCAAAATAACAAGTAAAAACTACAAAATCCTTAAGATTTCTAAGTTACCTTAAAATATATAAGATTAACATATCTAATTAATTTCAGATATTTTTTTTTTATCCTGGTTCAACTTTCGGTTTGATTGTACCCGAACTTGAAAGTATATAGGTCATAAAACTCGTTTGGATAAAAATAGGGACTTTTGCCGATAAGGAACAAAAGAAGTATACTTTTGTCCCCTTAGAATAAAAAACCCAATCTTTGTCCTCTTAGAACAAAAAAATATGAAAAACTTGTTTTGTCCTTTTTAGTAAAATACAGTTAATAGTAAGAAGTAAAAACTAAACATAAGCAGTAAAAAAAAAACAAAATTTTCTTCATCTCCGACTCCCGTTTCTAAAAGCAGAGGCGATTTCATTTTGCTGCCGTCGACTGTTTCTTTCTCTTGGCCGTCTATGTTCGTCGGAGTGGTGAGTAGATGCTATTGATCAACTTGCCGATCACTGGTGATGATAACATGTGGTGAGTAGATGCTATTGATCAAATCGTAAGGTAAATAACCCAGCTCTATATTGACCATGTTTACATCAATTACAAAGTCTTCACACACCATAACCTTTAGGTTTTCAAAGCTTGAACTTGTGTCTAAAGTAAGTAACCTGCCTCCTTTTTCTTCATCAACAAGAAATCCCCATCCATTGTCCATCGACGATTTCCACAAACCACATGAAGCATAGATGTTAATCTTTGTATTTTAGAATAACAATAGTTTGGAAGAACTAAAAATGAAGAAGAACTTCCATGTTTAATTTCAGAAATCGTGTTATGTTGAAGAAGACTAGATTTTAGGGAAAAAAAATTAAAAAAGGAAATAAAAAACATTTAAAATATTTAGTGAATATTTCCTAACCATTTTTGGCTAGATTTTCGGATTTTGTAATTTTATTAGGTAGAATTTGCATTCTATCTGTTTAGAAATTAGAAGGTCTGGTAAAATATTGTATACCACCAATGTAGACAAAAAGACAATTCGAATAATGCATTTCCTACCTTAGTAGATTAATTAATTTTTATAGCGCATCAAATCTACCGGTTATATAGAGCATAGAGGGAATGAGGATTTTATATTCTTCCCTAGTAGTTGTTAATGTTTTCGGTGTATTGCGCATTCTACGGTTGGTAGATCACAATGTATTTGTTAGATTATATATCCTAAACCTCCGTAGATGGTAGATCTGATTTTCTAACACCTTTACCCCATTTTTGAAATTACTATTCAAACATTTTTTGAATCTAAATATATTTTTCTTATATGAAGTTGCTTATCTACATCAAATATACTATTTTTCCAGATTTTTTTGCATTTTAAAAAAATTGATATGAATTTTTGTATACAGAAAGGGTAGTGAATGTCCAAAAGTGACAAAATTTGATTTTATTATAAGGGGACAATACTTTAGTTTAGTTGTTCTATATTGTCAATTTTCCCTTTTTAATACCGTTTCTTTGGATTTCGGATCATTTTGGTTAGGGTTAAGGTTGGAACTTCTACTTACTAATCTCAAAAAGGCTTGTTTGCATACAAATTTCATGATCAAGAGGTCATTTCAGTGGGTATAATTAACAAGTCGAACAATATGATTGCTAAACTAATTAAATTCATAGTCAAAAGAGTCCAATAACGATTTTTCTTTTTCAATTAGAAAGTGAATGGAACAAATGCAGCAATACCATCTCAAACGAGATACTCTCTTCTCTTCCAAAACTTAAAACAACAATAATCTTTTACACCAGTGCAATCTGCTTTTTAACCGTGAAGGATAATTCCAACTTCAATTCCCAACTAGTTTACTATATTTTTAGGTGGGATATAGTAATATGCAGCCACTACATCAATTTGCTGCAAGTTTACTTTTTCTCTCTTATATAGCCAGACTTATGAGAAATCTAAAAGTAGTTGCATCCACCACATGGGAGTATGTCTCCTCATAATCTATTACTGGTCTTTGTGAGAATCCTTGTGCAACATCAGCTTTATATCTCACGATTTCTATTCCTCACAAGACCCATTTATATCCAATGGTTTTAACATCATATGGCGTTTTAATCATATGGCTAAATACGTCTTTCTTCTTTAAACTATTTAACCCCACGTTTCCATTCAATCCAATTTGTTCTACGAGTGTGCACTCTTATACTAACGTGGGTTCATGATCCTCGCTTATATTCATAAATTAAAGTGCTACCTTGTATGCAAATAAATCATCTTATGTCGACATTCTTTATTGGTTCCATTATGTTCCAGACATGATATAATCGATTGAGATTCATTATTATCAGGACCTTTAATGCTTTGCAGCTTGGTGTCCTAAGCTACATTTTTTGGTACCTGTACCTTAGAGCCGGCCGGCCTTATCTCCAAGTCTGGGATGGTTTCCTTAGTAACCTCGGATTTGGATTTTGATTATCATTCTTTTGCACATTTCTTTTGTTTCCGAGGATTCTTATCTTTTGGAACCTATAGGTCTATCTTGTATAGACTCTGTAGCAACTTGACTGTGTCTCTCTTGGACATAAATTTCATTGGTGCTTTACAAGCTGGTTTATATATGACTTAGTCATTTTTCGGGTCAGCAAATGTGTCTGGCATTTGATTAGCTAGCTTTGTAAATGTATAATCTTTGGACGTCTATTTCACATTCTTTAGTCTAAGGATCTTGCCAAGACAATGATGGTCGATGCCATTCTGTTTCTCTTACCAACTTATTATTTTATCCCCCTAATGTTGGATAGTCAGATTCATTAAACTTGCAATCCGTGTTCTTGGCCACTAAATAGATCACTCATATTTGGCTCAAGGTACTTCATTATTTGTGAGAGATTCATATCCAACATATATCCTCATCCTCATCCTCTTCTAAGGATCCATCTTAGATGGCACATATATTTGTGGTGGCTTATCTAAATATCTCAAGATGGTATATGTCTGGCTCATGACCCGTAATAAATTTGAGATGGGAATATCTATGCTCACTTAAATGGTCTGATGCTTATTAGTTAAGGTGCATGTAAATTCGTGTGTCCCCAAGCCTTGGACTGAGAGTTTGGACCTATGGGTAATGGCCAATACAGATTTATAAAAGGATTCAGCCAAGCTATATATAGTATGGACATGTGCGGATTTGTCCTCACTGCCCCCTCATGGACATACTATAATCTTTAAGTATTTTGGGACATCATGGCCTAATGAGTTTCCCTTGTGTTCATACTACACACGTGAGATTCTATGGGATAACTCTTTGTGCCTTTTCCAATATCAATTTCGCATCACGTTTTGGACCAGGATGGTCAATCCGGTCATGCCATAAAGTGTATAATTTCGTGGGTAAACCATTCTGGTTACCATGACTTTTGCCTCTATCATACTGATCTTGGCATAGTCTAGATCAATAGAAAATGCAGGTATAGTCTTTAGGACTTAATATGGCCTTGGGCGATTTTCATAACTCTGAAGGAACTGTTGTTTCCTTTTGCCCATTGTATCATTGTGGAAACCATTCTTATATCTCTATATTTTATAATCTCAATGGGTTTCTCTGGGTGAATATAAATCATCTAAATGCTTGCCCTTATACATATCTGGCCATAGACCTTTATCTGTACTATACCCGCAATTTATAAACTCATATTGGCGTTTTTTAATAAAATCATTCATTCCTTTTATTAATTTTTAATAAAACAAGTTCGAAGAAATGAAAACATAGGAATGAAAAACACCAAAACAAAGAACACATAAATTTAGATTACAAATGCCGAAATCAATCTTCAGTCTTTTTGACAATCTGAAGTTTCATAATCCATAAGATCGTCCTTCTCATGATTGAAGTCATTTTCATCATCTTGGTAAGTCATATGGGCTTCAGGATTCTTCCCTTTCAGACTCTCTTGATAGAGGTCAACAAGATGCTTGGGAGTCCTACAAGTCTTAGCCCAATGATTGCTCATACCACACCTATGGCACACGGATTCGTCTGGTTTGGTCGAGTGTTGGGGTTTAAATGAAGATCCATGGCCGTGACCATGACCTCGTCCAAATGAGCCATGGTCTCGACCATTTCCTCGCCCGCGGCCAAAAGATCTTCGACCGCGTCCACGTCCGTTCGACTTGTCTCGACTATGGCCATACTGGCCGTTTCCTTGGACGTGGTTGGACTCTTTATTGTCCTCTGTCGTGTGTGCTTCAGGTAGTGGAGCTGATCCAAGAGGTCTCATCTGACTGTTTCTCATCAATAATTCATTGTTTTGCTCAGCGAGCAAGAGACAAAAAATAAGATTAGCATAGGTCTTAAAACCTTTCTCACGGTACTGTTGTTGTAACAGCACATTGTTTGCATGGAAAATGGAAAAGGTTTTCTCAAGCATAACCTATTCCGTAATACTTTCACCACACAGTTCCATTTTAGAAACAATCTTAAACAGTGCAGAGTTATACTCGTCCACAGACTTATAGTCTTAGATTCTGAAATTCGTCGAATCAAACCGAGCTTTTGGTAAGATCACCATTCTCTGGTGATCATATCTCGATTTCAATTCGTTCCAAAGATCTAGTGGATTCTCAATGGTTAGATACTGATCCTTGAGACTCTCAGCTAGATGATGACGAATGATCAAGATGGCTCTGTAACGATCTTTCTCATTATCATTATTGTTCTCGGTGATACATTCACCGAGACACTTGGATTTCAGGATGATCTTAGCATCGAGCGCCCATTGAAGGTAATTATCTCCAGAGAGATTTAGGGCAGCGAAATCCAGGTTGTTGATTTTCGACATCTGAAATCATAGATTAATATCTTTAGGTCTTTAGGAATAGGGTTTAAACGAATAGGGTTTTAGGTTTAAACAATCAATCAATGCCTCACGGCCAAGATTTATGCCTTTCGGCCAATAAGCATGCCGCACGGACATGAATGCAATCAGTTCAATCTTATGCATTTAGTTTGTCATATAATTGCAATCCTAACATACATTGTTTCTATATGATGCAATCAATACAAACAAACCTCTCGGCCAAACAAAAGAACAAGCCACACGGCTACTTGATTTGATTCAATACCATTCCTAGAAAAGTTCTAAGTGCAATTTGCAATCAATCAATTGTGATCAAACTAGGGTATGAATGCAACAAGGCCACACAGCCACAAGGTATGATCAAGAACTATTAACCTAGAATGCAACAAGGCCACACGGCCACAATTCAGATTCGATTTCAAAATAATCTAGACTAGGTTATTAGGGTTTCAGTTTAAACAATCTAAACAATCTTAATTCATTCAGATTCAAATTTAAACAATCTTAGCAATAGTTCTAGGTGATCAAATCAATCAATTAATATTCAGTTCAAACAATCAAAATCGATTTTCAAAATTAGGATTTTAGGGTTTCGATTTGATTAACAAGCAATTACAATTTCAGGGTGGTCAATTCAATCTCAATCAACATTCAATCAGTTTTAATTAATCAGTTTTTCGAATTAGGGTTTAGGTATTTTCGAAAATTTGATCTTAGATCAAAGAGATTTGATTTGAGATTCAAAACCTTTAAGGCTTTGATTTTAATTGATCAATAGATCAATCTCGATTTTAGGGTTTGGGGATCGAACTTATAGAGCTTCGATTTACTCATTAGGGATTGATCTATTATCCTATGGCTTTTATTTTTATAAATTAGGTTTGGTTTCATTCTTTACAAGCAATCCAAATTCGATTTCATGTTCTTAGAATTCGAATTTACCTTTAGTTTTAGTAGACTGTTGAAACCGGACCACCAAGAGAATGAACTTCGAGCTGGGCAGGAACGCGAGCTGGACGCGAGCTAAACACGAGCTGGCCTGGACGCGAAAGGATTGAGGTTGGAGACGCGAGCAGCTGATCGTCGAACGGGGGCTGTTGCAGTCGGGATCGCGAGCGGCTCTGATGCGAACGGGGCGCTTGCAGTCTGGAACGCGAGCTGTCCTTGATGCAGGATGGAGCTGAGTTTGTCTAGGATCAGGAACGCCTTGGGGCTGGAACTGATCAGGTGGACACGAGCTGGAACGGATAGAGTCGCTTCTATCAGGTCGCGAACGTCTGATCGGGAACGCCTTGATCGTCTGTCGCGAACGAGCTATGAACTCCTTTTGATCTGAATGGAAAAGAGAGTTTGATCACACGGGCAGCAACTCCTCTCGGCTTGAACTCCTTGTTGATATTAGACTTGCACAGGAGTTGAGTTCGGTTAGAAAATCCTTGTTGGAATCTGATTTGGTTTCCAAAGCAAATCGGTGCGCACTGTATCTGTGCGTGAGGGCGCGTCGGTGGTCAGATCGACAAGCGGTTTGCACTGACTGATTTGTCTCGGTAAGGGCTTCGATTTGATATCTTGATCGTTTTCTGGGTCCTCACGGTTTGGAAGAACGGTCTCTTTGAAGTTCCGAGGCAGATTCCTTTTCGTTTAGGGTTTGATGATTTTCGGCTGAGTTGAAAAATATTTCGTGGGGCTTAGGGCTAGAGGCTATCGTGCTGATAACGTGTTATGAACTTAAGGTTTAGGAATCTGTAAGTTGTGTGTATTATTACTCAATCATAAGGTTCAATCATAAGGTGCTCATATATATGAGAGTTACAAAGAGATAAAAGGAAAGACATAAATATGGAAAGTGTAGCCTAAGCCGTCTCTCTCTCCTCTTCATGCGGCCGCCTCTCTCTCTCTCTCTCTAGGGTTGGGCCGTCTCTCTCTCTTTCTTGGTATTGGGCCGGTTATAGACCGGGCCGGTTATGGACATCCATCATATGGTTTATAACAAAAATATGTATTTTAAAATAAAAAGATAATGTGTGGCCTAAACACCTAGTATATATTATACTTATCAACATTATTGAACATGTGTCTTTAAAATTTCTTAATGCGTTAATTGATACATTACATATTGTGTTGTTAATATGAAATTCCTTTTAATTATATAAGAATTGAATATATTTATTAAGGTTAACATTGATTTTAGCCAGTCTCACTTTTAACGTGAGAGTTCCGTTCCGAAAAATCACTTTGCAAATAATAGTGTATATACTATATACATATATAACTACAGATCAATAATAATTTTCACGAGTGCGCGGACCCGATTCTAGTTTCAATTATTCGTGATTAAGATTATGGATGTTTGGTGTTCCGTTCGGATTCAGTTTGGTTGATTCGGATTTTCATATTTTGATATTATGCTCATAAATCTCATTCGGATTTACTAACTTTTGGGTCGGTAAGATTAATTCCTTCTAGGTCCGATTCGGAACGGGTTATAACCAATACCAATCGCACAAAAATCTTTAAAAAAACTAAAAAAAACTGACCAAAATACTCAAAATATATAAATTATTCAAATATATAATTTAAAACTAATTAAACTACTAACATAACTAAAATGTTCAAAATAACAAGTAAAAACTACAAAATCCTTAAGATTTCTAAGTTACCTTAAAATATATAAGATTAACATATCTAATTAATTTCAGATATTTTTTTTTTATCCTGGTTCAACTTTCGGTTTGATTGTACCCGAACTTGAAAGTATATAGGTCATAAAACTCGTTTGGATAAAAATAGGGACTTTTGCCGATAAGGAACAAAAGAAGTATACTTTTGTCCCCTTAGAATAAAAAACCCAATCTTTGTCCTCTTAGAACAAAAAAATATGAAAAACTTGTTTTGTCCTTTTTAGTAAAATACAGTTAATAGTAAGAAGTAAAAACTAAACATAAGCAGTAAAAAAAACAAAATTTTCTTCATCTCCGACTCCCGTTTCTAAAAGCAGAGGCGATTTCATTTTGCTGCCGTCGACTGTTTCTTTCTCTTGGCCGTCTATGTTCGTCGGAGAGGTGAGTAGATGCTATTGATCAACTTGCCGATCACTGGTGATGATAACATGTGGTGAGTAGATGCTATTGATCAAATCGTAAGGTAAATAACCCAGCTCTATATTGACCATGTTTACATCAATTACAAAGTCTTCACACACCATAACCTTTAGGTTTTCAAAGCTTGAACTTGTGTCTAAAGTAAGTAACCTGCCTCCTTTTTCTTCATCAACAAGAAATCCCCATCCATTGTCCATCGACGATTTCCACAAACCACATGAAGCATAGATGTTAATCTTTGTATTTTAGAATAACAATAGTTTGGAAGAACTAAAAATGAAGAAGAACTTCCATGTTTAATTTCAGAAATCGTGTTATGTTGAAGAAGACTAGATTTTAGGGAAAAAAAATTAAAAAAGGAAATAAAAAACATTTAAAATATTTAGTGAATATTTCCTAACCATTTTTGGCTAGATTTTCGGATTTTGTAATTTTATTAGGTAGAATTTGCATTCTATCTGTTTAGAAATTAGAAGGTCTGGTAAAATATTGTATACCACCAATGTAGACAAAAAGACAATTCGAATAATGCATTTCCTACCTTAGTAGATTAATTAATTTTTATAGCGCATCAAATCTACCGGTTATATAGAGCATAGAGGGAATGAGGATTTTATATTCTTCCCTAGTAGTTGTTAATGTTTTCGGTGTATTGCGCATTCTACGGTTGGTAGATCACAATGTATTTGTTAGATTATATATCCTAAACCTCCGTAGATGGTAGATCTGATTTTCTAACACCTTTACCCCATTTTTGAAATTACTATTCAAACATTTTTTGAATCCAAATATATTTTTCTTATATGAAGTTGCTTATCTACATCAAATATACTATTTTTCCAGATTTTTTTGCATTTTAAAAAAATTGATATGAATTTTTGTATACAGAAAGGGTAGTGAATGTCCAAAAGTGACAAAATTTGATTTTATTATAAGGGGACAATACTTTAGTTTAGTTGTTCTATATTGTCAATTTTCCCTTTTTAATACCGTTTCTTTGGATTTCGGATCATTTTGGTTAGGGTTAAGGTTGGAACTTCTACTTACTAATCTCAAAAAGGCTTGTTTGCATACAAATTTCATGATCAAGAGGTCATTTCAGTGGGTATAATTAACAAGTCGAACAATATGATTGCTAAACTAATTAAATTCATAGTCAAAAGAGTCCAATAACGATTTTTCTTTTTCAATTAGAAAGTGAATGGAACAAATGCAGCAATACCATCTCAAACGAGATACTCTCTTCTCTTCCAAAACTTAAAACAACAATAATCTTTTACACCAGTGCAATCTGCTTTTTAACCGTGAAGGATAATTCCAACTTCAATTCCCAACTAGTTTACTATATTTTTAGGTGGGATATAGTAAGGAGCGCGGTTTTTATTAGAGATGGCAATTGGGTCTTCCCGTCCCATCCCGTCCTGCCCCGCCGCGGTCTTCAGTTCAAATGGGTCTCAGCGGGACAGTCCCGCGCGGGATGCAGTCTTGTCGAGGGCTGACCAATCCCGACCCACATGGTACATGGGCCTAAGCGGGTTGGCCCGCGGGACGTCGGTTCATCATACCTGCATACACCAAACAACATGATCAGACATAACTCACTTACGTTTGGACACAGAAACAAACATCAAAATATACATCTAAACTCTTGTTGGGTTACCAAAACTAGTTTTGTCATTAGCTATAAACATTTGGACACAGAAACTCTTGTCATCAAAATAGAAATTTAAAGTATAAACGCCTGGACAAAGAAGTCATTACTAGTCATTAGAAAAACTGGTTTGTTCAAAATCTTTGGATTGTTACAAACACTTGTGTTTAACTCAAGTTTTTTGGGCAGTAATCATTGTTAGAAGCATTGTCATTTGTCTTAACCACTAACAGAAAAAAGACTTAACAACTAAAACAGAAAAAAGACTTAAACTTATAAGTCACTTAATAACTAAAATAGAAAACCAGAACCATGTGTATTGACATCAAGCAACTGAAGATGTAAAACAGAATAAAACCTAAACAACCTGACAATACAATCTTGAGTTCGAGTCATCAAGACAAAACAAAACAAGAAAACAATGCATTGATCTGGACAGAATTAGAAACACATAATCAAGAAACATAGCAACATCTTGCTTGCTTCTCAAGTTTCTTAACAGACCTGATGCCGGAAACGTATATGAGTTTCTTGTCTGTTATATAGACGATTGACACAGACCATAATAAGCTGTCATTGTTTTTAGATAACTAGATTTGTTAGAGTTGCGTTCATTGACTAACAAAGCAAGCAACATATGATTCTTCGAAGAGCGCTGAGTGTTTTGAAGTAACAATGGAAAATCCAAATTTGACATGATGAGAACAAACAACAATATTCTTGTTCACGCAAACATCGCAAAACAAGCTCCATATATTCTCGATAAGAATCAAGAACATTTTAAACGTTTGTCTTGATGAGAACAAACAAGAACAACTACACACAAACATTGACTTGATGACAACAAACAAACAACTAAAATAACCCATATATTGTCGATAAGAAGCTGTTTGATTAGAGACAACAATGAGACAGAACAACTTACATGATTGTTCAATGCGTAGCCGCTTGATAAGAGACAAAAGAGACCCAATATCTTGTTCTTCTTTCATTAAAGATCATGTAATCGACAATAAAGAGTTAGACCCAAAAATTTTATCTTTCCTTACAAATTAAATCACAGTAATGAGCAAAAGAACATGTAATCGAAAACTTTATCCTTACCTGAATGCATTGATGTTTAACAGCAACTTCAAAAGGCCCATAGTTCTTGAATAGTGGCTCAAAAGGAAAGAAAGAAGATGAAACAGAGAAGAGACTCTACATTGATCAAACGAGAAGATGAAGAACATGCATGGAGAAGTTGTTTTCGTGGATCGAAGTTTTTGTGATGGATCAAAGAAGAGGAGAAGCCATAAGAGATCGGCTTTCTAATCGTCATTTCTCTCAGGTTATTTTTTCGGTGAGAGCTTGAAGACTCAAAGTGACGACGTCTGTGCGGATCCCGCGCGTCCCGCGGTACACACCGAGCCCATCCCGCTTATGGCCCAAACCCGCACAAGTTCAACCCGCGATGCCCGCTAAAAAATCGGGCCTGAATCTTAGTGACCAATCCCGCCCCGCAGCAAGTCCTAATGGGTCCGCGGGCAAGTTCATGAATTGCCATCTCTAGTTTTTATCAGTTGAAGCAAAGAAGGGGAAACCATCCACCAGACAACGCATGCGGTTTCTTCGAAATCCAAGATGTGAACCCTGTTAGGCTTAAAACCAGGAAAGGAAGTAGAAGAGATACAGAAAGGTTCAGACTTTGAGAGAAACATGGTCAGATCTCCCATGTCTTCAGTGTAAAGAGCGTTTCCTTCATCATCTAGCTTGAACACCATTAAATATTCTGTTTTCATTCTAGCAACACCTTCGGCTGTCTTCCTGTACTGCTTAACCAAGAAAGTCTCACCGGTGGATGTTGACTCCACCAAGTGTTGGCTCATGCAGCATGAATCCATAAGGGGAGTGGGTAGCTTAGGAGGAAGGTTTTCAAATCCAACGCACTGCAACTTGAGTTTATCGTTAGGTTCGCAGAGATCCAATGAGCCGATGAGGTGGCCTCCAGATCCGGGAATACGAAACATGTTGTCTTTTTTGGAAAACATGACCCGGGAGGAGTAGAAGCAAGGGTTTTCGATCTTGATGTTGGTCCACTCTGGTGTACTACTCTTACCGGCTGGTTTGCAAAAGCTGAATTGAGGTCCCAAGAACTTGACAGCCACGACACAGTCCTCATTATTCTCTGGAGAAGATGATGACATTGACACGTTGGTGATGATTTTGGTTTGGCAGTGAGGTAGAGTCACAAGAGGAGGTAGCGGGAGGCAAATGGGATCTTCATACAGTGCATAGGGGTTTAGATCGTCATGGAGAAGCAGGATTCCATCGTTCTTCAAACTAGCTACCCAACCATGAGATGCACCAATCGTTACCATAGTATCATTAAGATCATTGTGCACCAAATCCACAGACACCTTCTTTGGTAAACGAATGACGCAGCCTTTTTCTGGATTGACAATGCCAATGCTGAGTGTTCCTAGGCGATTATGATAGAAAGACTCTAATGGTAGACAAGGTCTAGCGCCGATGACGAAACATGGAGAGGTTTGCCGCAAGCTGGAAGTTTGGAGATAAGAAGAGAAACAGAGTAGGATCTTCTCACCCCAACGCGGAGCCGACTGAAAAACCGAGACATGAGAATCTTTTAAGCAAAAAGCTGAGAGAGATTGATCATGTTCCATCTTCTCTCCATTAATACACAGAAATAGCCTTGCCCAGTTGCCCCCCACGGCAAGGTTTTGGTGGGATATTTACTATTTATTACTCTTTGCTTCATGATATTAATGAATATATTTGATAGTTTATTATTGGATGTTCTTAGCTGAAAGCAAATATATTAATTAATTTACTATTGATTTTTATTGCCTTGCCCACCAATATACTGCGACAGTTCTTACAGGTAAACCTTCTCTTCTCTCTTCTCTATAATATCTTGCAAAAACTTTAAAAATATAATACTGAAATGAGTTTTCACAAAAGTCCATAGTTTCACACAATATACTTTATACAAATGCTTATTGTAAAGATCCACGCAATTGCAAAATTTATTAGCAAAACTCGGTTTTATGACTTTAGCGGGAAAACTCGGTTTTCTGATTTTGACGGAAAAACTTTATTTTGCTGTTTTAGTGAAAAAACTTGATTTTTCGATTTTGGCGGGAAAACTCGATATTAAGATTTTAGCAGGAAAACTCAATTTTGTAATTTTAGCCGGAAAACTCAATTTTGTAGTTTTAGCCGGAAAACTCAAATTTTAGAAACCCTACCTTTTTGTGACCGTTGGACCGACCACGTCAACCAATTCCAAATCCACTAATGCCCATTGGTCTTGTGATTCTTGTCCATTTATAATCCGCATGGATAAATGGGTGTCACCAAAATAGATTCATTTGTATTTGCATATGGGCAACTAATGGTCAGCCCACCCATTTTACCGCTATACTGGCGATGGAGAAGGGGATGTCAGCTACATCAACACCTCCGATTTCATTAACATCTAAGATGTGAACGTAGTTGCGAAGCAAACCAGTAAAGGAACAAATAGCGACACAGAAAGGTTCAGATTTTGAGAGGAACATGGTGACGTCTCCAATGTCTTGGACTCTTGAGTGTAAACAGCTTTTACTTCATTAGATTGTTAGGTTTTTGGTACTATGTTCATAATAATTACTATTCAGATTTTACTAATTTTTGGGACGGTTTCGTTCGAGTCTTTATGGACTCAATTCGGATCAGGTTATAATTAATGTCTGAAATCACACATAAATCTAAAAAAAAAAACTATGAAAAATAATTGAACAAAAATATTTGAAATATACAAACTATTCAAAAATCTAATTTAACTAATTTCAGATATTTTTTTATCCTATCAGATTTTGTTTTGGTTCCTGTTTGGATATTTTTTATAACGGTTCGGTCATAGTGTTTTTTTTTGGTTTAGATTAATGTTGGAACTTCAGCTTAGAGTAAAAAAAAAAAGGCAAATCTCCAAAATAGCACTTTTCTAAGTTTATATCACAAAAATAGCACTCCAAAACTAAAATGACCAAAATAGCATATTTCTAAGTTTATCCTTTGAAAATTTTAACTTTTTTATTTTTCAAAATTTGAAATCTTATCCCCAAAACCTCATTTCTCAACTCTAAACCCTAAACCTTAAACTCTAAACCCTAAACCCTAAACTCTAAACCATAAACCCTAAACTCTAAACCCTAAACCCTAAACTCTAAACTCTAAACTCTAAACTCTAAACCCTAAACTCTAAACCCTAAATCCTAAACCCTAAATCCTAAACCCCACCCTTTAACTCTAAACCCTAAGTTTGTGACTTTTGATAAAACTTTAAGTGATATTTTTGTGACTTTTGAACTTGAGTGATAGTTTGGGAACAAAAACTTGATTTAGTGCTATTTTTGTCTTTTTCTCAAAAAAAAAGCCCATGCGTAACTAGGATCTTAATCTCAACAAAGGCTTGTTTGCATACAAATTTCATGATCAGAGATCATCATTTCAGTGGGTATAATTAAAATGTTGATCAATATGATTGTTAAATTAATTAAATTCATAGTCAAAAGAGTCCAATAACGTATAAAAAGATAATGGAACAAATGCAGCAATACCAATCTCAAACGGAATACTCTCTTCTCTTCCAAAACTCAAAACAAGAATAATATTTTACACCAGTGCAATCTGCTTTTTAACCGTGGAGGATAATTTCGAGGTGGAATATAGTAAGGAGCGCGCGGGGGTTTTTTTAACTGAAGCAAAGAAGGGGCAACCATCGAGCTCCAGATTGACATATCCAAGATGTAAACCCAGTTAGGCCGAAAACCAGGAAAGGAAGTAGAAGGGATACAGAAAGGTTCAGACCTTGAGAGGAACATGGTCAGATCTCCCATGTCTTGTGTGTAAACCGCGTTTCCTTCATCATCTAGGTTGTACACCATTAAATATTCTGTCTTCCTATACTGCTTAACCAAGAAAGTTTCACCGGTGGATGTTGACTCCACCAAGTGTTGGCTCATGCAGCATGAATCCATAAGCTCGTGTACGGGAGTGGGTAGCTTGGGAGGGTTTTCAAATCGCAGGCTCTCAAACATAAGGCGATCGCTGGGATTACAGGGGTCCCATGCACCCATGAGGTGGCCTCCGGATCCGGGAATAAGAAACAAGTTGTATTTCTTGGAAAACATGACACGGGAGGAGTAGAAGCAAGGGTTTTCGATCTTGATGTTGGTCCACTCTAGTTTACTCTTACCAGCTGGTTTGCAAAAGCTGAGCTGGGGACCCAAGAACTTGACAGCCACGACACAGTCCTCATCATCCTCCGGAGAAGATGATGACATGGACACGTTGGGGATGATTTTGGTTTGACAGTGTGGCAGAGTCACAAGAGGAGGCAGTGGGATGCAAATGGGATCTTTATACAATGCATACGGGTTTAGATCGTCATGGAGACGCAGGATTCCTTCGTCCTTCAGACTAGCTACCCACCCATGAGATGCCCCGATCGTTACCATAGTATCATTAAGATCATTGTGCACCAAATCCACAGACACCTTCTTTTTCAAACGAATGACGACGATTATGATGGGAAAACTCTCGACAAGGTCTAGCGGCAATGACAAAACAAGGAGAGGTTTGCCGCATGGAGGTTGAGAAGTAATGTGAAATAAAAAATGAAAAATATAAAATAGTATGATATATTTATTTTAACCAAAAATTAAAATGATAATCTATCCGTAATTAAATAAAAATACACTATTTTAATATTTAGTATAATGAATTTGGTTCAATACGATTCAACATACACCAAATTTAGTGGATTGTGTAACTTTTGATCTCTCGTTAGAGATAAAATTATACCAATTTTTTTTTTTGAATTGAATGTTAAATTGAATTCAAAAAAAAAAAAATACTTTGTTACATCATGTGTTACCTATTTTAGAGTTTTCTCTATCTTCTCCAAACTTTAACTACTACAATTTTATAATTATATGATAAACTCCAAAACCTCTATCTTGTGCTAAACCATAAGGTCATTCCTCCTTCATACTCCATATCTCCTTTTCTGCCTAATTATAGTGAATCTATTCCTCATCTCCTTGTTGATTCTCTTAATTAGAAGCATGCTTGGTGCCGGATCTTCTCCGTGCCTTCTTCTGTTTCTTTCTCGCATATGGCGTGAACTACTGATTGAAATACATGTCTTGTTATAAAGAGAGTAAGCTTGCTCCAGCTTGAAGCTTGTGATGTAAGCTTGAGAATGCCCTCTCATTCCAGATCACCCATCACACCTCTTGCAAGCGTTTCCCAAATCTGTAAAGAGTATGGACACTCAAAAAACAAATGCTTCCTTGTCTCCAAAGGTTCTTGACAAAACCCACAAGAAACATCAGCATTTTGGTTCTAACTTCTGACCCTTTCTCCAGTAGACAGCTTCTCATGAATTGCAGTCCAAAGTATAAAATAATACCTTGGAGTTGCATATTTAAACCACACAGCCTGATGCCAATCGCACAAAGGATGCTTCTCCCTTATTGCGAGCCATGTTTCTTTAGTAGAGAATACCTTTTTATACTTTTCCTTCTCATTTTTCCACATTGATATATCATCTTCCTGCTTCCAATCAGCCTTATACTTCTCAATTTCCATCTCCACTCTATTTAGAATCTGAATTATGTGTTGTCTCTTTCTGTGATTCCAGCAAGCCGCGACATTTGCATTAGCAGGAATACCCAAATCATATTGACCTCTGCCACTGAGCATATCATGTAGACAGCCCAAAGGAGACCACCTCTCATACCAAAACGAAGCCTTCATACCATCCTTAACCTCCACTCCGTAAAAACATTTTGCTATTTCTCTACACTTTAGTATCTTTCTCCACATCCAAGAACCAGTTTGCGTACTATCTTTTACCATCCATATAGATCCTTTCCTGATAAGATAGTTCTTAATCCAGTTGACCCACAGAGATTGAGATGACAGACTCCTCCAAATCAGTTTAATACAGCACACAAAATTAACTTCCTTCAGAGGCCTTATCCCCAAACCACCCTCCTGCTTTGTTTTACAAATATCTTTCCAAGCAATCTTATTCTTCCTGCCATTTAGAAATGGACCAGACCAAAGGAATGCAGAACAGATTCTTTCCACCTCTTTAATACAACCACTCGGGAGTCTAAATGCAGTCATCCAGAAATTTGTAAGACTCATAATTACAGATTTTATGAGATGTAATCTACCCGCATATGAAAGAAATCTCCCTGTCCAAGAGCTTATTATTTTCCTAATTTTCTCTATCAGTGGCAAGTAGTCTAAGATGGTCATGCGTTTAGTGAGTAAAGGAAGGCCCAAGTAACGTACCGGAAGTGCTTCTGTCGCAAACTGAAAGTGGTTTTGAATGTCATCCCTCTTCTGAATTGTGTTACCCGCCATAAAAAGAATCGACTTTTCCATACTGATCTTCAAACCGCTCATTCTGTCAAACTCTTCAAACACCTTCAAGACACCTTCTATTGATTTTTTTGTCCCATCAGCAAAAACCATTAAGTCGTCTGCGAAACAAAGGTGGGTGATATCAATATTTTTGCACTTCGGATGATACCCAATCTCTCCTTTACCAGCAGCTTCATCTATCATCTTTGATAGCAAACTCATACATATAACAAATAGGCATGGGGATAACGAACAGCCCTGTCTGAGACCTTTTTTACTCTGAAAATAACCCCCCAATTCGCTGTTAACCTGAACAGAGAACGAAGGCCATGTGATACACAGAGAGATCCACTTGATAAACTTCTCAGGGAACCCCAAAGCTTGCAGAGTGTTTAACAGAAAAGGCCATTGAACTGAATCAAAAGCCTTTGATATATCAATCTGCATAGCACATCTTGGACAAATATCTTCTTTGTGATAATCCTTCACCAACTCAGATTCTAGAAGAACATTCTCAATCAGTAGTCTCTCTTTGACGAAAGCTGGCTGATTTAGGGGAATACACTTCGGCATAATACCTTTCAATCTATTGGTGATGATCTTAGAGATTATCTTATATAATACATTGCAACATGAGATGGGTCTATAGTCTTTCATCATTTTTGCTTCTTCCTTCTTTGGTATGAGAGCCAGAATGGTGGAGTTTAATCCCTTTGGCAAGAACCCCTTTGTAAAGAAAGATTGAATAGCAATGATTATATCTTCACCAATCACCGGCCAAGCCTCTTTAAAAAACTCTGAAGTGTATCCATCCGGCCACAGCGATTTACTTGTAGGCATTTTGAACATCACCTCTTTGATTTCTTCTTTTGTAACTTCCCTTTCAAGTTTGGCACAATCCATTTTACTGCATTGGAACCCCAAGAGTTCTTTAAGTCTTTCCACAGTAGCTCCTTCAAACCCCTGAGGAAGCTTCTGCATAAAATCTGAGAAAAAACTCTCTGCTTCTTTTTTGATCTCCTCCCCTGTAATTGCCAGACTCCCATCTTCTCTCTGGATTTCATGTATAGCATTACGAATCTCCCTTATTTTTGCTGAGCTGTGAAAGAATTTGTTGTTCCCGTCCCCCACATCTAACCAATGGACCTTTGATTTTTGCTTGAGACACTCTTCTTCTATCTCAGCTAATCTCTCCCATTTCATATGCACAGAAGCCTCCTCTCAAATTGCTTCACTTGTTGGGCTTTCTAATGTTTCCTTCTGCTTAGTGCAAAGAGTTTGATACGCCTCCCTGGTTCTTTTTGATAAATCTCCAAGTTTCTCCTTACTCAGAGCTCTTAGGGGTTGTTTCAGTGCTTTCAAACGTTTTGTGAGGCGAAACATTGCAGAAGTTGAGTGGAATAAAGCTTCATAATCCTTCCACTGATCCTCCATTAACATTTTGAACTCCGGCATTTTACAAATTGCATTTGTAAACTTAAATGGTCTTCTCTTCTTCTCTTTCTCAGTCTCCAAATGAGAATCATTATACAACCATTCTTCATTAACTAATACTCTGTCTAGCTTCTTACAGATCAAACCTTCTTCTCTCTTATTGCACCACGTGAAACGCGGCCCCTGATACCCCATATCTGTTAACTTGCAGTAGCGAATTATATCCTGAAAATCCCTCATACCCGGTGGTAATTTTGGAGAGTCTTCAAACCCTGAGTGTTCTTCCCTGTCCATAATCTCATTATAATCCCCCATTAACATCCACTTCTTGTTTCTAAACATCGGAGCATCATGATGATTTCTCATCTCTTCCCATAAACTCTTCCTCTCTTCCATGGTATTATATGCGTAAATGAACGAGCAAAAAAATTCTTCCTTACTTCCTGTAAGAAGCACTGAGCAAGTGATGATTTGTGCACTCTTATACACAAGAGTTAACCTCACAGTAGATCTCCAAACAACCCATAAACGTCCTAACCGATTATATTTGTAATTCGCCATAAAATTCCACCCAGCAAACACCTCTTCTACAATATTTCCTGCTTTCTTCTCCTTTACCCTTGTTTCTATAAGACATCCAAAATTAAATTCTTGATCACTAGCCCATTTCCTCACCACAGCATGCTTAGTTGCTTTATTGAAACCTCTCACATTCCAAAAGAACCCCACCATTATTGATGTTTTTTACGGAAACCTCTTTTCAAAGCCCCAAGATTTTTTATCTCCAGCTTGAATTGAAGTCTCTGATGGTAGAACTCTGTGGTTGGTCTTCGACATTCTAGGAAGCATTTGCCTTGTGTTACCTCCTTTACTTTCTTCAACTTTCTTAATCGCATCCTCTATCATTTTATTTATTGTACCTTCTCCTACAACTTCTCTATCCTCTTCTTCCAATCCTACAATCTCTCATGTTCTATATCTTCCCCATTTTCCCCGGAATTACTCAATGCTGCATACCTCGAAGGAGTAGCAATCATCACTTGATCAAATTTCAGATCTTTTGACTTTGGAGTTCTACTAGCTTTCTCTTGTGAAACTCTTTGCCATTCATTTATGTCCCCCTCTTCATTCTCCTTACCATTCTCCACTACTCTCTCTTGTTCTCCTGCTACTGCCTCCTCCTGCGATTTCTCATTAACAACCTCATGCTCCGTTACACTTCTAGTCACTTCACTTTCCTGCCCATTTGCCTCCTTAACTTCTTCTGATATACTTCCCTTCTCTCTTATTTCCTTCTGATCCTCTTTACAAAACGTTGCATAGTTACCCCATCTACCACATATAGTACACTTCGGAGGAAGCCATGGATAAGTGAAGTCAACTATTGTTTCTTTCCCTTGAATATTGTACTTTATCCTCGTCGGTAACTCCTTAGATAAATCCGCTTTCACAAACACCTTCGCAATTTCAACTAGTGTTTTAGTGTCTCATTGGAGTTGGCATTACTCCTTGCATATGCCATGAATTTGAATATTTGTTGGAATCTCAACAAGCCTTCAAATATTCAAAACACATAGTAATATCTACTTTCAACAAAATATATAATTTCAATTATTCGTGATTATGATTAGGCTCGGGCATTTGGTATCCCGCAGGTTGATTTGGATTTTCAGATTTTTGGTACTATGTTCATAAGTTTCAATTGGATTTTACTAATTTTTGAGCCGGGTCGGGTTCGGTTTGGTTTGATTCCTTCTGGGTTCAATTCGGATAAGGTTATAACAAATGTTTAAATCGCACAAAAATCTAAAAAACTAAAAAATTGAATTAAAATATTCAAATATATAGTCAAAAATCTAATTTAAAACTAATTAAATTACCTAAAGTAACTAAAATATTTAAAATAACAAATAAAATTATAAAACATTCAAAATATCTAAGTTACCTTAAACTATACAAAAATTAGCATATTTAACTAATTTCAGATATTTTTGGATCCTAGTTCATTTTTTTGGTTTGGATTTGGTTGTTCCCGAACCCAAAGTGCATAGATCCTAAGTCATGTTCGGATGTTTTTTGTAACGGTTTGGGTCGTATTTCTTTTTTTTTTTTGGTTTAGATTAATGTTGGGACTTCAGCTTAGGGTAACTATTAAATATATAAAATTCGATGATAATATGATAATATGTGATAATAATATACAAATTATGTCTAATGGCATATTGTGTAATCAATCGAGTAAGAGAACAGTTTTTCAAAGTATGAGATGCGAGAATGCTTGTGGTAATGAAACCTAATCATAATGATAATTATGTGAATAACTTACACTTTTAAGGTTACTCATTAAAAATGCATCTCAAATGATATATAGGATATTTTATTAATTTCATACAAAATTCTTAACTTTAAAATGTTTGTATTCTTATAATTTTCTGTGAATTATATTTATATGTAAATTATTTTAACATATTTTTTTAAAAAAAATGTCCTTAATATGTTTATATACAGCTCTTGATGCTTGATATCCGACTCATTGCTCAAGAAAAAAGGGATATTGAGTAACCTATTCATATCAAGAATATCTGGCAGGTTCTTGTGACTCAAAGCTTGTAAGAAAACAGAAGAAAACATCATCATCAATGAATGGATCTAAAATTGCAAAGGTTTCTAAGTTATAACATCCCAACTAAGTTTTATAAATTTGTGGGTATATCATCCCAACTAAGTTTATAAATTCGATTATATATTAAAAATAAATTCAACTTAATGATTTTTATTGACATATCATTCATCTCTCAAAATTATAATTTAATTTTTTGATGTTTTTATCTTTAGTTTATTTAATTAAGTAAGTAATCTAAGAACTAACTTACATCTATCGCCAAAAAGCCCAAACAATGTTACATGCAATATATAATCTGAAATTGATATGTATTCGTTTCCAAACAAACTCAATAATAATATAAGTTTTAAAAAATACTAAACTAATCAAAAAGTATTTATGTATCCTTCGTTTACAAATATCTACCACCTTAAAAAGTAATGCAACATTGAATTCAATTATTCGTCATTATGATTAGGGTCGGGCATTTGGTGTCCCGTTCAGTTGATTTGGATTTTCAGATTTTTGGTACTATGTTCATAAGTTTCATTTAGAGTTTACTATTTTTTGGGTCGGGTCAGGTTCGGTTCAGTTTGATTCCTTCTTGGTGCAATTCAGATAAGGTTATAACAAATGTTTGAATCGCACAAAAATCTTAAAAACTAAAAAATTGAACAAAAATATTCAAAATATATATTCAAAATGGGCCGGGTTCGGTTCAGTTAAGTTGGTCGTTTATTTACGATTTACTTTTATTTGTACACTTTACTCCTTCATGAATTTCCCTTGTTGAATATTTGGTAATTCATTTTGGATGTTTTTAGCGGAAAGCGAGATATTTGTTTTTCTTTTCTTTCGTAAAACATTTTCCCTTAATGTTTTAAATTCAAAACTGGGAATTCTTCAACTTAGGGTCAGTGATGTTAATGTTAATTTTTGTTTTTATTTTTATTTGTCACAGTAGACAATCAATTCCCAAAGAAAAAAACCAGACATGTTTTAATAGTGGAAAAACAATTTCAAAACTATACATTTTAGTACAAGATATGATGTCCATTTTCAAAAATATATATTTTAAATATATATATATATATTATACTTTTATTATATTTTATTTTCTAATATTTTTTTTAATCTTTGAAAAATGGCAGATGTTTTCTTATTTTCAATGAATAATATTTATTATTGATCAAGTATGTGTAAGTTGTTCATATTATGATTAGATGTTAAACCAATCAAAATGAAATATTGCATAACATATTTATCATTTGATCATTTTTAACTATGCAGATCATTTTTCAATTGTATTTGTTTATAAATTTAATCATCTAGTTATGTTTATATATCCTAGTACATTTATTAATTTATCCAAAATACAATATTTTAGCAATATAATATGTTAAATTTATATGTTCCTTAATTTCTTTATATTCCAAATAAATTCAACACTTACAAAAAATAAACAAATAAAGTTTTATAAATATAGGTGTATTTAAGTTGATAAATTTCTTAAGCTTTATATTTTAGTTAGTATAATACTAGAAATTTCATTAGTTACATTCAAAATTCTTAACTTTAATATTTCTGTATTCTTATAATTCAAAAATATTTTTTTGAATTATATTTATATGGAAATTATTTTAACAGAATTTTCCTTAAAAAATCCTTAATATGTTTATTATACGCTTTAGATATCCGACTCATCGCTCTAAACTTAGCTCCATTTAAAATCTGAAACCAAAACCATCTATGTTACTTGGTTGTTACAATTTTCATTACTAATCACTCGATTGTTTTAGCTTGATATTGTTCCCACAGAAAAAAAAAAAAAGTATGTTAATAGGAGCAAAGGGGTGGCCGCAAACACTATCACTGATGCATACAGAAGCAAAAGCTTTAACTCCGTACACTTCATGAAGTCTTAGCACATGGTTTTCACTCCGTACACTTCGAATCAGATTGCGCTCAGCTGGTTAAATCATTCATGACGACTCACGAGTGGCCGTTGATGGAACTTGAACTAGATGCAATCTGACATCTCAGAAATGAGTTTACTGAGTTTAATATCTCTTATTGTTCTCGTACTATGAATGTTAAAGCCGATCCCCTCGCCAAAGGAGAACGTGTCGAACAGCAAGTTACTACTATGTAAGCGAAGTTGAACCTGTTTGGATAGCTCATATAGTTAGCCTAGGGAAAACTGTTTGATTGATTATGAAATGAAATCGATGACATAAAAAATTAGACATAAAACAATAAGTGTTATAAATCAATTGGTGGATGTGCATAACCGGTTCGGTCCATAACCGGCCCAAACCCTAGAGAGAGACGGTCCAAACCCTAGAGAGAGGCGGCGGCCGCAGCATGGAGAGAGAGGGAAAGTCGGCTAGAGACTTTTCATTCTTCTAGTTTTCCTATTTCATCTATGTTTATGATTTGTAATCTTTCCATTTATGTATTTTCATTTATCTCTCATGTAAACCTTATATAAATGGATCTCTTATTCATTAATAAACACACAGAAATATTCAGACCTAAAACCTTCGTTTATCAGCACGATAGACTCTAACACCCTGAGCCTAAAACCAAATCCCTAAACCCTAAACAAAAAGAATCTACCTCGGAACTTCAAAGAGGTCGTTCTCCCAAACCGTGAGGACCCAGAAAACGATCAAGATATCAAATCGAAGCTCTTGCCAAGACGAATCAGTCAGGGCAAACCGTTTGTCGATCTGACCACCGACGTGCTCTCACGCACCAATACAGTGCGCGCCGATTTGCTTTGGAACCGTAATCCGAACCCGACGAACCCTAATATGTTCTTGCAAGCGTTCCAGCTCGTGTTCATCTGATCAGCCCCAGCCCTAAGGCGTTCCTCATACTAGACGAACTCAGCCTCAGCTCCATCCGTTCTCAGCTTACATCCCGGACAGCTACAGCTCGCGTTCCCGATCAGACGCGTTCCATTCCAGCTCGCGCCTCAGCACGCATCCGTTCTAGCTCGTTCCAGCTCGCGTTCCAGCTTGTTCCAGCTCACGTCCCGTCCAGCTCGAGGTTCTCTTGGTGGTCCGGTTCTACAATCTTCAAAACCTAAAGGTAATTCGAATTCTGAAAACATGAATCGAATCTTGTTGTTTTGTAAAGATTGAAACCCTAAAATATAATCTCTAAAAGGATGAAAGCCATAGGATAATAGATTGATACCCTATGAGTAAATCAAAGGTCTATAAGTTCGATCCAAACCCTAAAATCGAGATTTGATCCATTGATCAATTAAAATCAGAACCTTGAAGGTTTTGAATCTCAAAATTAAACTCCCTTGATCTAAGATCAAATCGAATTCCCAAAACCATAATTTAAAAAATCGATTTTAATTGTTTGGATTTTAAAATTTTTTGTTTGATTGATTGATCACCTAGAACTATGATTAGGATTGTTTAAACTTGAATCTTGAATCTGAAGTAATTGGCTTGTTTAAATCAAAACCCTAATGATCTAGTTTAGATTGTTTAAAAATTAAAATCTGAAACTATATGATTAGGTTAAACTGTTCTAGACATAATCATACTTGTGGCCGTGTGGCCTTGTTGCATTCATACCTAAACCTAATCACATTGATTGATTGCAATTGCACTTAGAATCTCATGTTAGGATGGTATTGAAATTGAAATTGAAATCAAGTATGATTGTTCTTTGCTTGGCCGATTAGCTTGCTTGTGTTGACTACATTGTATAAACTGATAGAATACATATATGCTAGGATTGAAATTACACAACAAACTACATGCATTGATCCTGAATTGAATCATTAGCCGTGCGGCTTGTTTTCCTGTTTTGGCTGTGTGGCTTCCTCATGGCCGTGTGGCTTCTTCTTGGCCATGAGGCATAAACCTTAGCCATAAGTCTTGCTTGCTTGATTGATTCTATTGATTGTGAGTTAAGTCAGCTAGATTGATTGCATATTGAATCTGAAACCCTAAATCTCGAATTTGAATCCCTAAGGGCCTTGAAACCCTAAATCACATGATATTGATCCAAATTGAGTTTAGGTTTGATTCTTGTTATTTTGACTGATCTAATTGATGTATTGAAAGCTAAGGTGCTAGATTATTTTGATTCTCATAAAATCAGAAACTCTAGCCACATTTTGTATTGCTGAGATGATAAAACCCTAATTGGATCAACATAGATTGTTTGCATCATAGCTTGGCCGTGTGGCCTTTATTGCACCTTACTATCATAGTTGTGTGGCTTGCATACATCATATCACCTTGATCACATATAGAATCCGAAAGCTAAGATCGTATGCATCATATATCTATCTAGCCGTGTGGCCTCTTTGCTTGCATCATGACTGTATGACCGTGTGGCCTTGATTGTATTGCATTAAACCCTCATAGCTGTGTGGCTTACTTAGTGATGCATTGATCATTACATGATTGCTTGCTTGGCCGCATCATACATCACCTAGGCTGTGTGGCCTCATTGCACATCACCCCTATAGCCGTGTGGCGTATTTATTAGGAATGCATTAACTTGATTGTTTACTTGGTCACACGATTTATTTTCTTATAAAGATTGAGTGATATATGATTACAGATGTCGAAAATCTGCAATCTAGATTATGCTGCCCTAAATCTCCTTGGAGATAATTATTTACAATGGGCATTAGACACAGAGATTGTCATGAAATCAAAGGGCCTCGGTGAATGTATCATTGAGGACAATAATGCAAGTGAAAGTAATAGATACAGGGCAAAAATGATTACTCGCCAACCCTAAGCCAATGAGGCTGCAGAAAAAAAAATCTAAAGAGAGCAACCACGTCCATCATGATAAACCATACGGCTGTAACCGTGATGGATGGAAAGGACGTGGGCATAGCCAAACCACCTTATACGACCATGGACATAGGAATCACTATAACCGTGGTTGTGGACCCAGTTTTGGCCATGGTTAAAGGAGAGGAGGCTGTGGCATTTCTAAGCCACCACACTCGACCAAGTCAGTGTGCCATAAGATATGTAATGGGGAATCATTAGGCTAAAACATCTGATTGTCTAAAAAGAATAATGTTGATTTCGACTTCTGTGTTTGCTTTGCTTTATGTTTGTGATTTTCTTGAATTAAGAACTTATATTATAAGATGAGTGAATGATTTTAGATATGACTAAGAAAACGCCAATATATAAGGCAATGTTGCGGGTATAGTCAGTCAGATAAGGGCATGTGACCAGTATAGAATTGCCTAAAGGGCTACAGCTAGACTGAGTACATTGGCGCCTAAAGAGGCTAAGTACATTGGTGCCTAAAAAGAGCACGCAGGCTTGAAAGACCTAATGCCCTATATCCACCCATAGAAGCCCATTGAGTTTATAAGATATATGATATAAGAATGGTTTCCATATAGAAACAATGGGTAAAGGAAACAAAGAGTGGTCGAAATTACACATGCATTCTCTACTGATCTAGACTATGCAAAGATCAGTATGATAAGAGGCAAGAGCCATGGTAACCAGATTGGTATACCCCACGAAAATTGTACACTATATGGCATGACCGGATTAGCCATCATGGTCTAAAATTGATGAAAAAGATTGATATTAAAAGGGCACACAGAGTTATCCCATAGTATCTCACGTTGTGTAACATGTACACAAGGGAAACTCATTAGGCTATAATGTCCCAAGCATCTGCAGATTATAGTATGATCATGAGGGGGAGTGAGGACAAACCCGTGGTCCATGACCATACTATAAACACGGATATAACAGCTTGATAACAGCTTGGCCGTACAGGCTATTACCTATAAGGTTCAGACTCTAAATTCTATAAGATTGGGGACATCACGAGTTTTACATGTATATAAGGTTAATATGCATCAGGCCATATAAGTGAGAATAGATATTTCCATCTCAGATTGAATACGGGTCATGAGCCAGACATATACCATCTTAAGAGACTATTGAATAAACCACCACAGACATATGTGTCGTCTTAGATGGAACCTCAGAAGAGGATTGGAAATATATGTTGGATAAAAGTATGTCTTTCTCCCACGAGTTTTAAGAGACCTTGAGCCAAATATGGGTGATCAGATTGAGGCCAGGTGCACGGATTGCATGACTAATGAATCCGACTATCCAACATTAGAAGGAGAAAGTTATAAGCTGGTAAAGATTAAAAGAATGATAAGAGAAATAGAATGGTATCAACCATCATTGTCTTGGCAAGATCCTCGGACTAAAAGTATGATTTAAGACGTCCAAAGAAAGATTATACAAAGCTAGCTAATCTAGATGCCAGACACTGACCCGAAAAGAAAAGAAAAGAATGACTAAGTCATAACCAGCTTAGCACCAAACGAAATCTGATGTTCTAGAGACACAGTCAAGTTGCTACAGAGTCTATACAAGATAGACCAAAGTGTTCCATAAGATAAGGAACCTCGGAAAGAAGAGGTGCATAGAATACAGATCCGAGGTCAAAATAGAAACCATACCAGACATTGAGAAAAGGCTGCGCAGCTAAACATCTAAGGTACCAAACCATGTAGCTTGGGACGCCAAGCTACTAGGTAACAAAGGTCCTGGATAATGAAATCTCAAATCGATTAGATCATGTCTGGAACACAATGGAACCACACATATATATAAGTGTCGACACATGAGAGTTATATTTGTATAAGGATACATAAAGTAGTAGCACTTGAGTTTAAAGATATAAACGAGGATTATGAACCCACGAAAGAGTACTCATAAAGATTAAAGATTAGATTGAAAGATAAACGTGGGGTTCAAGGTATCTAAAGAAGAGATAGGCGTATTGGCCATACACATATACAGAAACACCATCTGATAAACCAGTGAAATAGATGGGTCTTGTGAGGAAAAAGAAACCGTGAGAGATGGTAAATGATCACGAGGTGTAAAGGTGTTCATGTTTTCCTACTAACAACATTCGATCATAGCTTGTTACACAAGGATACTCACAGAGACCAAATGAACAAATTATAAGGAGATAAACTCCTATGTGGTGGATGCTGCTACAGATTTTCGAAATTGACAAAAGGTCTGGTCATAAGAAAGAAATTAGATTGACATACACTGATGTAGTAAGCAGCATATGGATCACTGGATAAAGAACATCATTGTTCCTAAGCTGTTCATGGACTGAAACAAAGCAGCTGCATATATTATGTAAAGGAGTTGTATAAGAACAATCCAATTCAGTCCATATACTTATAAAAGAGATTTGAATTCCTTGTGTTTACTTATACTAAACCAGCCTAAAGAAAGGTTAGTTGATTGATACATATTATCTATTAAATCTGTGTGGGTGTCCGGCTAGAGGCGTCCGGCCCTTCTTCTTTGATCATGGCTAGTGAAAAGAAAGATCAGCCATCATGTTGTAGTCCATAAACACATGTGGCCGAGGTCCATGACCTAATATGCGTGATATGGTCCACGGCAAGAAAGGTCATGGGACGTCATCATATATTAAGATAGAACTGCAAAGACTAATGAATGTAGCATTGCCAAAGGCAAGAAGAGTCGATGGTCATGTATGAGGTCCATGAGTGTATTTGGCTGCAGAGCCATAGTTCAATGAGATCGTAAGAACTCATTACAGCAACAATCATTAATCACATCTTGATCTTAGACACTCATGAGGCAAGTTATAAACATGTATAGGCGAGATCTATGACTCAACATGAATCGATCAGATTAGAGTGTGGTTGATATACATCCGTGTAGAAAAGATGCACCAGGACATAGACTTATGACTTGAGATTACAAGTTCATGGCACCATGCTCAGCATGTATATTGTCTATAAGTCTGACAGACCAAATTAAGAGTAGTCGACAGCAAAGATTCACTTATTGACCATGCACACACGATGTCATAAGACATGAGAAAAGACCGGAAAGGTCAAAGTAATCCAGTTACGGTTCAGTAATAAACTTGGCCGATTTGTTTACTTCCTACCTGCACGTTCAGGAAGCTCACGCATCAAATGCGTAGGCTGAAGAACTTCCACTGAGGTTCACATTAGGGGGAGTAGTATGTGTTGTACTCTTTTTCCTTCATCATGGTTTTGTCCCACTGGGTTTTCCTGATAAGGTTTTAATGAGGCAACATTAAGCGTATTACAATCCCTGAATGGTTATGGCATCCAAGGGGGAGTGTTATAAATCAATTGGTGGATGTCCATAACCGGCCCGGCCCATAACCGGCCCAAACCCTAGAGAGAGAAACGGTCCAAACCCTAGAGAGAAAGGTGGCGGCCGCGGCATGGAGAGAGAGGGAAAGTCGGCTAGAGACTTTTCATTCTTCTAGTTTTCCTATTTCATCTATGTTTATGATTTGTAATATTTTCATTTATGTATTTCTATTTATCTCTCATGTAACCCTTATATAAAGGGATCTCTTATTCATTAATAAAACACAGAAATATTCAGACCTAAAACCTTCGTTTTACAACAATAAGAAAATATTGTATACTTTTATCACAACTTTATTTCAATTTTTAATTATTTTCTATATTATTACATCATATTTGCATCAGAAACTGTTGGCACGGCTCTCATAGAATATGTGAAACTAAAACCAAGTTTTGCATATAATACATCACATATTAAAAATTGACTATATCTTCTGTGTACTTTAAAACAAGGAGGATTTGAGCGTTACACTTGGAATACTTGTTGCAACTTGGGCTACATGAAGGATGACGTTAAAGGCTTTTGAAACAAAATTGTTCTGTAGCAGTGGAGAAAAAGGTTTTGATTTTGAGTAACCTAATATATGGTTAACCATAGCAGGTTCTTGTGACTCAAAGCTTGTAAGAAAACAGAACAAAACATCATCATCAATTTATGATTCTTTGTCTTAAGATTAAAAATATATCCAAAGAGAATACATTTAACATCTCACAGAGAACATAACAAGACAGTTGCAAAACTAGTTGCCGATATCTTGAGGTGGAATATGATAAGGGGAATAAAGTGGACCTTTTGCACTAGCCATGTCGAAGGTGGTGCCAGCCACATCCACACATCCGTTTTCATCATAATCATAGAGGTAAACGTTGTTAGTATACATGCCAGGAAAAGAAGTAGAAGGGACACAAAAAGGTTCAGACATTGAGATGAACATGACGAGATCTCCCATGTCTCGAGTGTGAACTGCGTTTCCTTCATCATCTAGCTTGTACACCATTAAAAATTCTGTTTTCATTATGGCAACACCTTCACCGTTCTCGGCTAGCTGCTTGTACTGCTTAACCAAGAATGTCTCACCAGTGGGTCGTGACTCCACCAAGTGCTCGCTCTTGCTGCACTAATCCATAAGATTATGTTCAGCGTTGGTCAGCTTACGAATGTTAGTAAACCGCACGCTCTGAAGCTCAGGGCCATCGCTGGGATTGCAGGGGTCCCATGACCCGATGAGGTGGCCTCCATATCCGGGCATACGAAACATGTTGTGTTTCTTGGAAAACATGACACGGGAGGAGTAGAAGCAAGGGTTCTCGATCTTGATGTTGGTCCACTCTGGTTTACTACTCTTACCGGCTGGTTTGCAAAAGCTGAGCTGAGGTCCCAAGAACTTGACAGCCACGACACAGTCTTCATCGTCCTCTGGAGAAGATGAGGACATTGACACGTTGGTGATGATTTTGGTTTGACAATGTGGCAGAGTCACAAGAGGAGGCAGAGGGATGCGTTTAGGATCTGTATACGATGCATACGGGTTTAGATCATCTTGGAGACACAGGGTTCCATCTTCCTTCAAACTAGCTACCCACCCATGAGAAGCCCCGATCGTTAGCGTTTTTCCATGATTAATACTGTTACACACCAACTCCAGACGTACCATTTTGTCCAGTTCAGTCCAGGCATGTGTATCTGCATAGGCAACTATGAGTCCTCCGAGATCGTCTCCACAAGGTCTAGCGCCGATGACGGAACAAGGAGGGGTTTGCCGCAGGGAAGTAGTTGAGAAGCCGTTAGAGATAAGAAGAGAAACAGAGGATGATCTTCTCACCAACGCAGGTTTCACAAGGCGGAGCCTCGAGAGACGGCTAAGAAACAAAGACATGAATGTTTTTAGGGGAAAAAAAACCGAGACAGCTCTAAGAGAATTGATAATATTCCATCTTCTCCTCCTAAAACCTTTCCATTAGTACAGAGGATAGCCTTGCCCACCACGGCAAGTTTTTGGTCGGATATTTACTATTTATTGCTTTTTCCTTTATGATATTAATGAATCAATACAATTAAAGTAAGACTTTTTTTTTTTCAAACATCTCTTTTTACGCCAATCTTTTGAGTGCCAAAATGTTTCGTTTCGTGTGGTGCATATTTTTCCGATTGTATTAGATTTCAGTATCAAGAATATTATAGGTCATTTATTATATATTTTGTTACCCTTTCCGTATTTAGCAACATTTTTGTTGAAGGAAATCATATAAGAATATTTAAAGTCATCTATTATATAATGAAGGAAATAATATATGACAGACAATATGGATTTCAAAAGAACATGAAAAAAAGTTAATGATTAATTTATCAAATTCAATTTAAAATTAAGTTAGTATAAATCTATTTATATGTTTTAGTTGTGATGTGGGGAAAGGAAAATAAAACAAGACAAAGAAAAGAATTAAAAAGCATTTTTGTTTATAGTTAAAGTTCTTAGAGTCACGGGCACGGCATAGATGTTTTTAACAAAAGTTAGAAACAAAGAGTAAATAAACAAAATACTTAATTTTGTCTACAGAAAATTTAATAGTGTAAAGTAGACTAAAGTTTAACAATTAGCGTAAAACATATACTGTACTGCATACCCCTTTTTTTTATCACCTCTTAAAAAATATATACATAGGCGACTATTACAGATATATGAAGAGTAGGTTGCATTCAATCTTTTTTTTTTTTGTCGTATGGATTATTATTTAACTTAACGGAAGTGCACAAAGCCAAGTACACAAACCGGCAAAGGAACAAACCTTTCCGGAAGCGACAGCCAGCACGATTAACAATATCGTCCGGAGACTAGAAAGACAACTAAAAAGAACACAACCTTACACAACCTAAAAGCAACAAGGTCACTAAGAATTCTGGAGCTAACAAAACATTATCAAGAAAGTGAAGCAATTCGATAAGGACGTCGGGATGAGCGAGAAGGCGATGAGGGTCAAAATTATTGGGGTGATAGCAAGGCTTCAAGACAAGTTCAGATAAGAACCACAAGCAACCGCCACTCACGAACAAGCTTCAACTAAGAGAAGCAACGAGAAAACGGATGCAGTAGACGAAGAAACTGATTACAGTCAAACTACTCCATGACCAAACACGATTGAGCTAAAGCTCCAAAGTCCCTTACCAAGAAATCCGGAAGAACCCGTCGGTTTAAAACCAAGGAACGGCACAACGTCACCAAACCGAAGCTTCACAATGGATAATTCACCAACAAACGCAAAGGTCGAGCACCAAGACCTTACCGAAGATAATTCGGGAAGAAACAAGAGGCTATCGAGAACAGAGGATAGAGCCTTAGAATCCCGCTGGGAGACCAAAACCGAAGATACAAAGAAACCAACACTGCCTCACGACCAACCGATACGAACCTAGAGAAGCAATCCAAGCCAGGCGAGATAGAGATACATAAACCCAACACTCTCCAGTGAATCCAAGACCATCAAAGCCTCGTGACCATGAAGCAACAACAAGGAACTAATAACAACACAACTACAGACATGAAAACCAACCTCGACCTTCAATAGAGACAACCAGAAGAAGAATCCCAGAGAACGCTTGACCGTCTAGCTACAGCGGTGCCAGAATCTGCCAGACTGATTCGGACCACCACACCAAGGCCAAAGAGACCAACACCCATCGATTCTCCCATCCAGACAAGGGCGACCAGAGACCAACATCAGAGACGTCACAATCTTACCTTCAGCCCAGATCTGATGCCACTACAAGAAAAATTGTCGAGAAGCCCAAGAGAAAACCATATAAGCCTACACGGAACTGAGACGGAACCACTCCCGGCGGCGGTGAGAACCACCGACCGCCGGAGCTACTGAATCTGCGCTGGTGACTTTTTTTCCCTAGTGATATTTTAACCGGATGGGTTGCATTCAATCTAGGAGGATAAATTCGTGCGATAAAAAGTCCAGTGTACGAATGTGCACGATCCCAAAAGAATGATCTTTCTTTCATTCAATCAGTGATAAGCATATCGATATTCACGGGACCCATAACTCACATGAGATATAAAAATATACATTTCTATCAGTAATTTAATTTTTGAATTAGAATTGATCACATCACCGTTCAGTAATTTAATTTTAGCCACCATCAGAAACCAAAACTTTTAAAAAAACTTTTTTTTTCCATTTTTACAATAGTCTAAATACGAGTCAACGGTTACGGTCGAGAACACATCAATCAAAATGGACATCAGTATAAAATAGCTAAGAGAATGATTAATCCGGATTCTTAACTCATGATTTTGTTGTAAACTTAAGAATTTAGAACTGTAAGTTTCTGTATATTATTAATGAATAAGTGTTCCCTTTATATAGAGGTTACAAGAGAGATAAATGGAAATACAATAATAGGAAAGATTACAAATTATAAACATAAACGAATTAGAAAATAGACAAGTTGTAGCCGCCGCTCTCTCCTCTCCAAGTCTCGCGGCCGCCTCTCTCTCTCTAAGTGTATGGACCGGTTATGGACCGGGCCGGTTATGGACATCCACCAATTGATTTATAACACTCCCTCTTGGATGCCATAACCATACAGGGATTGTAATACGCTTAATGTTGCCTCATTAAAACCTTATCAGGAAAACCCAGTGGGACAAAACCATGATGAAGAAAAAAGAGTACAACACGTACTACTCCCCCTGATGTGAACCTTAGTGGAGGTCCTTCAGCCTACGCATCCCAATCTGATGCGTGAACTTCCTGAACGTGCATGTAGGAAGTGCCTTGGTGAATAGGTCAGCTGAATTGTCAATGGATCGTACTTGGATGACCTAGACCTAACCGGCTTTCTGAAGCTCATGAGTAAAGAAGAACTTAGGCAATATGTGTTTCGTCCTATCACCTTTTATGTAATCGTCCTTGAGCTGAGCAATGCACGCAGCATTGTCCTCATACATCACGGTTGGCTTTTTGCACTCGGCCATCCCGCAATCAGCTCGGACGTGTTGGGTCATCGACCTCAACCAAACACACTCGCAGCTGGTCTCATGTATGGCCAAGATTTCCGAGTGATTAGATGAAGTGGTCGCGATGGTTTGTCTCATGGAACGCTCTGATATGGCTGTACCTCCATGTGTAAAGACATATCCTGTCTGTGATCGAGCTTGATGTGGATCTGATAAATAACCAGCATCAGCAAAGCCAACTAAACCATCTTTGTTATGGTTAGTATAATATAGAACCAAGTCTTTCAATCCTTGCAGGTAACGAAGAACATGTTTGATCCCATTCCAATGCCTCTGGGTCGGACATGAGCTAAACCTAGATACTAGGTTCACATCAAAGCTTATATCAGGCCGTGTGTGAGTTGCCAAGTACATTAAAGCTCCTATGGCACTGAGATATGGAATTTCGGGACCTAGGTCATCTTCATCTTCCATCTTGGGACGGAATGGGTCAGTGTCCAGGCCGAGAGACCTCACGACCATGGGACTGGTCAAAGAATGGCAATCGGCCATATTGAATCTCTTGAGTACCTTTTCAGTGTATGTCATCTGATGCACAAGGATCCCATCATTTATGTACTCAAGATGTAATCCCAAACAGAATTTTGTTTTCCCGAGATCTTTCATCTCGAATTCTTTCTTAAGGTATTCAACCGTTTGGGAAATTGTATCCAGAGGTTCATAGGATATTCAGATCATATATTTCGATGATTATCAATATTGTTCTCGAGAACTTGTTGTACATTCAGCTCAATACCTCTAGTACTTTCATTATCCAGTGGACCATATAAATATGCAGTCACTACATCAGTTTGCTGCAATTCTAATTTTCTCTCTTATATAGCCAGACTTATGAGAAATCTTAAAAGTAGTTGCATCCACCACATGGGAGTATATCTCCTCATAATCTATTACTGGTCTTTGTGAGAATCCTTGTGCAACATTAGCTTTATATCTCACGATTTCTATTCCTCACAAGACCCATTTATATCCACTGGTTTTAACATCATATGGCGTTTTAATCATATGGCCAAATACGTCTTTCTTCTTTAAACTATTTAACCTCACGTTTCCATTCAATATGTTCTACAAGTGCGCACTCTTATATTGACATGGGTTCATGATCCTCGCTTATATTCATAGATTCAAGTGCTACCTTGTATCATCTTATGTCGACATTCCTTATTGTGTTCCATTATGTTCCAGACATGATATAATCGATTGAGATTCATTATTATCAGGACCTTTAATACTTTGCAGCTTTGCGTCCCAAGCTACATTGTTTGGTACATGTACCTTAGAGCCGGCCGGCCTTATCTCTATGTCTGGGATGGTTTCCTTGACCTCAGATTTGTTTTATCATTCTATGCACCTTTCTCTTTTGTTTCCGAGGATTCTTATCTTTGGAACTTATTGGTCTATCTTGTATAGACTCTGTAGCAACTTGATTGTGTCTCTCTTGGACATCAATTTAGTTGGTGCTTTACAAGCTGGTTTATATATGACTTAGTCATTTTTTCGGGTCAGCAAATGTGTCTAGCATTTGATTAGCTAGCTTTGTAAATGTATAATCTTTGGACGTCTATTTCACATTATTTAGTCTGAGGATCTTGCCAAGACAACGATGGTTGATGCCATTCTGTTTCTCTCACCAGCTTATTATTTTCTCCCCCTAATGTTGGATTGTCGGATCCATTAAACTTTGCAATCCGTGTTCTTGGCCACTAAATAGATCACCCATATTTGGCTCAAGGTACTTCATTATTTGTGGGAGATTCATATCCAACATATATCCCCATCCTCATCCTCTTCTAAGGATTCATCTTAGACGGCACATATATTTGTGGTGGCTTATCCAAATATCTCAAGATGTTATATGTCTGGCTCATGACCCGTAACAAATTTGAGATGGGAATATCTATGCTTACTTAATGGTCTGATGCTTATTTGTTAAGATGCATGTAAATTCGTGTGTCCCCAAGCCTTGGACTGAGAGTTTGGACCTATGGGTAATGGTCAATACAGATTTATAAAAGGATTCAGCCAAGCTATATATAGTATGGATATGTGCGGATTTGTTCTCACTGCCCCCTCATGGACATACTATAATCTTTAAGTGCTTTGGGACATCATGGCCTAATGATTTTCCCTTGTATTCATGCTACACACGTGAGATTCTATGGGATAACTCTTTGTGCCCTTTCCAATATCAATTTCGCATCATGTTTTAGACTAGGATGGCTAATCCGGTCATACCATAAAGTGTATAATTTCATGGGTAAACCATTATGGTTACCATGACTATTGCCTCTATCATACTGATCTTGGCATAGTCTAGATCAATAGAGAATGCAAGTATAGTTTTTTTTTTCTACACAATCTGAAGTTTCATAATCCATAAGATCGTCCTTCTCATGATTGAAGTCATTTTCATCATCTTGGTAAGTCATATGGGCTTCAGGATTCTTCCCTTTCAGACTCTCTTGATAGAGGTCAACAAGATTCTTGGGAGTCCTACAAGTCTTAGCCCAATGATTGCTCATTCCACATCTATGGCACACGTATTTATCTAATTTAGTCGAGTGTTGGGGTTTGAAAGAAGATCCACGGCCATGGCCTCGTCCAAATGAGCCACGGTCCCGTCCATGGTCTCGACCATTTCCTCGCCCGCGGCCAAAGGATCTTCGACCGCGGCCACGTCCGTTCAATTTGTCTCGACCACGGCCATGCTGGCCATTTCCTTGGACGTGATTGGACTCTTTATTGTCCTCTGTAGCGTGTGCATCAGGTAGTGGAGCTTATCCAAGTGGTCTCATCTGACTGTTTTTCATTAGTAATTCATTGTTCTTCTCAGCGAGAAAGAGATAAGAAATAAGATTAGCATAGGTTTTGAAACCTTTCTCTCGGTACTGTTGTTGTAACAGCACATTGCTAGCATGGAAAGTGGAAAAGGTTTTCTCCAGCATATCCTGTTCCGTAATACTTTCACCACACAGTTTCATTTTAGAAACAATCTTAAACAGTGCAGAGTTATATTCGTCCACCGACTTATAGTCTTGGATCCTCATATTCGTCCAATCAAACCGAGCTTTTGGTAAGATCACCGTTCTCTGGTGATCATATCTCGATTTCAATTCAGTCCAAAGATGTAGTGGATTCTTAATGGTCAGATATTGATCCTTGAGACTCTCAGCTAGATGATGACGAATGATGCGAGCGGGAGCTATTGCTGTCGGATCGCGAGCTGTCCTTGATGTAGGATGGAGCTGAGTTCGTCTAGGATCAGGAACGCCTTGGGGCTGGAGCTGCTCAGGTTGACACGAGCTGGAACGGAGTCGCGAACGGATTAGGGTTCGTCGGTATTGTCGGGTTCAGATTAGGGTTCCAAAGCAAATCGGCGCGTACTGTATCTGTGAGTGAGGGCGCGTCAGTGGTCAGATCGAAAAACGGTTTGCACTGACTGATTCGTCTCGGCCAGGGCTTCGATTTGATATCTTGATCGTTTTCTAGGTCCTAATGGTTTGGGAGAACGGCCTCTTCGAAGTTCCGAGGCAGATTCCTTTTCATTTAGAGTTTTAGGGTTTTAGCGATTTGGTTTTAGGCTCAGGGTGTTAGAGGCTATCGTGCTGATAACGTGTTGTAAACTTAAGAATTTAGAACTGTAAGTTTCTGTATATTATTAATGAATAAGTGTTCCCTTTATATAGGGTTACAAGAGAGATAAATGGAAAATACAATAATAGGAAAGATTACAAATCATAAACATAAACGAATTAGAAAATAGGCAAGTTGTAGCCGCTTCTCTCTCCTCTCCAAGTCTCGCGGCCGCCTCTCTCTCTCTAGGGTTGGGCCGTCTCTCTCTCTAAGTGTATGAGCCAGTTATGAACCGGACCGGTTATGGACATCCACCAATTGATTTATAACAGATTTGACACTTTTTGTTTTTTTTTTTTACACTTTTCGGCTAAGAACCAGTTCTTATATCTCTTATTTAAGAGCCGGTTTTTAGCTTTTCTTATTTAAAAGCTAAGAAACGGTTTTTGACCGAAGCTAAGAACCCCATCCTAAAAATCCGGGTTAATCATGGTCTAAGGCTGATATAGAATAGTCTAAATGCGAGTCAATGGCTACGGTCAAGAACACATCAATTACTGAAATGTTCACTGCCATTACAATATGTAAGTTCATAAAATGTAATCTTTTTATATAATTTTAAATTACAATACTTAGTGACATTTTGAAACCAATCACTTTTTATATACAAATATTGGAAGATGTAATCAATAACACGAAAACAACATCGCAATCATCACATAATCAAATCTTTCGAATTCAATTTTAGTAACGTCATTTCATTTAAAACATTAATTAAATAAGAAAAAGAAGCTTTTCAGTTTTGTTCTTTAAGTTTTGAAGAAGACGTTGCTAATATTGCAAAAAAAAATTTGAAATTTTCATAAACCTTTTCTTAACACGAAGCTTAACAATTGTTGCCTTTTGTTATCGTTTGGTTGAAGTAGATCCCCTCTGGTATCACTCTCTCTTTGGGTTCTTTTCTATGCAACCAAAGCAAAGCTCTCGAAACCTCATTAAATACCATCTTTGGGGTATATATTATTTTCTTAATTTGTTTATACAATTGAAGACATATGATATGAATTTTCATCAGCAAAGCTTTTGTTCAAGATTTTGATATATGGTCAACGTTAGCTAATATTTCTTATCAAAGAAAAAATAGTTGATGTCCTCCTCTACTTCTTCTTCATCTCTGATCCATTATTATTATTATTTTGTTCTTTTTGTACAAGAGCTCGAGGCATTAAGGACTACTTGATAACATTATTGAAAAAATGGAAGGAGAATCCTTTGGTTTGATCGTTGGGATCTCACTTGGTTTGGTGATCGGTGTGCTGTTAGCTATGGCAGCATTCTTATGCTTTAGGTACCATAGACAGAAACCTCAGATTCTCAACAGTGTTTCAAGCAGAAGTGCTACGCTTCCCATCAGAGAGAATGGACCTGATGCTTGCAACATCATGTCGGATTCGACTCTTGGTCCAGACTCACCTATGAAATCATCAAGCAACGGGAGGTCTGTTTGGCTTGCTGGGTTTAGCAAGAGGAGCAATGTGATCTCTGCTTCTGGCATTTTGGAATATTCTTACAGGTTTGGCTAAGAGTTCCTTTATAAGTTTATTGTCTCTTAACCAATGAGGATTAGAAGGGAAATGCTGGGGATCTATATAACGTTTTAGAGTGTTTAATTACGGATATGATACTTGAATTCTTGGCATTATATCTCGTTTTTGCACATATGTTCTTTTGTGGGTGGTTGAGTCAGGGATTTGCAGAAAGCAACATGCAATTTCACGAATTTGATAGGCCAAGGAGCATTTGGACCTGTCTACAAAGCTCAAATGTCCACCGGTGAGACTGTTGCTGTCAAAGTTCTTGCCACTGATTCTAAACAGGGCCAAAAAGAGTTCCACACAGAGGTAAAACACACATATCTCTGAAAATGTGCTTGATGATTCTGTATGACACTCAAATCCAAAGAATAAGTTTGATTAACATGAATAATCAGTAGCCATTAGGAATGATTGAGCAAGCCCATACTTACACTTTATTAAATCTCTGTTAACGCAGAATTTGTTATTTATAAGACAGGCTGTTCCTAAACTCGCTCACTCAAATTTTTTTTGTGTTTCAGGTTATGTTATTGGGGAGGTTACATCACCGTAACCTAGTGAACTTGGTCGGCTATTGCGCAGAGAAAGGACAACACATGCTTATATATGTCTACATGAGTAAGGGAAGCTTAGCTTCTCACTTGTACAGTAAGCAACAACTTTATTCATCATAATTTATCAATCTGCTTGTCAGTAAATTAATGTAGAACTATTTGCTATAGAAATGTAGTCACACACCTATATTATCTAACATGGTTTGGAATTCACCAATTTGATGAACTTTCATACACATCTGAGATTCACTAAAATGTTTTCTTGATACAGGCAATAAATATGAACCGCTGAGCTGGGATTTGAGAGTATATATTGCTTTAGATGTGGCACGCGGTCTAGAGTATCTTCATGATGGGGTAAGCTAAATTACTGAAAACCATCCACCATCTCTTACCACGGATGTGGCAGCCCAGTTGGTTTAAGTGCAGGCGTTGGTGTTGTTGCGTTCCTGGGTTCGATCCACCGTGGGAGGAGTGTCCAGAGCCTTAACCGGTACAGACGCAGGCTGGCTCCGGGCCTAGGGGGAGGGAGTAGGGCCGAAGGCCCGAACCCACCACCTGGTTAAACAAAAAAAAAAAAAAAAAAAAAAAAAAAAAAAACTTTATAAAGCAATGTTGTATTCAAAAAATTTCTAGGCTGTTCCTTGTGTAATCCACAGAGATATCAAATCTTCCAACATTTTGTTGGATCAGTCAATGAGAGCTCGGGTAAATATCTTCTCCATCCCACTTATACCTTATTACCTCAAATTTTCTAATTTTAATTGTCTTTAAAATTTAGGTTGCTGACTTTGGCCTGTCTAGAGAAGAAATGGTAAACAAACATGCAGCTAACATCAGAGGAACTTTTGGTTACCTCGATCCAGAGTATATCTCCACAAAAACATTCACCAAGAAAAGTGATGTTTATGGTGTTGGGGTTTTGCTTTTTGAGCTTATAGCTGCAAGAAACCCTCAACAAGATCTTATGGAATATGTTGAACTGGTAAAAAAGACACCAACACGATCCTCAACTCCACATTTGTCTCTTTGAAGAATTACATTTTTTAAGACAACTTTTTTGTTTTAGGCGGCGATGAATGCAGAGGAAAAGGTTGGTTGGGAAGAAATTGTGGATTCGAGATTAGATGGGAGATTTGATTTGCAAGAAGTGAATGAAGTTGCGGTTTTTGCATATAAATGCGTCTCTCGTGCACCGAGAAAACGTCCCAACATGAGGGATGTTGTGCAGGTTTTGACACGTGTTGTCAAGGCGAGACATTCAAGAAAACGTCAGAAGAAGTCTTCCTTGCTTCCACCTACGGTGGAGTCAAGTGTTGAGCAGACTGGAGATAGATCGGGTCTGTCGGAAAATCATAGGAGAGATAATTCCATGGACAGTACACTTGAAGACTAGTGTCTAGTGATGCATTGTTGTTTGTTTAAACAAAAAGAAAAATTTATTTATAATTGTAATATATTACCTTTGTAATTGGCTTTTATATATTTTGGGAGGGTGGGTTTTAGGATGATTTATAGACGTATTGTTAGGAGGATGTTGATGGTAACTGAAAATAGTGGATGGAAAAATTATTTTGTGTTAATTTTTGGAGGTTTGTTGTAAAAAAAGTTTAGCATTTAGATAATGGAGACCATTGTAAGTCGTAACTGGTAAACTAATATAGAATTAATGTAGTTAAATAAAATAGAATAATAGTAGTGGAATACCGAATACATCAAAAATGAAATAGATTTATTCTATTTATTCATGAACAAATTGCTATAAAATCGTTTTCTTTGCAATTTTTTTATTTATTTTTATTGAATGAGTATTTCATTCCATTCATAATAAAAAGTAAAAAATATATAGAGTAAATGGTTTAAAAATGTAAAATTAATGGATCAACCGTTCCACATCATTTCATTCTAAAAATTATAATCTAGTTGCAATGAGCACAATTATTTGAAATGTTTGGTTATGGATACATTTTAATCCAATTTTTTTGGTTCTTCCAAAAAAACCCGTATGTGTAATATTAGGGACCAAGCTGGACAATTTATATAGTGGGTGCACTATCATTAATAAAACATAAAAGGTAGAGATGAATGATCGAACCCGGGTTAATGTATGCGCACAACCTCACTTTTCCATCTGTTCCTACAGATTTTCTTTGTTTACATTTACGCCATTTAATCTATATATAATTATTACGGGTGCACATGCCCCCATAGAGTGCAACCTGGCTTCGTCCCTGTGTAATATTGTCTTGGAGAAATAAAACACTCGAGGAACCAAAAATTCTGCAACTTATAAATATTTGAACGAGGAGTAAAAAACCAAAAACAAAAACAAAATCTTAGAAATACCGAACCTAACTATGTACGACAGGCTTGGAAATGTGTTAAGCACCCTAGATTGGAAGTCTACTAAAAATTTAATTTATCCTGGTCAAGTGACAAGGATATCTAATTTTCATTGCAAATAATTGGATCTATATGGTACCGTTGAACAGGCTCCAGTGGATTAGTCGGTTAGGCTTCGGTCCGCCAAGTTATAAAAAAAAAAAAAAAATCAAAATACAGAACTACTATATATGTTAGGGGGTATTACACGAAAGCCCAAACATTAGCCTAAACCCAGAAAGAAAACCCACCCGCGAAGTTAATCATGGTACTAAAACGGTGTCGTTTACAAGTAAAGAGATAATCGTTATCCTCATCTTATCGCCTTGAGTCGAACAGAGATATGAACTGTTAGCACCCACTTAGCAAGCGGGAGTTACTTGCAGAGTCTGAACTAAAATGGCGACCATGATGACTTCTCTTCAGAGCTCGTTTACATCTCTTTCGATATCCTCCAACTCCTCCTTCCTAGGCCAGCGTCTCCTTTCCCCGATTTCCCTCTCCGCCGCTTCTCCGGTAACTCCCATTTTCGAAATTCTCGTTCTAATCAAAGACATTGCCACGTTTAGCTCGAACATGTAGCCCTGTAACGGGTTTGATATCTTTCATTGGACCTGTGGATTAGGTTCTTTTTTTTTTTGCTTTTGGTATGGGGAATTTTGGTGCCCATTCTAATTTTTTTTTTTCTCTAAAACAAGTAAAAATTGAAACTTTGTTATGTGTTTCTGCGCTATAAATGGAGTGGAGAATGTGTATTGCTTCTTGTCTTTTTTTTGTGTTAGTACTGAACTGAGATGAAATTATGAGCTTTTGATATTTTCTCAGTAGAATTATGTTTATCTCTCTACTTGGCTTCGCGATGCATCTTAGCTTGTAAGTTCTAACTAGGTATCTCAATTGTGCTCTTTTTGATTGATTGATTGGTTGGTTGGTGAACCTTTTCGAATCTAATGAATGCTAGTGATATTTAGCACCTGGTGGTGATGGTGTATGGTCTGTACATTTGGTTGGTTATGGTTTTGTTGCTCGAACGAACTTATATTGATTGAGTTAGAAGAATGGTTTAGCGTTTTTAATGCTTTCACGTCCTGCAGTTGGAGGGGGTTCCTTAATTACTCTGCTCTTCTTTTGGAACTCATTGCAGGTCAAGCCCACCGGAAACCCATGTCTTGTTTTTGCTAAGGTTAGTAACCAACATCCGTTTCCTCGTAATACTTTTGGTCCATTCTGCATTTGAGTAGCTTTGTATCATAACAAACGAGGTGTCAACTGTCAACCTTTCTGGATATGAAAGTTTTTATTTTTATGCATATGAGGAGAGTGTTGAGTTTCATCTCTTGATTCCTAAGGGCATTAACAGGATTAATGTTCGTTATGTTGTGTTTTTTTTCTTTTCCTTTCTTCAGCTTAAGCGTTGGGAACGGAAGAAATGCAAACCAAACAGTCTTCCAATTCTGCACAAAATGCATGTCAAGTTTGGTGATACGGTCAAAGTTATATCTGGACGAGACAAGGGCAAAATTGGAGAAGTCACTAAGATCTTTACTCACAACAGCACCATCGTCATCAAAGATGTCAACCTCAAGACCAAACACATGAAGAGCCGTGAAGAGGGAGAGCCTGGCCAAATTCTCAAGGTCAGTCAGTCCATGAGACATACATGATGACTCTCTTAAAATAATTTGCAAAACAGAAACCACATCGTGTAGCTCCCTTCACTTTGCCTTTGGCAGTGATGATGATTGATGATTGATGATTGATGATTGAGGATTGTGCTAAAATGCATTATGTTTTCCAGATTGAAGCACCGATTCACAGCTCAAATGTGATGCTGTATTCGAAAGAAAAGGAGGTGGTTAGCCGGGTGGGTCACAAGGTCCTTGAAGATGGACAGAAGGTAAGGTATCTGATCAAAACTGGGGAACTTATCGACACCATTGAGAAATGGAAGCAACTTAAGGAGGCTAAGGATAAAGAAACATCCCAAGTTGCAGCTGCCTCAGCATCTTAGCATCTCTCCCTTATTTCTTCTTCATTGCACTTTTGATTTGTAGACTAATGGACCTATGTATTTGATGGATATATTGAATCCCTTTTAAGTTAAAAAGTGTAAAAATCGTACCAGATAAACACTTTCTTCACTTACAAAGCTTAAAGCTACGAAATATGTTTCTAACAATCAACGTTTTACAGGGAACAAAGAATCTACAAACGGTTTCATATGGCTAAACCATGGTCTTTAAGCCTTAATCAGCTCGCTTTTAGCTTTTGTATATTTCACATACTTAGGGGATTACTAATGCGTTCTCGTCATTATATAAAAGATCCGAAAATGACGACATAGATTGTTGTCGAGTGGAGATAATTAAATTACAAGGTATGTATGTACAGAATACAATTTTCTGAGACGTCATGTGGTATGATCCCACCGTTACTTCGGCGGTTGATATAGATACACTGTCCATTTCAGGCCTCGTCATTTCTCATTCGTTCTCAAATATACATTTATTATGTGTCAGTTCAAAAATGAAAAATGAACATACAGTGTATGTATACACATACGTAATCAAATATCGAAATAGCCACATTTTGAGATATCCATGATTCATTTTCACTAGACTATGCTCACTCTTAAACAAATTTTGCTTTGTCCACAAACAACTTTTAAGTACAAAATGTATATCACAAATATTTTTGCAGAGCCCTGAAATAATATGTCTGAAAAATCAAATGTATATTTGTTTTCAAAATTCGAAATTTCAAGATTTGAAATTTTGATTATTATTGGGCTCACATATTCCAATTTTTCTTTTCTCGGCGGATATATATTGATGAGAGGGTGGCTTTTGCAGATAGAACTAATAAAAGCTCCAAATAAATGTTTGCATGGGATAGAATTTTGTCGACACCTTTGACGTAAGCTTTGTCTCGCTGACATTATGAAAACTATCGAGTAATTTAGTATGGACCATTTTATTCGTTTTAACAAAATGTCTAATTATCATTAATGTTAGTTTTGTTTTTATATGCCATGTTTTCTTATATAAATATGTAATCTAGGACTATACGGGGATGGTTCCAAACAAATTTGAAGCTAAAAAATGCCAAATTGTGTTTTAGGTCGTCTGAGTACTATATATGATTATGTTCTATTTTCATATCTTATTTATTATTGAAATATATATATGATAAGAAATTAAAAAAATATCAGAATACTTTAAACAACATAAATCCATATTGAACAATGAACATGATTCAACCAAACAAGCCAACATTCGTGTTCCAAATCTTTGAAAAGGTTTCTCGTCGACCAACGTTTTACTGAATGAAAAGTTGGCATTTATCGTAGCACTTTTACCAACAGTCCACCCGTGAAACTAAATTCTCACTCTTGACACACTTCACAATCTCTCTCTTGACCACTGGTTTTTACATCAGTATAATACGCTACAATAAAAATTTATCTTAACATAATATGAACAAAAATACTTTTTTTTGTCTCTCTAGGTAAGAATAATTAAGAACTCATACATAAACTAGCCAAAAAATAAAAAATAAAACTCAAATTCCAAATTCACCTTGAAAACAAATTCGGAACAAGATAGAAATAATAAACAAATAATAAGAACATTTTGATCTCTTTGCCAAAACAAAAATGCTAAATATTTTTTAAGACTTGCAGATAACCACAAAGCAAGGAAGCAAAGCTCTAGGATTAAGCAAATAAAGCTCCTCCACATTTGTATACAACCCAACTTTCCCGGCCAAAGAATCAAACCCACTCATCATCAACCCATTCATCTCCTCCACATTCTCCACCGGCCTATGAACTCTCCCGGCGATAACCCTACACACAATCAACACCTTCCTCACCGTCCTCTCCCCATCGTCCTCCTCCACCAAAATCGACTCAAACGCTCTCCCACTCGTCGAAGCCGTGAAAACCCCAACACCGTTATTCTTCTCCCGCTTAGCCGAGAACCCGTTCCGTATGATCCGGCAGACGCAGCATTTCTCCGCCGTGCAGAGGCTCGTCGACCCGTTTATCCCCAAACCGCAAGCGACGGTGGTGCCGTGGAACCTGAGGAGCTCGTTACCGTCTGCGAGACATCTCGGATGCTTCTTCTGGAGTTTGCTCGCTCTGATCTTCACCGTCTCTCTGTACTCCTCGAACCGAGCTAGTGTCTTCTGCATGTTGTGTACTTTTAGGACACGGTCTATTCTCCCGCATTGGTTCTCTGACTTTAACCAGCTCGTTCTACAGATTATCTCCACTATCTTCCTCGACGAGTCGCCTTCTACGAGCTCCGTCACTGTAATATTATGATCAAAGTTTATAACATTTTTTTTTATTAAATCAAAGTTTAGAACTTTATAATCTAATTTTGCGAAAATCAACTTTATACTATTATATATAATTATAAATATGCGCCAAAATCTTCATAAAGTTGAAAACTTTATATTATATTCATTAATTATATAATCCCAATGGTTAAAGTTTCGAGTTTACCGGCGTGTTTAGAGAGATGATGAGCTTCTGCAGCTTCGAGTTTGCTGAACTGTTTACCACATTTATGGCAAGACACAGAGTATTTGCCTCCGTTGACGGCGGAGTCTCTGTTCATCTCCAAAGAAACTCTCCTCTTTGTGTGAAACCCTTCTCCTATTCCGTCTCTCTCCGACGAAGCAAAGGAGCCCTTTTTCGCCGCCGTCGACGAAGCTTGGCTCCGGTGAGAAGCAGAACGGTTCAGATGATGCATCGGCGTTCCCGGCCTCAACATCCCCACAAAAGTCGTCGACCGTCCGTTTCCTACTCCGCTGCCGCCGGATTCCGTTGCTCCGGCGGGGGAAGCCATGTCTCCGACGCCGGTGATTTTGAGCTCGCAGGTGGAGTTGCTGAGGATGACTTCGTGAGTTATGGGGTTGAGGAACTCGTTGCTTCCGATTGAGCGAGGACTGCTTATCGGCGGTTTCTCGAAGTGGCGTTTGCTTCCGTGGATCACGTCTTTGAGATTCGCTATCGATCTCGAGCATCCGGATAAACCGCCGCCGCATCCGGCGGAGGGTAGGGAGGAGTTGACGGTGGAGATGCGCTTGGTGGAGATTGTGGTGAGGTGTTTTGTGGATTTGGGGACGTGGACGTCGGATGGTTCGGATTTGCAGTGGAGAGATTTCTTGAGAGAGAACCAAACAGTAGGGATGTTCTTCTTCTTGTTCTTGTCTTTCTGAAGCTTCTTCGTCTTCTTAGTTTGGCTTCTTGTGTTTGAATCGTCCATTGTGGTTGTAACCTTCCTTTCTCTCTCTCTCTCTCTCTCTCTATCTTGTTCTGAGATTTTTGGTTTTGGTATTTTTTGGAAGTGATATTTTAATTTAATAGAAAAATAAGGAAGAAGATGCAAAACAGGCAAGTAAATATGTTTTCTTCGTTTTTTATGAAGATACTACAGTTGTTTTTATTAAATGAGAGTCTTTATTACTTAAGTCAATTAAATGAGAGTAATAAAAACAATAAAATGTAATAGGTAAGAATAAAATTTTGTTTGGCAAAAAAAAAAAAGAATAAAATTTTGTATTTATTTTGTTAGTAGGCTTGTACGTCCATATGAATCTAAAAGAGGTCTATAATGTCTCAACTCACCTATGTAAATATATAACACGAGAGAATGTTTCCTTCATTTACCATTTTACGAATCTATGAATAAAAAAGACATCTCTTCTCACTATGTGGATAACGATCGTGAAATAGTATTTTACTAGGTAATAGAATATGATATTTTATAAAATATTGTTAAATAAATAATTTTAAAAGAATAATAGAGATATGTAAAATTTTACGATTTAATCAAGTTCAAATTGTAAAAGTATTTAAATTTTTATCAATTCAAAATGATATGAATATTAAAATTAAAATATTTATATGCTATATAATTACTTGAATGATATTTAATATATATATATATATAATATTTTTATTAATTGATATTAACATATTCATAATTTTTATAATCATTTTTCTTATAACAAAAATTCAAAGTATTTTACATGCATTAAAAATATAAATTTTATTATATGGGTAATATGAATGTTTAATTTATTTTTATAATAGAAAACTAAACAAAAAAATAGATGATATACAAATTGTTATCAAATTTATTGTTCAGTATTATTGTTGACAGAACAAAATTATTCAGTATTATTAATTATCATATTTGTAAATTACATTAAATAATCATGTAATTTTTATTACGAAAAGAAAAAAAGTTATTTGTGAACATTTAATTAATGACTTTTTCGCTATATTATATACAATGAAAGCTATGTAATATTTGTAATAATTGAAATCATTTTTAATATAAATTATGAAAAAGTTGTAGTGTTAACACTTAAACAGTGTAGTTAATGTTACTGCATAAAAATGTTTTTCAGTTATTTTAGGGATACATTTCTTAAACATGACTAGTTTAACTATTTCCTACTATATTATAACACCAAATGAGCATTTTAAATTTCTTAAGTAGTACTCTTTCTATTTCAAATTTGTTGTAGTTTAATTATTCTCATATAAATTAAAATAGTTAAATATTTAGTTTTACCATTATTTAACTATCAAAATTGTATATTATTTTAATTAACTAAAGGCATTGCCAAAATATAATGAATGAAAATTGCCAAAAATACAACATTTCTAAACTATTTTTCATGTTTACCTTAACTATTTTTATCCTCACTTTTAAAAAGTGAAAAACACTTATAATCGTATGGTTAACTAATATATAGACTTACGGTTTATAATCGATGGATGGAATAAGGATATTTTGGAATGTGGAGTTTAGATTATAGTAAATATATAAATAAATACTGAGAAATTTTTTTAAAAAAATTTCAAAATAGTTTCAAAAAGAATTTACGAATTTCAAAAAAAAATCTGAATTTGAAAAGTATAATTCGAAAATATTAAAAAATATCTTTTTTATTTATTTAAATAATTATTTGTTATATATATTATAGAGCAAGTGTATAAGAGTTTTTTGGCTTTTAATGAAGAATATATTTTTAAAAATGTCTATTTAGTGAAGGTAAACATGAATAATGCTAAAACAATGTAGTAAACATGAAAATTCTCCTAGAATGAACTAGTATTCATAATTTTGAATGGTTACTGAAGAATAAGAGAAATATTAAATTTCTAACCTTTCCAAAGAACTTACATCATTTATAAAAAATAAAATTTTCTTTTATTCTTTTTCATTTTTACAGAATACTCCCTCCATTTCTAAATATAAGATGGTTTAGAGAAAACACGTTTATTAAGAAAATTATTTTTTATCTAAAAGTATTATTAAAATTATAAATTAAAATTATTCAACCAATTATAAAATAGAATTATTAAATTTGATTGGTTACACAATTTTTGATAAAGTTAAAGCTACCTAGAAATATGATAACATCTTACGTATTAGAAAATAAAAATTATTCTAAACATCTTATATTTCGAAACGAATGGAATATTATAGAATAAAATTGTTCATCATTACATTTGAAAGCATAGGAGAAAAAATATCATTATTTTTACTATTTTATTCTTTAATCATTTATAGTGTTACTACGATGGATACCACTTAAACTCTAATCACTTGCAATAAATTTTGGTTCCAAAAAGATACATCCACTATCTTCCTACTAGTGTTGGGCATTCGGGTTTTTGGTTCGGATCGGTTCGGTTTATTCGGTTTTCGGATTATTCGGGTTGGGATGTTTAGGAACCGTTTAGGAACTAGACATTTTTCGGATCGTTCGATTCGAATAATGTCGGGTTCAGGTTTCTATTTTTTTTTATAAAACCCGAAATGAAACCGTATTACAAATAATTCGGGTTTAAAGTCCAAAAACCCGGAAAAACCTCAAAAAACCGGAGCTAGACCAGGAAAAAATCGAAAAATATCCGGGTTATTCGGATAGTTCAGATTTTTTTTTGATATTTTTATTTATAAATTATATTTTATATATATTAAAATTAAAAATAATAAAAAATCAATATATTCAAAATATTCGGGTACCCGTTCGGTTCTCGGTTCGGTTCGGTTCGGTTTCGGTTTTTCGGATTTAGTAATATAGGAACCGTTCGGGTTTTTGTAATTTTCGGTCCGATTTCGGTCCCGGTTTTTTCGATTCGGTTTTCGGGTTTCAGATAATATGCCCAGGACTACTTCGTACCTTATAGTTTGCAATAAATAATCTTGAGTTTTTATTATACTTCCAAAATTTAATTACAGTAAATAATAAGAACGTCAATTAATGAGATTATGTGTTGGCACTGGGCAGATTCACAAAAATTTTGAGTTGTAGGATTTTGACTGAGATTCCACGGATTAATCGTCTAAGGTACAAAATAAACAAATTTTCATATTTGATGAATCTTTAAATGTGGACTATAATGCTCAGAAACTTACTCGGACTAAAAGCATCTCCAAAATACACTATATAACTTCATATATGAAGTTTTTTACTTTCCAAATTTTTTTTTCAAAATTTCAAATTTGAATTTTTATATTTTTATTTGTATTTTATTCCCTCCAATCACACATCACCTTTATGATTCATAAATATTTTCTTGTTTAGTGTTTTAATCCTTAAAAAAATTATATCTCATAAATATTTTAAATTTGTTTACAGAATTTCAATTTTATACATAAAATTAAATAAAAATTTAAAATAAGATGTAGAATATTTTAAACTAGATTTAGACAACAATAATATACAAAAGAAACTTAACAAAAAGATTTTTAAGAATTACACGAAGATATAATTATTACACAAATTTAAATATTATAACAACACTAATAGTCAGGTAAGTTTGATCCGGAACCTTCAAAATTTTCAAATATTTTCTAAATTTTTTGTGTAACTGAAGATGGTTGTTGTTGTTGTTGTTTTTGATGTCTTTTTCGTACAAATATTTCTTATTCATATCGAATATATTCACGAGTATTAATATCATCGAAAAGATATTAGTTTTTTCAATATTTTATGTTTTCCTTTTATTTTCTTGTTCAAATATAATGTATTTACAAGTATCAAATATCACCCGATTTTAACAAATTTTGGCTCGTAATCTATAAAATAAAAATAAGGAGAGCCATTTTTACTTCGAAATGTACTAATAGATTATATATGCATTACGAAAATCATTTTATGAAATAATATGGTATTTTGTTTGAAGTTTAATATTGATTAAATTATTTTTATTTAAATTTTATATTTTAATAGAATATTTTATTAATTAATATTGTTGTAATATGTGCTATTTATTTACAAAAGTTTTATAAATTTAAATTGGTTATGACAAATATAAAGATTATATTATAAAATAGAAATAGTTTTAAAGTTGAATTTGAAGTTTTAGTTTTAGAAAAGAACACATTTAAATTTTAAATATAAAGTTTTGGAAACTTCAAAATAGATTTTGTTTACGGAGATGCCTAAAACTATGTAGTTGTCCCTCACTAGTAGTGATGAAAGATTGTTGTTGTTGAGTTACAACTAAATAATAGGTTACTCTCCAGTAGCAGCATAGCTATGTAGTCACTATGTTTGAAAAAAGGAACATTGATTTCAACTCACTCCTTTCCGCTAGCATCTGTCATTTCACTCTTAAATAACCAGAAGGGTAAATGAAGCATTCTGACAATTCTTGGAAGATAGTAATCAATAAAGTATACTCTCTTTAGTAATAGTGTAATACAGTACATGAGTTAAATCACTATAATTAGTATTAACATTTAACACTGTTTCCAATGGTGTTCCATAATTTCCGCTAAAATATAGAGTTGGTTTTGCTCCAATAGTTACTCTATAATAGAAGAGTAAAAAATCAACATTTCTCTATATTTCACTCTATTATATAGTTAACAATTGGAGCAAAACCAACTATATAATATAGTTACTCTATTTTAACAAAAATTATAGAACACCATTCGAGATGCCCTAAATACGCTACAAAAATAATCTTCTGAACCCAATGAGACATGAGATTTATGTGCTTAGATCATAAAACCAAAACCGCAAAGATTACATAAAACAACACACACACTAATTTTACACTCACTCCCGGCTTGTAGTGAAGCAACATTTTTAACTTGTCTTTACATCATAATGTTTTCAAACATGGAGCAGGACTGACAAATGACAATATAAGGTTTGCTTATTCTTTAAAAATGAAACTAGACCCTGATCCGCGCGCCATCGCGGATATGAATTTTCAGTTTTTAATTATTTATTTTATTAAATGATGTATTTGTAATATTCGTTCATATTATATTCATTAAGTAAATATTTTTTTTTGCATCTTAAACTATCTATTTTTTTACGAATGTGTGATATCAAAAATATTGTTTGAAAGAAAATTCATTTATCTTTCAAATATAAAATGAAAATATTATAATTAAATAATAAAAAATATAAATAAAAATCATAAATTTAGCAAATGCTATGATAAAATTTTCTTTCTAACAATTTATCAAATGAGAAATGAGTTATGAGCAAATAATACCATATAATTTTTAAAAACATAGTCATTCTTAAATATTTTTTGAATAAATAATTATTTTTAAATTTAATCAACTGAAAATAATATTCGTACAATTGTGTGAGTCAAATTCTAGTTTTATTGATGCATGTTATATATTAGTGCTGCATGTTTTAAGTAACATTTTAATGATGCACATTTTTAAAAATCTCCATTATTAAAATTATGCACGTAAGGATAACTCATGAGTTTTTTTGGTTGATTAAATGACAGTATGTCCAAATTTATTTAAGGATATATCATTAAAGTAACTGAAAAAGACAAACAATAAAATAGAAAGTTTAAATTCTTTTAATCATATTTTAACTGAAAAGACAAGTAATAAATTATACAGTTTTATTCGTTTTAGGATATTTCATAAATGCAACTGAAAAAGACAAGAAGAAAAAATAAAGAGTTTAATTAATGAAGTAAAAATATTTTTAAATGCGTACTTCTCTTTTAATAATATAGAATATGAGAATTTTAAATCTTAAGGATCAACGTGCATTTAATGTTGGTTGTAGATATTGGAGAGAGAGAGAGAGAGAGAGAGAGGGGGGGGGGGGGGGGGGGGGGGGAGGGGGGGAGGTAGGTGTGGGTGTCGTTATAGCCTCATTGAATTTGAAGGTAAGACATTAAATTAGAAATTGATTTTCGAAGCATACTGATATAGCATACTGATATATTTGTCCTTTGGGGTTTCCCAATTTGCTCTAAACCCTAACCAACATGACCATCATTCGACCACACCACACTGACTGGTCTGTCCCAACCTTTGATATCTTCTTACTAGTATTACTTGTATTAGTAAATGTTACTGAAATAAAAGCTAAAAACATGTGAATACTTTCCTTTTACATATTTATAAAGAAGATCTCCGATCTAATCCCCACCATAATCCTTGAGAGATAGTGGAAATCGGCTATTCGTATAATAGACGATCATACTATTTATCTTAAACTCTTTATATATATAGAAACTTTTTTCATATCCTTTTATTTAATGATGTTTTCGTATATCCAACGTAGTTTTATATGATTTGTATGTTCGTCAACGTAGTAATATAGACATTAGACCGTGTAGAGTAGAATGAATACTCACACTTCAAATTTCACAGTGGTGATGCACAAAAGGATTAATAATATTTTATAAAGAAATGCCTCAGCCAGGTAATTATAAAAAATTAATTGAAACTTTTTTCTACGCAGAATCAACATTATAATGAGCTAGTTTCAAAGTTCCTCAGCGCACCACGTCAGTATTTTGTGGGTTCCATTTATAAAAAAAAAGTAAAATAATAAAATGTCAAGCCCATGGCTCGAAACCGGGTTATTGACATATAAACACCAACATTTATACCACTAAACTAAATGATACTTTGTACATTGATGACCGAAACTAATATATATTTATGAAGGTCAGTTTAATAATGTCCCACAAATAAATAAAATGATTTACAAATCACGTTCTCTATTATTTGCTGATTGATTTGTGGGCTTATTTTTTAAACTCACTAGCCCATCTATTACACCAGCTTATACATTTGATTAAAGCCTAAGCCTATCTTAATAAACCATAAAACTGGCCCTAAAAAGCCTACAAGTCGTCAGCTCTTCGTCTTCGACTGAGACCTATGGTTTTCCCAATCATGCGCCTCCCCTCCAATACACAGACGCTACTGTCTAAACTTCTCCAATCAAATCCATGGAACTCTTAGTCTCCCTCTATCTCTTCATCTCCCCCTCTTTACGCACACCATCAAAATCGCTAGCGTCTCATAACTGATACGAGCGGCTTCACTATATATAGGTCATGATCCAGGAGTCAAACCTCTCATATCTACGAGCACTGTATGACTGACGATGATGCGGCCCCTTTAGGGGTCTTATGAACTCAGATGATATAACCCAGTTTGTCATGGTGGTCACCACGGTCAGTCCAAAAAATATTTAGGGATAGTCATCTATTTTTTTCTCAAAAAACATGTTGATGCTAAACAATTTCTGCTGAATATAGTACTTCCATGCATATATTTAACAGAATAACATCATCTAATATAACACACACGTACAACTGTGTTTCAGACTGCCAGCAGCAACAAAACTCCAGACGTGGATTCCCAATCTATACTACCAGCAGCAACTATTAGCTACACGGTTCATGTGCCCAGGAGAGCCGAAGAAGTTGATGAAGCAATGCCAAGCTTTGAAAACGAAGAAAAGAGGCATGTGAGTGATTGTTTCAAGTCCATCAAACCGTCATCCCCAATTAGCTTATGTGTCAATGAAATAACCATTTTTGTATGTTTTTTCCGACTTTCAACTTTGGTTGTCTTTAATTATCTGTAAACTATCTCCCACCAGGAGAAGAGCTACTTGGTTTTTAAATAAAGGGGAAGGTTGATGGGTCTATGCATTTCGTGAAAATAAGCATGTCTTTTGCTTCATGCATGGGAACATGTTCAGATAGTTACATGGCATCGACGTTAAACAATGCAACAAAGAAACCAACTAAAATCCAATAGCCACCAAAACAAAACAAAAACAAAAGTGACATAAGCACACCATCATATGTTCTTCGGTGGGAATTGAGATGCAGACAACTAAATACCAAAAGTATATATGTATCAACTGGTCTTCGTTCACAAAGCGTCCTACACGTAATCAACAACAAACAGCTGTCTCCTTACTAATTCCACCACCTCCGACCCTCTGCTTTGCCAAATAACTGCACGCACCAACACAAGTGTAAGAACAACATAACTAACAACGCTAACACTAAGTAAAACTGAACAACAACAGCATACACAAATAACTCTGCGCCTTGCGCGGGGCTCGACCTTTAGTGTACACAAGTTGCGAGTACACAAATTAATTTCACACTTCAGGCTCATACTAGGCCTGCTAACTTTGTAATTCAATCCGATTTATCCAGCCCATAAAATTAAAATGTATAAATTGAATTTACTTTTCCTGAAAACTGTTTCTGATTATTTAAGTCTTCAACTTGGGTCGCCTGGTCTTGTCAGCAAAAAGAATCAGGCTCATATTCGGCCTGTTACTTTGCCAGACCTAATTTTCCAGAACAAACAGGAAGATTAGGTCTTTAACTCAAGATATAGGACAACGTTTCTCTGACTCTGTAAATCTGTTTGGTTTTAAGATCAAATAAAGAAAGTATTGGCTAGATCACAGGTTTCTTATTTGTTTAGGGCTTTGTTTCTTTCTATTGCTTGGACAACAAGTTGTTAGTTTGTGTGAACTTATGAAAGTATTATACTTAAAATGAACACAAGATTATAACTTCAACATGAATAATAATGTTACAAGAATCTAGAAGAAGAAATGAAAATGATTCTTCCTAAAACTAAGGCTGAATAATAAGTCAGTACTAGCGAAGTCAACGAGTCCCTAGCTTTTTTTTCACCTCAAAACCTCTTTTGTGATTGTTCCTTCAGGCTTCATCTGATCATCAGTTACTAAGAACTGACATCTCTGCAGCATTCCACTCCCAACAGAAGAAAAGATCTTCTGATGAAGCTTTCAGCAAAACCGCAGAGGATTTACGTCCTAACATGTAACAAAACCCAAGATTATACTTTTTTGTTTAGTCTGAATATAATCTGAGCTAGACTGGTTCATGTCCATGCGTCTCTTTGTAATAGCTGGAAACAGTTTCTGTCTAGGATCTAATGAAGGGGATTGTCGTGAAATTCAGAAGAAGCTATGGCTGTTAAACCTTGTTTTCTTGCCATCTCTACTGGTTTTCCTCGTGCTTCTCTGACTATTTTGCAGGACTTATCTACGATTACCAAGAAATAGAGTACAATCACAAAGAAACACAACTCTTCATCTTTTTCTGCTTTCAGATGAAAGTAGTCCCTCCCTTGTACTTTTCACCAAAGTACGAGCAGCTCTTCTTCCTTCAGTTCTAATTATCTCTTGAACAACGAAATGGAGGAGCGTTGTTTCCCATCAGTTCCCTACTTCCCTTCACATCTGCTAATTTCAAAAGAGAGTCTCGCTTGAAAGCTTGAGCACTACCCTTATATGTACCATCGTTCATTCGGTTTCCAGTCTAAAGAACCGCCTCTAGGAGCTTCAGGAACCGTCTAAATAATTTTTTTGACAATTTTTTTTGAGTTGAAATATCCATTAAGATACCTTTAATGGACATGCTCAAATGGGCACTAAAATACCTTCATTGGACATGCTCTAATGTGAGTGGATTGACAAAGAGAATAATAGAATAAAGGGGTCTTGTTTTATATGCGACACCAAAAATATTCAGTTTTTCACTTGGCTAACCTTTCACGATAGATTGGAGACAGAATTAAAAAAAAAAAAACTGGAAATTGGAAAGAAAAATATCATATTTAGCGGGGGAAAACAGTTAAAATTTTGGTTAAACACCGTAACCGATGACAAGACTAACCAAACTTATCGACAATAACTTCTAGAACAGGCTCTCATCTCTACTAGAACTGGAAATCACACTTGCGACAAGGATCGACGAAGTGACCACGAAGCCTCCGCAAGGTAGTTTTCTTGATTTCTTGATTTTAATTTGAAAACCAGCTTTCAAAGAAAAAGATAGCTTTTTGACCTGGAAAACTTGCAATGACTACCTTCATAATGCACGTACCAATTAATTATCAAAAATAGAAGCATCTGATTATAAAAAGTTTTTTTTGGTTGGATAATTTTTTTTATATTCAATAAAAAGTAAATGAACTCTAAACTCTGATGACAAACAACTTATCCCATGTTTCTTCTACCATTTTCGAAGGTATGAGGAGATATGCATGCATGATGGATGCAAGGACCATCTCTCAAAGTCAATTTTTTGGGGAAAGCAGAGTTAAAATAAAGAATGATCTTGAATTCTCTCGATCGAATCTCGATATAGTATTGCATTTACTATTCCATTTTCGAAACAATGGCTTATTTATGATATTCCTTTCACACCTAGTTTCTTACTTTTCTTACTCCCTGTGTATCATTCTGTATCATTTTGGTTGGTGTTTAAGGTTTTTACACAAAGATTAAGAAAATACAAAATTTTATGTAGTTTATCTTGGTTACATAAAAGTAACATTAAATAAAATTAGTTTAACCAATAAAAAAAATACAATATTTTATAATTGGTCACAATTTTTTAATAACATTAAATTTTATCTAGAATAATGTGAACATCACATAATATGAAACAAAATTAATATCTCTAAACACCACTTAAAGTGATACAGAGGGATAAAAGATTGTTAAAGAATGATGAATTGGAAAACCATATTTTTGTTTTGTTAAACTAAGTTATAGATTATAGCACAAGAAACTATCTTTTTCCTCTTACCATTGGAGAAACTCAAATACGCGCGTATAAATTGAATGACTTTGCATATATATTAATTTGGCTACGAATAATATTTTACAATTTTGTTTTGTTAACATTGGAAATTCCAAACTTTGGATCACAATCTCTCTTAGGCTACCATCAGTCCCGGCTCCTAGCTTGATTCTCCTCGTGAAACCCTTAATCTCGACCTGCCAAATTGATGTCCCATGGATTAATCATGGTAAGGTCAGTGGACTTGGGTAGATCTATAGAAACCAAATGGGAGTTGAACGGTTTGGGCTTCAAGAATGCCACTAGAATATCTTAGCCCTACATGCTGAGTGAAAGGATTTTTTTGAGCGATGTCCTACTTACATGAGTTACTAATGTCAACGATTCACATGGAGACAAACTGTTCTAATTTGGTGGACATACGCAATCGTCCTACAAAACCCTATTTTCATCCCGTTTTTGTTCATAAGAACAATGATATATAAATTAAAAACCCTACAAAACGATGAATCTAAAATCTTATAAGCAATTTAGTGGACATGAGCAATTGATCGTCCTACAAAAAACCCTATAATCTAAAATATGTTCTTTTTAAAATGTTTACCTAAAAGATTCATCGTTCTTAATTTCATCCGAATTAAAAACAAAAATATATGATATATCATCTTTCGGTAAGATGAAGAATCAAAATGGTATGGCTAAAAGCAAATGCACATTTCTTTGTGACCCTTCGAGCAATTTCTACGTCAAAGAGAACATATTCGCTTCTTACTTTAACCACGCTAAAGTATTGTCACAGCGAAAGGAGAATATATCCCAACTTTTTCCCCTTATTATCATCATTCATCAAATAAATGTAAGCCCCCAATATTTTCCATTTTTATGGTATATTTGTCTTCTTTAATCTGACTTTAGATCTATCATTTCAATCAAAGTAAAATTAATTTAATTATGCCACAAATATACCTCCACATAAACATTCTTTTCATCAACAAGATGCGTCTTTTGATATTTTGTGTGTTATATAACATGCATGATCTCTTCACTATTAACTAACTAATATTTTGATCTGTATTTGCTAACTAAACAATACCTAAAGGGCAAAAAAAAAGTCTAATAAACAAATAAAACGATAAAAATACGTCAAATAATAAAGATATTCCTACTATTTTTAAAAATATACTACATCTAGTTAATAGCCATGTACATGTTAAACCTGATAATATCATCATAGTTTTTTACATGATAAAGATCATATAATGAATAAAGTAAGTCATACAAATAATACAACTACGTTTACTACAAAAAATAATACAACTATCACTGTATTACTGCAAACATGATCGGATACAAGAAGAGGGAATGGACACCCAGTCACATTTGAAAATAATGTGTTTCGTAATGCAAAATGAGAATAACTCAATTGTTTAATTAATCTTAAAAACTCTCTTTACTGCCTCCAGTAATGTATTTGCTTCAATTATATATATATATAATCTTTGTTTTAAAATAATACTAATACATATTAATCTCTTTTTATTATGCACGATAAATTTTACAATTCCGTCTCTTACTTGCAAATTCGTTTTAGTAAGCTTTTTGCATCATTTTTTTATCAGCTATGTCAAAACGCATAATATAAAACAAAAACTTGATTACAAAACTCTCTCACACACAAACTCACATTCCTTTTTTTATTCGTCTAATCTTTCTCTTGATTTCTCTCATGGCTAGGAGTAGTGGAAGCCTCAAATTAGAGATCAGCACCGACGACAAGACGCCGGGAAAGTGGAGCGTACCGCTTGGCGAGGACGTTTTCCGGAGTTTCTTGAGCAGCGGAGGAGGCTCGGAGAAGGTTGTGTTCAGCGAGGGATCTATTTTCAGCCCTTTTTTGTTCGGGAAGTACTTTGATCCGTCAGATGCGTTTCCTTTATGGGAATTCGAGGCGGATGTTTTGCTGGGGAGCCTCAGGAGCTTAGGACAGAGTAGAGTCGACTGGTCTCAAACCGATCAAGCTTATGTCCTTAAATCGGACCTCCCCGGTATATATTTTCTTACTATTCTCTATTTTTGTAGCTTTTCAAGAGAAAAATGACATATATATTGTTTTATACATGTATCTGATCCGTACGAAAAACTGATATGAAAATCAATTGAATGTTAGTTTATATCCAAAAAAAAAATGAATTGATTTTTTTTTTCGTTAAGCTAAATATATATACTACTATTTGATTATAACATACACAGATCAATACTATATATATATATATATAAAATATATATTGGTTTTCCTTTAACTAGTTACAATATCTTTTTAATCAAGTGTATAGAATCGTACAACTTTACGTACTAATCTAATGAGAAATACGGAAATAAATGAAACCATATCAAATAACTATATTATGTCATCCTTTTCTAGAGGGTTCAAGAAAAACTGATCAGAAATTTTTTTGATACTCTTGTATATTAGTGGTGGGGAAAAATAACGTGCAGGTGTATGTGGACGTTAATGGAAAAGTGATGGAGATTAGCGGCCAATGGAAAACGGCGGCCAACGGCGATTGGAGAAGCTGCCGGTGGTGGGAATACGGCTACGTCCGCCGTCTCGAGCTTCCCGGCGATGCCGACCTCAAAAACTCCGAAGCTTTCATCTCAAACAAAGACGGCTACTCTTTCTTAGAGATCAAAATCCCCAAGAACAAGTTTTAATATGTTGTGTCATCCGTTGATGAGCATTAATTTTAGTTTTTCTTATGTTGAATGATATGTAATACTTTTCTGTGGTGGACACACAAATATCATGAACGATACTATACATTCGTATATACTATATTTGAGCGGAAGATCGTGTATGTTACAGAGACTATATGATTATATCGATCATAGACTAATCATTACAGGGATTACACATGTTACCGGAGTAATTTTTAATTGCATCCGGTGAAAGTGCGCTAGATGCATGTTTTTGGGTATTATTAAGGGACCCTATTATTAAATGCCTAAATGGCATGCGAATTATTTATCAAACGATAAGGTATTTACCGGAATTAACAAGCCCAAGTTGGAAAAACATTTAAGCCCAAACTGAGCCCAGTCTAATACCTCAAAGATAACACTTATATTAACACACAAATATATAACCCAACAAGAAGTAAGCTTAGTTTCTAATGAAAGCGTATAATCTTTTATATGATTTCAGTATCAGCGTACTTCTACTTACAGACAGAGACAGTAAACACAATGTTTCTTGGAACCGGTGAAAATGGTCAGCGAATATCAAAACATATGGCAAATTGAGTGTACTCGCGTTTGTGGTCATTAAATCTAGTACGTATTATGTGGACATTTCGGTTTAGCTACGGGTTTGGTTTGAGTTATGTGGGTGTAAGAAAAAATTAACAAAAGTCAATCGAAATTAATTTGGTTCGGTTCGGTTTTAGTTTGGTTTGGTTTGGTAAATTGAGTTTACTCACGTTTGTGGTCGCTGAATCAGTGTACCCAAAACAACAACAAAAATAAGATTATGATTAGGTTTAGGAACCATTCTTAATAAGTAGAATACTCAATCACCAACGTAACCAAATTGACGCAAACATACTGGAATTACGTATGTCTCAAACTACATGCCTCTTTAGGTCAGGCAACATTGATGTATCATCATTGGATTCTATTTTCTCACTAGATATATTGAAAATCTGTTGAAAAAAACTATTTGCAAATTTAAGTTACACGTAGTAGACAGTACTCATCACTAATATAAAGCAATTCTTATAAAGTATTGAGTCCCTTGTTTCCACAAAATTGTGACTATATTCAATATCCATCGGCATTTTCCATTCTCTGTTGAGCATAAAACCAAAATCCAAACGAATTGTTGTCTCATATCAATAACTACTTGTAGAGGTATGTAGATGCTTCATTTTTATTAGTATTAAATGTCAGCTTTATCATGGTTGTCGATTATTATTACTTTTTACTTGATATGTTCGACGAATATATTTTGAGTTGATTACTCTCTAGACCACTTTTTGACTTATCTTTACATTCTTACATGTGAGGCACTTTGTTGTGGGCCAGCAATAAACTGTGGACAACTTTGCCTTTAATAGACATTTGATGCGTGGACGGATGATGTGTGGACGGGTGATTCGTGGACGTTGATGCGTGGACGGAGATGAGTGTAAAAATTCCAGAAGTTTCATCAGAGCAAACTCCACAATAGCTGAGCTTAATGACACAACCCCAACAATAATGTTTGTCTGTGGACAGGAAAGAAGATTTTGATTATGTTATGGATATGGACACTAACATAACCATGAATAAAGAACAAGAGAGATCTCTTAAATTTGTGGATAGAAAATTTAAGCTTGATGTGGTGGATAGAGTAGTAACTCAAACGCTAAACATTGATTAAAAAAATGTAACATATTGAAAGACTATGATATGGATGTCAATGTGTCCACAATATCAAAGATGAACAAATTAATAACTTCAAACCAATTACGACCACATACATGTCTAGGGAAAAAAACACAAGCTTGAGTGATAAAAACAAAGTTAAACAAACCAAAAAGTTAAAACGAGTCAGCTCATCCTCCAAAACCAACGGTCAAAACGAGTCGGCTCCTCTTCCCGGTGAGCCACACCATTGATTCCGAGCTCAACATCGTCGTGGATGAGCTCGGTGAAGCTGCATTGGTTCGAGCTCGTCACAATCCTCCACCATGAGATATGTAGTATGCTAAATTATGATTTTTAATCATAATTTTACTCATCCACAAATAGTCGTCCATATTTACTCATTCGTGCTTATCCGTCCACACTATCTTCCCACATTCATCCACATGTGTCTTTCCATGCTTATATTCTACATGTAGTTATCCACGGTCTTCAAACATCCACATATCACTCATCCATAACACAATCATTGAATATGTGTACAAGTAGATATTTTAAAATATAACAAAAAATTATATCAAAGTGAATATCAAATTATAGAGAATAAAAAAAACATAATTTATTATATCAACAAAATTTGTTATATGTATTTTAAATTTAAAAATAAGCAAAAACAAAATATTAAGAAGTACATTAAATAATAATAAAAAAACATATTTTCTCTTTCCTCTAGTCTAAAAAAGATCTAATTTTCTTTTCATTAAGGGCAAATTTGTATATTCTCTCTGTAGGCCCATGAAAAAATGTCTTACAAGTGCATTGTGGCTTTGGATGTAATTTAAAAGTGATAAAGTGTCTCTGTAAAAAACTCATATCTTTTCCACGTTTACACACGGACAACTGACACAAGTATAGTAAGTCACTGAATCTAGATCAAAGTGTGGACTGATTAGGCATATGGAGAATGGAACTAGACTCAAGAAAACACTCAATTACGATTATAGAGAAACTAAATGTAAAGTAGTACAATCCATCTCAGATCTGAACATTCTTCCCATGATATACATTTTTCACCATCTTAGCAACTAAATGTAAAGTAGTACAATCCAACGCAACGACCCAACTAGTTACTTTTCTACTCCATAATAGATGCGGGAGGTCGATCTACCGATTAGGAGAAAATGAAATAAGAGTAATTACTATTACATATATTAAAAAGTATGACATAGTGCGTTAGTGGAACAAGTTAAGTATATAACAGAACAGTACTAGACTAATTTTTTAACCGAAGAAGTAGGTCTAGGTTTGATGTGAGAAAATGACTTTCGATGAAAACTTTGGAGCTCTCGACCATAAATTGGAAAAAGATTTGGCAACAACCCTTTCTTCATGTGAAGTGTTTGGTGCACTTCCTTAACTTCTATTTTAATATAGAAAACTGTACACGAACAAAAATAAAAACAAATTTCTGAATAAATATCATTATCTTGCCGTTTGTCCATATAAACGTCTAGACATATATTTTGGATTTAATATTTTAAATGTATATAAGAATTTTAAATGACGGATTTTAGTTTTCTGAGAGCTCTTTTTTAAATCCATTTTCTGACAGTTTTTGTGTGCTATAGATTGAATAGTCTGTTTCTATAATGATTTAATTAGGCTTCGAATGTTGCAAATAGTAGATTGTCTATAACTATATATCACGATTTCATGTTATACATGGTTTATTTTAGATTCTGAAGATATAATACTTAGTATATAATTTGATTCAATTAGATGAGTGGGAGTACAAAATCATGGCTTAACACTGAAGTATGAACAAATTCACGTTATAATAAAGTTGTAAAGAAAAAGGGAAAATATACTTGGCACCCATTTGACGCAAAGAAATAAATTATATGAAACAAATTCTTAAACTAAGGAGAAAATAGATTAAATGTAAATGAGATTAAAACATAGTACGACCAGGAATCAAATTAGTATTTTAGTTATTATAAAAAATCTGTAGACCATTTCCTGGAACAACAAAATTTCAAATACAAACTACATGCAGACCACAAATCATTAAAATTATAAATATAACTACGAAAAGCATTTTATATTAAGATATTATACCAGTTAGCAAACTTGGATTTCCAGACCATTTCAACTTGACATTCGAAGCCACGATTTTAATAGAAAAACGCAATCTAATACATTTAATTATATTTTAAAAAAAATTTAGATGAAGATGAGGTTTCAGATGAGGAAAGTTCTGCTAGGAAAATCTTAAACTTTGAAGCTCCTTCACACCTACTTTCTGTCAATCTACCTATCACACTGACCAAAGATTCATCACTCAAGGAGATTCCTAAAAGTTGGTATGACATGACACTAGAAGAGGAGGGTTCTATGACTGAAGAAGCGATGAACTCAAAAGCTCCCCCACAGATTTTAAACAACAGTATCTTACCACTCACTGAGAGAATCCTGGAAGAAGAAGACTCGTTGGATGATGAGAATGACTTTGGGAATGTAGATGGCAATGATTTTGTAGAAGAAGATATTGATTTGATGGAGGAGGATGATCTACTTGGCGAGGAGCTACGGATTGAGAACGAGAAACACCTCCAAATCGACGATTCTAGAATCAAAAGGACTGACAGAGGAGCAACTCTAGAAATCACAGACGGCTCTGGCTCGGGCAAGGTGGTTGAATCCACTGTCGACTCAAAGAATAAGACTCCTACGAAAGGGGACAGTTCTTCATCGGATCATTTCTCAGTTTCTTCGGCGTCGATGAAGAACAAAAGAGGGTCGCGTAGTCCTTCGACCTTTGGAGTTTCACTAAGACAACGTAATCTCAAAGCTGGGTTTGGCTCTCCAAAGTCCCTCACAACAGGCACTGGGCCAAATGGATCAAAAGTAAAACAGCCAGGCCCATCTCCCTCAGCTAATCAGAGAAAAGCCCGAGAGGCAGTATTACCAAAGAACACCAACTCTAAAGTGGCAAGCGGAAGGCCACCGAAAGTCCCGTGATGAATACTATTGCTTGGAATTGTCAAGGAGCTGGAGCTCCATTGACAAAGGAACATCTTCAAGAACTTCATCATTGTTTTCTACCTAGGCTTTTTATTTTTATCGGAGATAAAAAACAATCGATCTTTTTTGCAAGATGTGCAAGCTTCTTATGGTTATGATCGAGTCTACACCGTCGATCCACGTGGTCGCAACAGTGGTTTAGCTCTTTTTTTATATGGATGATCCTGTTGTTTCTATTTTGTATGCGGATGAGCACATGATTGATATTGAATCTACTTTTGAAGGACATGTTATCTATATGACCTTTGTTTATGGTGATCCGGCTATAAGAAATCGTGATTTGGTTTGGGAGCGACTAACATGAATGAGTTTAAACCAGAGCCAAGCTTGGTTTATGATTGGTGACTTCAACGAGATTACAGGAAACCATGAAAAGAGAGGAGGAAGGAGGAGACCGGAAAATTCTTTCCTCCCCTTCCGCACCATGCAGGATAACTATGGGATGCTTGCTTTTCCATATAAGGGAAACTCGTTTTCGTGGGTGGGAAGGAGACGATCCGGAAAAGTCAAATGTAAATTAGACAGAGTCGTGGCGAATGAAGAATGGCACTTACTCTTCCCGGCCACAAATGTGGAGTTCTTACAGCTTTGGGGATCAGATCACCGACCAGTGTTAGCACGTATACAATCCGTATACAGAAGATCGAAGAAGAGTTTTAGATTTGACAAAAGATGTCTGGGGAAACCCGGATTTAAGGAGGCAATTGTTTCAGGATGGGGCCCTTTCAGTGAAGCCCATGATATGGACTTTCACCATAAAGTAGCCTCTTGCCGACGAAACATAATTTCTTGGCGAAAGAATAATCCGAAAAATTCAGCAAGACTTATTGAAGAGCTGAAAAATAAAATTGATCTAGCCCATGAAGATGACCATATTACTTTGGAGGAGCTAGATGATCTACGACGTCAACTTATCACCGCTTTCACAGAAGAGGACGAATACTGGCAACAAAAAAGTAGAACACAATTGCATCGAGCCGGTGATAAAAATACAAAATTCCATCATGGGATCACAAAACAAAGACGAGCTAGGAATCGGGTCATTTGTATCAAGGATAAAGAGGGCAGGATGGTAGAGAGCGATCGGAGAATAAAAAAGGTGGCTGTCGAATATTTCCAAGATCTCTTCTCTACCTCTATACCTACAGATATGGACGCTTCTTTGCGCTTCATAAAAAATAAAGTTTCAGCTTCAACAAATGACACTCTTACAGCTGAACCGACGGAGCAGGAAATACTCAAACTACGACCAAGTAATACATGGTCTATGGATGGGTACGCGTGGAACTTTACAAAATCGGGCGTTTACTCAGTAAAATTAGGATATCAACGTTTACAGAAGACTAAATTGTGTGATGATGAAGCCTAGATTGTACAACCGAGTATCACTGGTTTACAGAGCCATGTGTGGAGTATCCCCGCTCCTGGGAAGATGAAACACTTTATGTGGCAAGCTTTGACAGGATGTATTGCTACAACCGAAAGACTTGCCTATAGACACTTGGGCACCGATAGGAGCTGTCTTAGATGCGGTGACTCTGAGGAAACCATTAATCACCTCCTCTTTGAATGCCCCCCGGCTCTCCAGGTGTGGGCTTTATCAGACTATTTGTCCCTTCCGGGTTACTTCCCGAGTACTTCTGTTTATCAAAACATGAACTTCCTTTTTTGGAAGAAGAGAAACGTGGCCTCTATGGAACCACTTATTGAGACTTTTTCATGGATTTTATGGTACATTTGGAAGGCTCGCAATGATAAATTCTTCAATGGTAAGGATATCTCACCATTTGATACCCTCCAGCTAGCTTCCCTTGAAGCTGAATGTTGGAGGAAAGCGAATGTACTTGAGGAGGGAGAAGAAGAGGAGCAACATCCTACTCCGTCGCTGGTTTCGACTCTTCCTGCGGACCCCCAAAGTCTGACCTGCCAAATCGATGCATCATGGATTGATAATAGCACGGTTAGTGGCTTCGGGTTGTTCTACAAGGATCAAATGGGAGTCGAAAGATTTGGACTACAAGGTTGTAGGAAAAGCCTATCAGCCCTCCATGCAGAGATGGAATGACTCATATGGGCGATGTCCTGTTTACGAGAGTTGCAGTACACCGTGATTCATATCGAGACAGACTGTTCTGACCTGGTGGATATGATTGCTAACCCTACTGACTGGCCGACCTTTGCCTCCGAGTTAGTTTCCTTCCGACTTCTACGATCCGACTTCTTGAAGTTTAGTATCGGCCATATACCGAGGACAAGAAATTCTCGTGTAGATTCTCTCGCCAAGGAGGCAAGATGTAACTGTGTTCTCTTTTCCCATATAGACCAGACCCAGCCGGACAGAGCGTCTCTTCAGAACGACTCAAACCCGACTACCACTTGATCTTAGAAGATGGGCGTCGACAAAAAAAAATTATATTAGTTTATTGTAATTTACATGATACAGTTTGACTATTTCAGATTTGGCGAGATCCTTGCATCACCCTATTAATCACCTTTGCATGAAGTAGTATCAGTACCTAGGCCTGGACATTTTATCCGATACCGAACTCGTATCCGAACCCGATCCGAAAAACTTGAACCAAAAACCGAATGGAAATAATAAAATACCTAAGCGGGTATTGATTTAGGAGAAATTAGATATTCAAATCTGAACGGTAATATCCAAACCCGAATAGATATCTGAACATAACCGAACATATGTATACTCAACCTTATATTTTTAGCTTATTTAAAATATTTTATTTAAAATATTTTATATTGATGTTACATATACTTTAAAATCATATAATTTACATATAATTACAGACAAAATGATTTGATACTCACTTAAAATGCATGTCAAGCTTTTTATTTCATGTATTAACAAAAGTTACATCCAAAATTTAAAAATAATGTCTTTTTATTTTTGAAATGTTATCTCCAAATCTATTAATCATTCAATCTATTAGAAATAAAAAAAATATCAGTTAGGTGAAAGTTATACTTTTATATACAAAAAACTTAAAAATGAAAATTTTAATTTTTTCTTTCAAACTCTAAATATCCGAATCCGATGTGAAATAACTGAACTCGAACTAAAATACACGAACCCGGCCTGAAGTACATAAATACCCAAACGGGTTCTATATCCTTATACCGAAATATCCAAAAATCTGAAATATCCGATCCGAACTCGAATGGGTATACGAACTCACCCCTATCAGTATGTGCGTTATCTAGGTACATATATTTTTTTCATTTTAATATCTGTATAAAATGCGCAAAGTTCAAAACCCATCTCAATAATAAAAAAATTAGTTACAATAATGGCTTCAAATTGTAAAAGGTGAATAAAAAAGTTTGCAACATTATGGTGCTAAACAGACAAAAGAATTGCTAACTTTAAGAATGTAACTAGAGTGTATAAAGTTAAAAATGATTATAGTGAGTCTCGAATGCACTAAATGATTCTTTGTCAACCATTAACTAACCAAAAAAGCAACATTCATTTATTTATTTTGAATTGCTGATATATAAAATGATATACATTTTACCCTCTTTTCTTGACATCATACAATTTACCTTTTTTGAACCCCCAAAGCTATAGTAATATGATCTACCATAAAATTTCGTTTTAATTCAATGCTTAAGAGTAGGTCTGAAACTTTTATCCGAGATTCATATTCGATCCGAAATCCGATCCGGATCCGATCCAAAAATCCGGATATCCGGAGAGACCGAATCTGGATATCCGGAGAGGCCGAATCCGGATCCGGATCCGGATAGTAAAATGTTGGATCCGTCAAAGCCGAATCCGGATCCAGATATCTTGTTTTTTAGTCCGGATATCCGGATCCGTAAATTTTATTAATAACTATTTCAAAATAGTAATATCTATATATAAAAACTAATTTTATTTAATATATTTTCATTTTTATAATAGTATATATAAATTTTATGTATATTTTGTAATATTATACATAGAAATAATTAAAAACATTATATATATTTCTATTTTGAAATTATTGTTAATATTTTATATATATTAATATTATTTTTATTTATTTTACGGATCCAAATCCGGATTCAGATATTATAGTTTTTAGAAGGATATCCGACATCCGGATATCACGAACCCCGGATCTGGATAAAGATAGTAAAATTATGGATCCGCCAAATAAAAATCCTGATCCAGATATCTTAAAATTGTTCAGATAGCCGATCCGTCCCAAACGTACTTCAATTACGTCAATTTCATAACCTCATCAACGACGATATTTCAACTGCCAATAGAGCTTGCTCCCTTGCTCCTCGGACCCCTCGGACCATAAGAATTTCACATGAAATTTGACATCTCGTCAGGGTTCGAGACAGAATCTAAAGAACTCTATACGACAAAAGACAATTTTTCATTCGGACAATTTTAGCCCATACCTTTTCAAACCAGAAAACGTGACTACTTTTAGCAATTTGAAACGATGCTAAGGGTAATTTCGGTAAAATAAAATATCCATTTTTCCTGAAAGGAATCTATTGTCTATAAATGTTGACATATCACATTTTGCCGACACGTTATTGTTAGCTTTTCTTAATTTTTGTTCTTAAGTCGTTTTAAATATGTGAGATTACCGATACAGCATATGGTAACGTATTTTACATCTTGTTTAAAACCAAACAAGAAGATTCCATCTAAATTTTTGGGCTTTGACTCATTTTGAGTTTTTTCCTTTCTCTTAAATATCAAAACGTATACTCTCTCTGTTTGCAACCATAAATAGTTTTATCAAAAATAGTTTATCTTATAATATAAGTAGTTTATATATTTTAATACTTTTTTTTTATTTATTGGATATTGTGTGATCAATGAAATAATATTAGATTTTTTATAATTGGTTGAATTAATTGATTAAATGATATGTTTTTAAGTAAAATTATTTACAATTAAAAATGGAAAGAGTACTAAACAATATTCTCTTCATTTTTAATAACTGATTTTTCTTTTAAGAAAATAAATAAATAACGTTTTAGAAATTTTTTAATATTTCAAAGTAAATGACATTTTCAAATTTAATACAAAATCTATTAACTTTACATGTTATATGACTCTTTATATTATGTAGTTTATTTTTCTATTGATTGAAATATGGTTAAGTGTATATTTCATGTTTTTGTATATGAAATATACAAAATTAAATGTTTTCTTAATTTGTATGCACAAGTCTACAATGTCAAATAAAAAAATAGATAGAGTATTAAATTATAACATAATATAAAATTGGGCTAATTAGTTGAATATACAAGGATAGTTTCAAAAATTCTTATTTTTGAAAATTAAACATAAATAATGATATTTAAAATAACTTACAAAAATTTGATATATATATATATATATATCATTTAACCTTTTTTATGAATATGGTTTTTACTTGTGTGTTCTATTTATTAGATACATATTTTTAAAATATTTTTAAAAATCTGTTTGGAAAGAAAATACAAATAAATACTTGTGTAAACTAATTTTTAACTGAAGAAAAAATCCTAGATGATTTATTTTTACAATTTAGAAAATATTTTTCATAATGAATATTTTGCAAACTATTGTTTATTTTTTTCTTGACATAAAATCCCTGTTTTAAGGAATGTTATGTTTTCTGTGTTACTAATCAGAATTAACTAATTATTTGGATGTATGGATTAAAGTCATAATCAAGTCCACTTACCTTACCCACACTGCCCTTTGGTCCATCTGTTTGCTGCTTAACAAAGCAACGGCTGTGATTGCATCACCTCGGGTGACTTCAGATCCAATCAACGGCCCCACGTTCATCTCTCTCACCTCTCTCTCTCTCTCTCTCTCTCTCTTTGAACATTCAAAACAACAAATATAGAAAACAAGTTGCCACAGCAGCAGCAAGAAGAGACCAGAGGTCCAGAAGAACAGAACTGAAACGTGCCTCCATATCTAAACCCAAATCCTTTATTACAAAGACCCTCTTAAATGCTCAAAGATCCTTTCTTTTCAATATTTCGTGTTCCTCCACTCTCAACAGCTCTCGCAAATCTTAACATGTCTTCCACATTCATTCTTTAAGATCAGTGGGTTTCTTTACTTTTCATTCTTCTCTCTTAAAGTCTCAATCTTTATCCTCAAAATGCTCTGTTTCTCGTTCAAATCAATGTTTTAGTTACACCATCTTCACGGGTTTCCTTCCTTTTCCTTCATTTAAATCTTTTTACTCAATTTATCATTTATATTAATGTCTAAAGATCTCTACCCTTTGTTGCAGGTTTATACTTCGATTGGTAGAAAAGAGAGAGACACTTGAAGAAGTTAATTAACAAGAAGAGAGAACAAGTCTTCCTCTGTTATGGTGGGGACGATGGCAAACAATGGAAGAATCCGGTCAGCTTTTCCGGTGGCGAATGGGTCTAAAGATCTGACGCCGGACAGTGCTCCGGTGAGCACGGCGGGATCTGAATGTGGTCAGGTTGAGTTCACAAGAGAAGACGTTGAAGCTCTTCTTAATGAGCGAATCAAGTACAAGAGCAAGTTCAACTACAAGGTTTCTACCTTTGATAATATGACTGATGTTTGAATTTGATAGTGTTGTGGTCATGGATAAGCATATCAATTAGGATTCTTAATACCAAAGAGTTTAAGTTAATAAATCTTGATTAAAGAAGTTTTGAGTTTTAAATAGTTTTACTGGCTTTTCTTGTTGGTTCATTTTGAAGAAGATTTAATTGTTATAAGACATTTTGTGGGACCTTTAGTTGGCATTAGCATTGAAGACTTTGTTTTATGTGTTGATCCTTTGTGGTTCACTTTTAGTTTGCTTACTGACTTTTCTCATTGGATCTGTTGGGGTTTTGAAGAAGATTTGAAATGTTATAAGACAACTTGTGGGGACAAAATAGTTTTTGTCTGTTTGATAAGAGCATTAAAGACTTTTTGTTTATGTGTTTGACCATTTTTGGTCTGAGAATTTTGAATTTTCACCTTGGTTTGGTGGTTGGTTTTGCAGGAGAGATGCGAGAACATGATGGAATATATAAAAAGACTTAGACTTTGCATCAGATGGTTTCAAGAACTTGAGCTGGACTACGCTTTTGAGCAAGAGAAGTTGAAGAACGCTTTGGTATTGAATGAGAAGCATTGTGCTGATATGGGTGCGTTTTGCAAACTTGAGTTTAGTTTGTTGAAGTTTTGGGATATTAAACTTCAAAATTATTGCAATTTGATGACAGAGGCTAGCTTGAAACACAAAGAAGAGGAGCTTAATATGATCATTGAGGTACTGAGGAAGAATTTTGAATCTGCTCAAATCCAACTTGCTAAGGAACAAACAGAGAAATTGGTAAGAAAGCTGCTAGTTTCTAGTTTAAAACACTTGTTGTCTGATGTTTTTAATTTGCTTTTAGGCTGCAAATGATTCTCTTGTAAAAGAGAAAGAAGCAAGACATGCTGTTGAAAAGGCACAATCTGGTCTCACAGAAGAGCTAGGAAAAGCACAAGGAGAGCTTCAAACGGCTAATCAAAGGGTCAGTAAACTCAATAAAAAAAAAAAGAGGATCAGAAAAATGTCACCTAATGACTTTTTGTGGGTTTTTGTTCAGATACAATCAGTAAATGACATGTACAAACTGTTGCAAGAGTATAACTCAAGCTTGCAGCTGTATAACAGCAAGCTACAAGGTGACCTTGATGAAGCTCATGAAACTATGAAACGCGGCGAGAAAGAAAGGACTGAGATTGTTGAGAACATTGGCAACTTGAAGGGTCAATTCTCAGCATTGCAGGATCAGCTTGCTGCTTCTAAGGTGTTTCATACATTATTATTTATTTATTTATTTTTAATACAAGGAGTTTTGGGCAGAAACATGTAATCCTTGAGGTCCGAAACCACATCATGTAATATTAGTTTTGTCCCAGCGGAACTGGGGACCTCTGACACAATTGTCAGGTCCTTTCGAATTGAGCTGATGACCTCTGGTTCATACTCCATTTTAATTCGTCCAGTAGATAATATATGTTAAGTAGTCATCAGAATATGATTGTGTGTCTTGTTTCTTTTCTTGGCTAGGCTTCTCAAGATGATATCATGAAGCAGAAAGCTGAATTGGTAAACGAAGTTGCGAGTCTCAAGGTGGAGCTTCAGCAGGCTAAAGATGAACGTGATTACCACTTAACAGAACTAAAAACCTTACAAACTGAGGCAAACAAGTACAATGACTTCAAAGACACCATAACCGAGCTCGAGGTTGCCTATACTTTCATATCTTCTTGCCAAGATCTACTGCAGATTATTTTCTACTAAGATGATTTAAAATTTTTGGTCCAGACCACTTGTTCTTCCCAGAGTAACCAGATACAGGAGTTGCAAGACCGACTAGTATCTTGTGATAGGAGACTTCAGGTTTCATCACATTTCTCAAGTGGCTGCATTATATTTTTTCCAAGTTTTCTGATACCATTTTTGATTTTTTTATGGTTTATTAGATGTCTGATCTAACTACATTTGAGAAAATGAACGAGTTTGAAGACCAGAAGCAAACCATTATCGATCTCAAAAGCCGCGTGGAAGAAGCAGAGCTTAAACTCGTTGAAGGAGAGAAACTAAGGAAGAAGCTACACAATACTATTCTTGTATGATCCTCTTTAAGTAACCTCTGCCACCATTTGTGTAAGCTATGCCTGAAGCCTGATCACTGTTTTGTCTCTCATCTTACAGGAACTGAAAGGGAACATACGTGTGTTCTGTAGAGTTAGACCTCTATTACCAGGAGAGAACAACGGTGATGAGGGGAAGACCATATCTTACCCAGCATCTCTAGAACTACTTGGTCGCGGTATTGACTTGATGCAAAATGGTATGAAACTAATTAAAACCTCTGGCTCTTGTGGAAATGACACAGTTTTATTTAAAAAAACATTTGTTGTTGTGTGTGTTTGCTATGGACAGCGCAAAAGCATTCGTTCACATTTGATAAGGTGTTTCTGCCTAATACAACACAAGAAGACGTTTTCATAGAGATCTCTCAACTCGTTCAAAGTGCTCTTGATGGTTACAAGGTAATGTAAATGGAAACAAATTCTATTATGCTGTTTGTTGCTTTTTTTTTTTGCTAAGAAAAAAAAAAGATTGTTTCACCTCTTTGCCTGGAATCCAAACAATGTAAATTAAATAGTCTCTCTCAACAAATATTAAACTCGAGAAGCGGAATGCCTACTAGACACTCCTTTACCACTAGACCAATTGGTCTGTTTGTTGCATTAAGCTGATACTAATTCATTTTGCAGGTGTGCATTTTTGCATATGGACAAACCGGTTCGGGTAAGACTTACACAATGATGGGTAAGCCAGGGAATGCTGAGGAGAAAGGACTGATCCCAAGATGTTTGGAGCAAATATTTGAGACGAGGCAGTCTCTTAGATCTCAAGGTTGGAAGTACGAATTGCAGGTAAGTAGCAATAAGTAAGATACATCCTTTTGGTTAAAATCAATATGTAACTTACCTAGTCTTGTTTCATGTGCGTAGGTTTCTATGTTGGAGATATACAATGAAACGATCAGAGATCTCTTGTCGACAAACAAAGAAGCAGTGAGAACAGACAACGGTGTATCTCCACAGAAACATGCTATTAAACATGATGCTCATGGGAACACACATGTCGCTGAGCTTACTATATTGGATGTTAAAAGCTCCCGAGAGGTTTCATTCCTCTTGGACCACGCTGCTCGTAACAGGTGAACAGCTAAAAGTGAAACCCATTAACAGATGGGTTATGGTTTTATAAACGTTGGTTTCTTTTCTTTCCTTTTCTAGATCGGTGGGGAAGACTCAGATGAACGAGCAGTCTTCAAGAAGCCATTTCGTTTTCACGTTAAGAATCTCAGGTGTTAACGAGGTATCTATTAACTAAGCTGGTCCTTTTTTCTTGCAGAGCTTGGCTTCTGTTTTATAAACCAAACTGTTTTGTGCTCTTGTTCTTACAGAGCACTGAGCAGCAAGTACAAGGGGTCTTGAACCTGATTGATCTTGCGGGGAGTGAGCGTTTGTCCAAGAGTGGATCAACCGGTGATAGACTTAAAGAAACTCAAGTAAGCTCTTTAAAGAAAGACATAAAACAACATTATGATTCTTGTAACTGTAGCTAAGTAAACATTCTTTCTTTAGGCAATCAACAAAAGCTTGTCGTCTCTTGGTGATGTCATCTTTGCCTTAGCAAAGAAAGATGATCATGTTCCATTCCGAAACTCGAAGCTGACTTATCTTCTCCAGGTACTTACTACTTTACAAAACACACATATTATCAAAATACTTTGTGTCTGATGATGAAACTATGTTTTCATTTGTAATGATCAGCCTTGCTTAGGAGGTGACTCAAAGACGCTGATGTTTGTGAACATTGCTCCTGAATCTTCTTCAACCGGTGAGTCTCTCTGCTCGCTTAGATTTGCAGCGAGAGTGAATGCTTGTGAGATTGGAACTCCGCGTAGGCAGACTAACATTATCAAACCATTGGATCGTTTGAGTCTTGGATGAGAGAAACAGAAAGATGTGTGAAGCTGAAGGCATTATTCTCTAAGTTAATTACATGAATGTTTGTACTTTTGGATGGAAGGATGAGATGATTCTAACAGGAAAACACACACAAAGACCTTTTGGTTGTAATCTGTGTATAGTTTGGTTTAGCATTTTTATATACATGTTGTTTGGTTTAGCTTGTGTTTGGATTCAGGTTTTTTCTTTCTTTCTGGGGTTCACAACGTTAATTTCTCTTTGTTATTGATCAGTGAACCTGGTGTAAAAGTCTAATGTTAATGTTTGATCAAAAATTGAGACTAGTGATTATGGTTGGTCTGAACTAAAACTTGTGAAACATCAAATTTTATACTCTTACTTTAGATTACAATGTTTGCTTTTTAATATTTTTGTCAGAACTTGGATTTTTTATTAATGGTTATGGCATTCAGCCATTCACCAACTTTGGCACGGCTCTCATTATGTACAAACAATTCAACTTGTAGTCGAGTAGTTACTTTTGTTATTAAGGTTATTGAGTCGGTGTTATCAACAAATTTTCGATTTGTACAGTATGTGGTATTGGTGTGTGAATTTTTTTGAGAAAAGGAAAAAGTTGACAGTGATAGGATCATACTCTTTTTTTTTTTGTCAAAGATTTCCTTTCATAAACTCAGAACTGAGTAATCAAAGAACATAGTTTGGATACAACACTCATTGTGAAAGCAGCAGCAAAACAAGTGGCTGCGCATTTATTAAAAGTACAAGATAGTGGAGTGAAAAAAGTGACAAGGTTTCTGAAAAGAAGACTTGTGATCTTAATCATGTCCAACCATGAACGCATGGCAGAGAAAAGGACAATAGAGTCCAAAGTTAACTGAAGATTTGAGAGTCTACGAGTCTTTGCTGATTGAAGAGCTTCAATCATTTTTCCAGCTTCGTTGGCAAGGGACGAACCTGCGCTCAAACTGATAGAGGAGCCTTGGGAGTCAAGGGCTTCCCCCTTTCCATAGATAGACCATCCAAAACCTCCAATTTTAAAAGCTTTAAGCCACATTCCATTCACCAAATCAGTCGGAAGGATTTTAACATGAACAACTGGGGACCTTACAGCTACAAACATAGAGGCAACAAAGCCATGCTTTATGAAGTCTGAAAGCTGTGAAGAAGACCACCACTGCCAACTGAGTAAACCTGAAATAATTGAAACCAAAACCACAAAGGCAAAGGTCCAAATAACCTCATACTTGGGTAAGAAACTGGTACACCACAGTGTAATATCCTCATACTGAGGTAAATAGAGTTTCATGAAGAAACCCACAAAGCCTGCAACATCCTCAAACTGAGGTAAAAAGAGCATCAAAGAGAGCACAACGTCCTCATTCCAGAGTAAAAAGAGACTCCTATTGAGATAATTAAAACTGATATTCAACGGGGGATGGGAGCTGAGGTCAGGCTGAGAGGGAGGACTCCGATATTACCGTATCGATACTCATAGCTCTCACTGAAACCTAAGCCAAACCGCAAGCCTGTAGACAAATCCGACACAGGAATCGCCTTCACCTTAACGGTGACTCTGAAAATAATGAAGCTTGATGACAGAGCGGACAAGTCAACAAACTTAAAGAACATGATAGAGCGTGAGTCAGCATTAGGTGATGGGCGCTGAGCATCAGGTGGTGGAGGTTTAATCCCATCGGAACAGTCAAGTTCCCGTGCGAGATGGATTCTCGGAGCTTCTTTCCGGTTTGGTGAAGCGAAGACACAGTGCGGCGGAGGAACGAGCACACGGCTGACGGTTACTCTTTCTAAGTGAGGAAGGCGATAGACCCACGGTGGTGAAGTCGTTTCAGTCGGGGGAGATGGAGATGCGGTGGAAGAGAGCCGACCAGATCTTGTAAGTTCAGCATCCACGGTGAGAGGAGGAGTGGTGGCGACGGTAAGACGAGGAATGGTGGCGACAGGAGAAAGTCGAACAGATCCGGTGAGCTCATCCACGGACTGAGTAGATCCGGTACATTCGTACGTGCGGAGGGAGACAAGCTTGAGGCCATAGATCTGAAGCTCAATATTGGAGCTTATGAAAATCATCTTTAAAGCTTCTTGGCACACAACTCTGGAGCGTGAGGTCACAGAGTCGTCAAGGTTGCGGTGAAGGCGAGAAGAGGTGAAGCTTGAGCAAGGTGACCGGATCTCCTTGGAGAAGAGACACATACCGGTACGAAACAGAGACGAGAGCTTGATAACAACGAAGGAGGAAACATAGGAGGAGCAGAGGATGAACAGAGGTGAAGAAGATGATGAATAAAGGCGACGCCGGCGAGCCTCGACTCCACCGGCGTCAGGAAACGACGAACGAAACGGCGCCTCGATGTCTGTGCCTGGGAGAGAGCTACAAAAGAGTTATCTAGTTGATAGGATCATACTCTATTATGTAAAAATTGATGGTTAACATTCGTATACTTTCCTGTTTTTAAAGTATATTTACCAAACTCTTTTAAGTCATGCATGGAAATGTACCGTTTTTCTAATGACGTTGCATGTGCCTATACCACTAACAAAAAAAACATGATAAATCTCTTTTTTTCAAAAAAAAAGCTATCGTATCGAACGGGGACGATATACTTGATATATAGATCGAACATATCGCGACATGTAATGTATGTTTTCCGGTTGAGATGTAGCTAATGTTTATAGCTTTATTTAATTTCTATTAACTATTAACAGCCATAAAAATTACTTGTTTCAAAAAATCACAAAAAATTACTAATCATGCTTTATCTAGTTTTTAAAGTTAAAACAAAAGTAAAAAATAATAATTTTTGCAATTTTTTTTCTTAAAACATTATTTACTAAGCTGTAAAAACAAAATATTGCTTTAGAAATATCTTTTCATTTTAACGTTTTTTCATCATTTAATTCATATAGCTACATCATATACAACTACATCCAAAAAGCCTCCAAACTAAATTTTACATTAAAATTCTACAACTATAGAATACCAACCAATCTATTTAGAGCATGACTGGTTTTTCCGCTACCACCCGCAAACACAGATTTTGCGGTTGGTTGCGTTTGTTGGCATTTACAACAATCACTCAAACCATTCTAAACCGCTTCAAACCGCTCTAAATCTCTTAAATTCAAAAGTTGGTTCCAGCTACCATTTGTTATTGCAGGCAGTTCCGGAAAGGTAATTTTTTTCTTTAAAAAAAACAATATAAAAAACAAATATAAAAAATAAAAGTAAAAATTTTAAATTGAAATAATAGAAATACTAAAATACATCTATTATATTTTAATTTATATCATAAATTTTTAAAATAAAAATATTTTCTATAATTTTTAAAAATTTGAAAATATAATTCTACAATTATATTTATTATAATATTATGATGTTTAATATTTTTATAATTATATAAAATGTTAATATTGTTAATTTATTATTTAACCGATGTTGTATTTGGTGGTTAACTAGTCATACGATCCCGCAAACACACCAATTTCTAACCGCAGTGCCAGTCGTATAAACCGCTTAAAACCGCAACCATCCGGAACCGCAACCGCAAACGCTGCTGGTACACCACCCATGCCATTAGTATACCATTATTATCACACAAAACACATAATACACTACAAGAAAACATCAAGGATTCTGAGGGAAAAAATCGTCGGAATTTCGTCGGAATATCGTTATTCCGACGAAATTCCGACGAAACACGTCGTCGGAAATAATTCCTCGGAATTTCTTTTTTCCTCTGAAATCCCTCGGAATTTTCCGACGGAATTCCGAGGAAATAAATTTCCGAGGAAATTCCGAGGATCCCTTGTTTGTCGGAAAAGTCCTCGGAATATACCGAGGTAGAACTTCGTCGGGATAATTCCTCGGAAGTTCATCGATCGATGCGTGTTTGGACATATATACATCGATCGATAGGAGTATACCGACGGACTTTTTCCTCGGTTTATTCCGAGGAACTGTTCCCTCGGTATATTCCGAGGGATCCGTTCCTCGGAATTTTCCGAGGGAGTTGTCCCTCGGAAAATTCCGAGGGAAATGTCCCTCGCTATATTTTTTTAAAAAAACGCATCGATCGATCTAGTGAAAAATATAATTAATTTCCTCGGAATGTAAAAAATATTAATTTTTTTGAAAAAATAAAATTTCTGAAATTTAAATTCGAAAATATGAAATTAAAAGTAAAATTGAAATCATATTAATTAATATTCAAAGTTTCACAAATAAAAATAAAACATTCCGAGATTGGGGAAAAAAAAAACTACGGGTCTGGCACGTCCGGGAACACCTCGTTCGGGTACATCCTCTGCATCATCTCCATCATTTGCTGGTTCAGCCTCCTCTGTGCCTCATAGCCCGCCTGTTGAGCCGCCATCTGGGTCTCCAACAAAGATATTCGATCATCTTTGTCCTTCAACTGAGCCGTAAGTACTTCTGGATCAACAAAGGGCGGTGGTGCAGAAGAAGGAGGAACCGACCGGGTGCGACGACCCAAACCGAACAAACGTCCCTTCTTCTTTGGAACCGACTGAATAGAAAAAAGCCAAATTTAGAAATTTAAACCAAGAAATAAATGAATTGAACTTTAAAAAAAAAAGAACTTACGGATTCAACGATTTCGTTGATTCGAAACCGGGACAAGTTGGTCGAAGCCGTCGAAGCGTCATCCTCGGTTTGAAGCTGAGACACTTCGTCTACCACCTGAGTTTGGACCAGGTCGACCACGTCCCTCACAAGACCGTCATCAATCTGGCCGGTCTTCTTGTTGGTATACGCCCTCCTCATTAGGGCGAGATCATCGACCGGCTCGCCATCATTTTCTTCCGCCTTGAAAAAAAACATAAAATTAAAGAAACATTAGAAATTAGAAGAAATGCACAATAAATTTAAATTCTGAAACTCAAATAATTGAAGAAAAAGCGGTTGAACTTACCATGCGATCTCCGAGAGTGGCAATAGATTGAGCACCCAAGTTATGCTTGTAGATGCCCTTCCCTTTACGGTCGCTCCTGCGGTTGGTGGAGTTGGTGGAAGAAGTTTCTTTCGTCTCCTCCTTATCCCAATGCGCACACAACTCCTTCCAGACCGTGTCGTTCATCGACTTTGGGACCTTTTAATTAAAAAAAAAAGAAAAAGTTTAATAAATTAAAAAATAGTTTAATAAATTAAAAAATTGTTTAATAAATTAAATCGAACCTTATTGATTTCCCACTTCTTCTTCCACTCGTGGATCTGCTTCCCATAGTTGTCCATTACTTTATGGACGAAGTGGTGATAGATAAAGAGCGTCTCATCGGAATTCCAGTTGAACTCTTGCTGAAAAAAAAACACAATTAGTAGAAAATTTATATTAAAGATTAAAAATATAAGTAAAAAATTAGAATACTTACCGCAAACTGACGAAACCACAGAACCTGCTTGTCGGTTGGGAAGTGAGTGAAAGTCGGATGTCCACTGTCGAGGGCCGAGTACATCATACGGTTGATCCATGCGCTGATCCCGTTCCCGGATCGGTTGAACCTTATTAAAAGAACAAACGGTTAATAATGAATCCAAATTTAAAGAAAAAAAAATGTTTAATTACCATGTTTGACCCCGTCCATGTGGATACGGAGTGAGATACGGAAGATGGTCACGACCGGGCTGTTGAACCAACTCCGCAACCCTCATCACTCCCGGAGGACCCGGAGGAACAGGAGCGGATGCAGCAGCGGGAGCGAGAGGAGCATGAGCGGGTGCAGCAGAGGGAGATGTATGGTTGGAGCTGTGGGGCGAAGGGGAATCCTGAAAATGGCTGGAATCCCGAGACTGGCTCCCCGTACCACCACGACCACGACGCTGTCGAGGCCGGGTCTGATCATCATGAGACCTGTAAATTAAAAAAATATATTTAATAAATACAGAAATATATAAATTAATTTTTTTTATTAAAAAAAATCCCAAATAATTTAATCACAGAAAAAGATTTATATATATTAAATTTTTTTAATAAATATATAAAAATAGTTCTAATAAACAAAAAATAGTTTTAATAAATAAAAATTGTTTAATAATTGCAAAAAATAGTTTTAATAATATATATATATGAAAAATATTTTTAAATCCCAAATAATAGTATTTAATCACAAAAAAAGTTTTATAGATATTTAAAATGTTTTGTAAAATCCAAAAAATCAAATTTATATAGAATTTTTTTTTGTAAAATCCAAAAAATCGAATTTATCTAGAAAAATCGTTTTGTAAAATACAAAAATCGATTTTATATACGAAAATCGATTTTATAAATACAAAAAATAAAAAAATTATAAAAAAATTCTAAATCAATTCAACAAAACAAATTATTCAACCAAATCACAATTCTAAACCTATTATACAACCAAATCACAATCCTAACCAATCACCCTAACAAAAATCTATCAAAACTACACAAAAACCTAACAAATAGAACCTAAGAGAGTGGGATAGGGTCCTTACATGATTTGTGTAAGAGAAGAGGGAGATCGCCGGAGATATCGTCGGATTTCAGGGGGAAATCGCCGGAGAGAAAGAGAGGAGTCGCGCAGAGGAAGAAGAGAGAAATGGGGAAGAAGAAGGGGCTCGTGGTTATAAAACCTAGGGTCCGACGGACATTATCCGTCGGAATTCCGTCGGAATTCTAATTTCAATTTTCGCGAAATATTTGCCCGGTAAAATGAAAATATTCCGAGGAAATTCCGACAGATAGTAAAATATCCGTCGGAATTTCCTCGGAATATTCCGAGGAAATACCGAGGAACTAGTGTTTGGGGTTTCAAAACATCAATTTTTTTTGCCGTATTTCATTTCTTATACAATTGTAATGCATACCATTGAGGATTCTTTGTATACATGAGCATAAACCATGAAATAACAAATTTCAAAACTAATTGAAAGTATTCCCTTTACCGTTCATTAAAAGGTATAAGTGTTTCTCTTATGTTGCGAGATTTCGTTCATACAATCGGAAAAGTGTTAATTATACGGTAAGGAACAAATTTTTGACTTCATAATGAACGTAAGACACTTAATAAGGGTTATATAGGTGTTATTCAAACGGCAAAACGTTGTTTTCGGTTTAAAAACCCTATTTCCTCGGAATTTCCTCGGATTATTCCGAGGGAACTCCGAGGAAACCCTCTTCTTCCTCGGAATTTCCTCGGAATATTCCGAGGAAATTCCGACGAACTAGTGTTTGGGGTTTCAAAACGTAATTTTTTTTAAAAAAACGCATCGATCGATGCGTTTTTGAACAAAAACAAATCGATCGATTACTAAGATGGCCCGGGCCGTAAGATTGTGATCGATCGATGAGAGTATCCCATCGATCTATCGACAATCTGAATTGTTCCTCGGAATTTCCTCGGAAAATCTTGTATGTTTTTTTAAAAACGCATCGATCGATGCGTTTTTGAACAAAAACAATCGATCGATTACTAGGATGGACCGGGCCGTAAGATTGTGATCGATCGATGAGAGTATCCCATCGATCTATCGACAATCTGAATTGTTCCTCGGAATTTCCTCGGAAAATCTTGTATGTTTTTTTTAAAATGCATCGATCGATGCGTTATAGAACAAAAACGCATCGATCGATTACTAGGATGGACCGGGCCGTAAGATTGTGATCGATCGATGAGAGTATCCCATCGATCGATCGACAATCTGAATTGTTCCTCGGAATTTCCTCGGAAAATCTTGTATGTTTTTTTAAAAACGCATCGATCGATGCGTTATAGAACAAAAACGCATCGATCGATTACCAAGATGGCCCGGGCCGTAAGAATGTGATCGATCGATGCGTTATAGAACAAAAACGCATCGATCGATGCGTGTTCGGAAAACAGAATTATAAGGCAAAACCCGACCTTTTTTGGATCTAAACCTTAGAACTCTCATCCCCTCCGATTTCCCCTATAATTCGCCCCCCCTTTCTCTCTCTATAATCATCCGATTTGAACAATTTTGGGCTCTATTCCACTTGATTTTTCGAGCTCTACCTGATTCCTACACTCGTCTTCACCCTAAGACAGGTATACTCCGCGAATCTCCACATTCTGAAATCGTGTTCTTGAGCAATTTTTTGGGTTTTGTGAATTTCTTATTTCCGTGTTGATTCCTTGATCAAATATGCATGAAACAGATGTTTAAACATGGAATAGAACACAATTGTCTGTGATCAACGAGTTTGGAACATGATTTGAGATGATTTAGGGATAGAGAATTTTTTTCAATTTCGTTTTTTTTTATCACAACTCGATTTCGCTTTTCATTTTCATGTTGCTTTGAGTTCTTAATTGATTATAACCATGTTGAGAGCAATGATTCTATTTTGTAGAGAATGAAGCGCACGAAAACATCAGCAAAGAAAAACACACAAGAAGAGGGTTCGTCACAGCTGGAGAAGCAAAGGCCAAAGAAGTGGGATAAGTCTGATACCACCCACTACAACAACATGAAGAAGGTAGCCGTTCCGGCTACACAACTAGCATGTCCTGAGACGATGACAATATTGGGAATCAAAGCAGACATTGAAGGACTGTTCCAGAACATGGGTCTAGGCCAACTATGCAACCTCAAGGAACCCACTTATCCGGAGTTGGTACGCCAGTTCATAGCATCCGCATACGTCACCCGTCCCGATGATAGCCATCAGGAAGGTTTTCTGGCATTCGTAGTGCAGAAAGTATACTATGAGGTATCTTTCACAGACCTCTGCGGACTATTTGGATTGAGTGCGGGGGAGAGGACATCTGGTCTTTATTGGACTTCAGAGCTGTTGAACTTCTGGGAAACGATTGGCACAGGGGTTTATAGATCTTCTCAGGCAAAGGAGTCACTTATCCGGAGCCCAGTACTGAGATATGCGACACGCCTCATTGGCTCATTGCTATACGGGACAACCACAGCCGCATCAGTCACGCAATGGGAGTTGTGCCTCCTGTACCAAGGTGTGAGGCATTTGCTACCGGCATTTGGAAACTCTACATTCCCACCTGCTACTGCCTTCAACATGGGAGCGGTGCTGGCCGCAAACTTAGCAGGATACAAGGGGAAAGTAACCAAATCCAAGAGCAATGCATGTGGATTTGGTGCAGTGATTACTCGGATCCTTAGACATGTGGGTGTAGACTGCGAGAACCAGCAGGTAGCACTGGACAGATCGAACAACATTGCTTGGAACTACCTGGATGTCATTTCTCTAGTAAGTAAGGAGTTCATAGCTGGTCCCCACTCGAGGATCGATCGGGATGGTCCTTACGTCTACGTATTCCAGGACCGAGCGAAGAAAACACTCTACTGCCACCTGCCTCAGATCGGCCTGACTGCTCTACTTTCAGAGGCTGCAGTTGAGTTCCTACCCCCTGCTACCGCACTAGTAGACAAGCCATCCTTCTTCACGCCAAAATATCAGACCAAAGGCAAGGGCGTGGTTGATGAAGAAGGACAAGATGAGGCTGCACAAGCCATTCCAGATGATTCACAACCCCATCAGCTACTCCCATCAGACTCCAGCCAGTACAAGCTGCAAGAGCTTCCACCGAACGCCACTTCGCGCCAGCAACAACATTGGAGAGATCAGAGCATAAAGACAAACAACGACATGCTACACAAGATCTGGGCTGCCATTTCACGTATCAGGCCGTGTCGTTGCCAAAAGGATGATGTAGTTCATCGGGACAACTCTCCATCCAGCTCTGGTTCGGGTTCGAGTGGTACACACAGGGTAAGAAAGAGGTCCAAGAGACCCAACGATGCAGGAACATCTGGAGCAGGAGACGAGGAGTAGGAGCTATCACCGGCTATTTTATTTTCTTTTCTATTCTAACGTTTTATGGTCTTATTTTCTGTTAATTTTGAACTGAGTTTTTTTTTAGGTTTCTTAATTATGAGTTCGTATTTCTTTTACATGGTTTCTTTGTTTTATTTGGTTGTGTTTTGTGTAGCTTTTAATTCGTATTCAGCTTTGCCTTGCTAGATAAACCAAATAACTATTATCCGAGGAAAGAGGTTATATCAAGTGTTCCTCGGAATTTCCTCGGTATTTCTTAAAAAAAAAAAAAATAAGTTCAATGGTAGTCTGTTTCCGAGTCATCATCACCAGATGAATCTGAATCTGGATCTTGGTGAAACTCTCCAATCACTGGTTCATCCTCTACGTGAACGACGGCTTCCTCTCCAAAGTCGGTTAAATCGACTACAAGGCCAACTCCAGCTAAATCTTCTGCTGCACTACAGTTGCCGGATGTGCTTGGTTGTAGTGGGTCTTCCAGCTCAGAACTTCCCTGAACTCGGCCTCTCGGGTTGAGTCTTGTAACAGTAACCCATGGATCATCTCTGTTCCTTACCCGGGGGTACTTGATATAACAAACCTGTAACATTTAGAAAAATTATAAATTAATACACATGATGATGAATCATTCTGAATAATTAACATTTAATTACCTGATCGGCCTGAGAAGCAAGAATGAAAGGATCATAATATTGCAGCTTTCGCCTCGAATTTACTGATGTAACACCAAATGCATCTGTTCTCACACCTCGATCTGGGGTGTTGTCGTGCCAATCACAATAGAAAACAGTACAGCGCAATCCAACCATGCCCAAATACTTGATTTCCAAAATCTCATGTATGTGTCCGTAGTATACATCATCTCCTGATGCAGAACAAACGCCAGCATCATAAGTCGTACTCGAACGTCTCCTCTTCTGAGTTGTGAATGCATATCCTCGAGTACAAAATCTCGGATATGACTTCACAACAAAGTTTGGTCCAACGACCATCTCACGTATCCAATCGTCAAATGTTTCACCTCTGGCCAAACCAGCAGACACCTATTAATAGCACATATATATATATTATATCAATAAATGTGAATTAGTATAAATATGTGATAAAATATATTTTAATTTGTTTAAAGCACTCACATAAGTAAACATCCATCCAGTAAATTCTCTCTGCTTCATTTCTTCTAGTTCGTCCTCTGTGGCGTATCTATACTCGAACCGCTTTTCTGCCATGAAAATCCTGTATATGATGACAATAATGTAATTAATTAAGATTTAAATTTCAACTTGTTAAAATAAAAATTTGTAAGCTCATTTATTTACCTCTCATATTGAAGAACGTCTTCGCAGTTGGTGAGCAAATATGTTTGCAAATGACTGCGCTCCTGCTCAGTAAGTCGACGGTCCTTTGGTTTTCCGCTAAGTCGTCCAACGTCTGTGAAAATGTCTGGAACCGTAACATGATATGTTGCCCGTTCGCCTCTATCATCATGCCGAGCAGGTCTTCTGTTTTTGGTCTGAACTTCTGCTGGAAAGTAGTACTCGGCAAAGTTTGAAGTTTCTTCATTGATCATCTGTGCGACTATAGAACCTTCCACCCTACTTAAATTTTTCACCATCTTCTTCAAATGGAACATATACCGCTCATACAGATACATCCATCTATACTGCACAGGACCACCAAGTTCCAATTCTCTTGCCAGGTGAATAACAAGATGCTCCATAACATCAAAAAATGAGGGAGGAAATATCTTCTCAAGGTTGCACTGAATCACGGCTATGTTAGTCTTCAAATTTTCAATACCTTCAAGAGTCACTGATCTCGTGCATAAATCGCGGAAGAAACCACTTATCCCTGCAATTGCTTCATGAACATTTCGTGGTAATAGTTCCTTGAAGGCGAACGGAAGGAGGCGCTGCATCATTACATGGCAATCGTGGCTTTTCAAGCCAGTAAACTTTCCTTCCTTTCTGTCGATACAGTTACGCAAATTTGATGCGTAACCGTCTGGAAATTCCACATCGTTTGAAATCCAATCAAAGAACGCATCTTTTCCCGCTGCATCAAGTCGGTATATGGGAAAAGGAGCCCTACCATTCTCATCAACATGAAGTTCTGAACGAGCACATATATCGACTAAATCCAGTCTTGACTTCAAATTATCCTTTGTTTTACCTTGAACATTAAGGATCGTGTTCATGAGATTGTCAAAAAAGTTCTTCTCAATATGCATGACATCTAAATTATGCCTTAGCAGATGATCCTCCCAGTATGGCAGATCCCAGAAAATACTTTTTTTGTGCCAGTTATGTAGTTCTCCAACAGCATCTACCGGAAAACGCTCATGTCCACCGACTTCTGGCGTCCTTTCTGCACCAAAATCTCTTAGTTGTATCTTCAAATCTTTCCCACAAATTTCCGGAGGTGGACTGTCAAACACCCTCTTGTTCTTCGTAAACAAATTCCTACTCCTACGATATGGATGATCAGGTGGTAGGAATCTCCTGTGACAGTCAAACCAACACGTTTTCCTTCCGTGCTTTAGTTGGAAAGCATCAGTGTTATCTTGACAATATGGACATGATAGCCTTCCATGCGTTGTCCATCCAGACAACATACCATATGCTGGAAAATCACTTATTGTCCACATTAGTACTGCCCGCATTTGAAAGTTTTCTTTACACGAAACATCGTATGTTTCAGCACCTTGAGCCCATAGTTGTTGCAACTCATATATTAGTGGCTGAAGAAACACATCAAGTGATCTCTTAGGATGCTCTGGTCCGGGAACGAGAATCGAGAGAAACAAAAACTCTCGTCGCAAGCACAAGTTTGGGGGGAGGTTGTATGGTGTAAGAATGACGGGCCATAGAGAATACTGTCTTCCACTCTTGCCAAACGGACTGAAACCATCAGTACATAATCCAAGGTAGACATTTCTTCTCTCATACGCAAAGTCGGGATACTTTGATTGGAAATGCTTCCACGCTTTTGCATCTGAAGGATGTCTGATCTCACCATCTGTTGAGTGCTCCGCATGCCATCTCATTGGTTGCGCTGTGCGTTCAGACAGATACAACCTCTGCAACCTTTCCGTCAAAGGTAAATACCACATCCTTTTATATGGCACTGGAACTCTTCCACTCGTATCTTTATAACGAGGCTTTCCACAAAATTTGCATGTAACCCGCTGTTCATCCGCCCTCCAATAAATCATGCAGTTGTCGCTGCATACATCTATTACCTGATACGATAAACCAAGACCAGCTACGAGTTTCTGAACCTCGTAGTATGAACCAGGAGCTACATTATCCTCGGGTAGAATACCTTTTACAAAATCAGCAATCGCATCCACACAGTCTTCAGCCAAATTATAATCTGTTTTAATGCCCATCAATCTTGTAGCAGATGATAAAGCTGAATGACCATCTCTGCAACCTTCGTACAATGGTTGCTTTCCAGCATCCAACATATCATAAAATCTCCTAGCTTCTGCATTGGGTAAATCTTCCCCTCTAAAATGATCATTTACCATCTGCTCAGTACCTACACCATAATCTACATCCGTTCTAATTGGTTCTTCTAATCTAACCGCTGGCTGAGGTTCACTAGTACTACCATGTTCATAATCAGTTTCCCCATGATGATACCAAATTTTGTAACTTCGTGTAAACCCACTCAAATATAGATGAGTCCAAACATCCCACTCTTTAATAACCTTTCTATTTTTACAATTAGAGCAAGGACATCTTAACATACCTGTTTTTGCTTCCGGTTGTCGGTGAACTAACCCCATGAATTCAGTTATACCTCGTTGGTATTCTTCCGTAAGCAATCTCGTGTTCGGATCCAAATGAGGTCGATCGATCCAAGAACGAAAATAATTTGAAGAAGACATATTTTTTATGAATCAAATTCGTGTGTAAATAGAGTAAGAGGGAGGATGAAGATATGAAGTGAATGAAGAGGAAGAGGAGTGCTTGTATTTATAGTTTAAATCCTGCCGACATACCGAGGAAATTCCGACGGAATTCCGACGGACAAAACTTGTTCGTCGGAATTTCCTCGGAATTTTGTAAAATCCCCCAACGGCTCTCCAACGGCTATAATATTTCCTCGGAATTCATCGGTTTTTTCCGAGGAACACAGTTTTCCTCGGAATTTCCTCGGAATATTCCGACGGACTGTAGTTTCCTCGGAATTCCGTCGGTATATTCCGAGGAAATTCCGAGGAAACCCAAAATTGGGTTTCCTCGGAATTTCCTCGGAAATTCCTCGGTATATTCCGAGGATTTCATTTTCCGTCGGAATGTCCGTCAGAATATCGCTGTTTTCTTGTAGTGATACATTTATTGTATTTTCCATTTTTGAAAATTTGCTAGGCGTAATGTATGCAGCACATACAGACCTAGCGAGTTATTGAAAGGCGGAAAATCAGGGAGCAAGCGGGGCATAATTTTTTCAATTATTTAAATTTTTTAAATATATTCAATACGTAGCTCTAATACTTGTTTGTGCCCGTTATGACAGTGTATATATATGATGGTACGGTGGTTAGTCGCAATCGTCTAAACCTGAGATAAAAGGCAGAAGTAAGCTATTTTTGTGTTATTTTAATTATTTTATTAATGAATTAGAAAACAGTAATTTATCATTTCATCTTCTTCCTCAAATTTTCTTTTACCCAGACCTAATTTTGTAGCCGTTTTCATATTTTCAACACAAATCACCATTTTTAGCCATTTACTTCAATTAATCTTAGTTTCTTTTGCTACTACACTAAAATATGATAAATACACCGATCAAGGACACGAAATCGTCACAATAATTTTTTTACTGAACCAAGTTTTGAAGCGATTTTAAATAATGGCGACGGTGAAGCTCTGTCGAGTACTTTACCAGCGAGGAATCAACCGTTACGGCTGCGTTTTCGAACATGAATGTTCCACCGTCGTATTTCTTACTTTATAAACAAAACTAAAACTCCGTTCCAATATGTTCTGTTAGTCTTAGTCATCTGATAATGCATTAACCAAGATAAACCTTAGCACTCCGTATTAACACGCAGAGATGGTTACAAAGCACTCCAAAATTTAAAGATTATTTCATTTGGATCATCAATCTTCGAATCTGTATCTGATCCACAACTATTTTTTTTTGGAAATTACATGTTTACCACTTTCAAGGTACAACTTTTCATTTTTACCACCACTAAAGAAATATTTTAAAAAATGCTTTCTTCATTAAGCGGCAAAAAACTTTTATGCTCTTGTTCTTTACATATATAATAAATAAATATTTAAATAAATAAAATAGAAAAAGACAAAAATAGCACTAAATCAAGTTTTTGTTCCCAAACTAGCATTCAAGGTCAAAAGTCACAAAAATAGCACTTAATGTTTTATCAAAAGTCACAAACTTAGGGTTTAGAGTTAAAGGGTGGGGTTTAGGATTTAGGGTTTAGGGTTTAGGGTTTAGGGTTTAGGGTTTAAGGTTTAGGGTTTAGGGTTTAGGGTTTAGCGTTTAGGGTTTAGGGTTTAGAGTTTAGGGTTTTGGGTTTAGAGTTGAGAAATGAGGTTTTGGGGATAAGATTTCAAATTTTGAAAAATAAAAAAAATTAAAATTTTCAAAGGATAAACTTAGAAAGATGCTATTTTGGTCATTTTAGTTTTTGAGTGCTATTTTTGTGATATAAACTTAGAAATGTGCTATTTTGGAGATTTGCCCTAAATAAAAAACTAAAAAAAAATAAAAAATATTTTTTTTTAATTTTTTTCAAATTATACTATTTCGAAATTCAAGCCCTAAACACTAAAACTCAATTCTAAACCCTAAACCATCAATCCTAAATCCTATTTTTTTTAAATACGAACCCTAAACCCTGAAACATCAACTCTAAACCCTAAACCCCGAAACATCAACTCTAAACCCTAATCCCTAAACCTTCAACTCTAAACCCTAAAACGTCAACGCTAAACCCTAAACCCTAAACTTTAATTCTAAACCCTAAACTATCAACACTAAACCCTAAACCTTAAAAGTAAACTCTAAACCCTAAACCCTAAAAAAATAACCCTAAACCCTAAAACATCAACTCTAAACCATAAACCCTAAACCTTCAACTCTAAACCCTAAACCCTAAATCCTAAACCCTAAACCCTAAAACCCTAGAGTTTATGTTTTACGTTTAGGGTTTAGAGTTGATGTTTTAGAGTTTATATTTAAAGTTTTAGTGTTTTAGGGTTTAGGGTTCGAATTTCAGAAAAATATAGGGTTTAGAGTTTAGGGTTTACGTTTAGGGTTTAGAGTTGATGTTTTAGGGTTTAGATTTGAAGGTTTATAGTTTAGGGTTTAGAGTTGATGTTTCGGGGTTTAGGGTTTAGAGTTTAGAGTTTAGAGTTGATGATTTAGGGTTTAGAGTTGATGTTTTAAGTTTACACTAGACCCTGACCCGCGCGCCGGCACGGATTTGAATTTTCGGTTTTTGGTTATTTATTTAACTAAATAATGTATTTGTAATATTTGATGTATTATATTCACCAAGTAAATTATTTTTTTGGCATCTTAAACCATCTATTTACGATGAATATTCGATATCATATAAAAAAATTGAACAAATAGACGTAATTAGAGAATTGTAGACGATATATAAAAACAATGGTTATTAATGTAAAATATGAAAAAATATTATATTATGACTTAGTATGGCATAAAAGATTATAAATTAGTTATACATGTTTAAAGAAAATAAAATAATTTATAAACTTCTATGAAAAAATTAACATATAAAAAAGGGCGATGAATTAGTCATCAAATTGTAAATAATTTCATAATTTTATTAATAATAAATTATTTATAGTCTTTGTTTTTCGTCAAGATAATTATTAAATGTCCATAACATTAATATGTTAAAAGGCCATATTATGAAAGCCCATGTTGTAACCGTTTTTTTCCGGGAAGTGTAACAAAAAAAATTACATTTAACTCTTCGTTTTGTTTAAGTTTGTGTCGGTAAAAGATTAAAAAAAATTTCTCTATCTTTTTCAATGTTCAATTTGAAGCTTATTATGCGGAAATCATACGCAACTATAGGCAATTGGTTGGAATCTCTATATCTTTATATTCTTATAAATTTTAAATTTATTGTTTCCTCTTCTGCAAGCAAATCAATTACCGAAGTAATAGATCAATTGGTTGGAATCAAATCTATTCTTATAATTAGTGTAATTATGGTTAGAGTTTCTATATTTAATAGGTACATTAAAGATACGACATTGAAGATATTTTGTTTTGATTAATAGAAGATATTGGATTTTGAGTTTGTATTTATTGATTTGTTTTTTTATAAAGCTTAGAAATACATCCTATAAAAAAACGAAAACTATAGGTGGTTTGAATATTGTACATCGATCGATGCATGATGTACGTTGACTATATAAAACTTGAACATGATCATTTCAAACTAAAGTATAGGTAGGTTATATGCATTTGTTATATTGTAGTTAATATATTTTAAATATTACATAAGTCAAGTGATTCACGTTTTCGTAAAAATAAAATTCAAGTTCATTATTGGGTCGTACTCGTACGTAATAAGCTACATTAAATATAATGTATTTTTAGGTTCATTTAATGACATTAAGTTTAAATTTGATTAAGGAAAACTCATTAATTTAACTGGAAAAGACAAGCACTAAAATATGTAGGTTTATTTAATGACATTAAGTTTAAATTTGATTAAGGAAAACTCATTAATTTATCTGGAAAAGAATTTCCAAGCATTAAAATAGGTAGTTTAATTTAATTCTCACTGGCATGGAAGTGTAAATAAGTTAGAAAACTTAGGGGTATTTTTTAATGGGTACTTCTCTTTTAATAATAGAGATTAGTTAACCATATGTTTTTTTTTCAAAGTTAATCCAAAGGTTATAAATGTCTTTTACCCTTCAGATAAGGGTAAAAATGGTTAGTGTAAACATGAAAATTGGTACTTTGAAAATTGTATTTTTGGCAATTTTCCCTTTTTTTGGACAACTGATCCAGAACTATCTAGCTATTAATATCTGAATATATATATATATATATATATTTACTGTACATATGTTTCGGTCCATATAAATAAAGTTATTTTTTTTCAAAAATCCAAAATTAATATAAAATAACATTATTTTATTAAAAATAAAATGTTGTTTAATTTTTAAAAATCTAATAATATATAATCAATTTAATGTGATAATATTTAAAATTTACATAGGTTAAGGAAAATTTCATGTTTACGACTTTCATATTACCACTTTTCATCTTTACCGCCACTAAAGATACATTTTCAAAAATATCTTATTCATTAAGTGGCAAAAGACTCTTATACCATTGTTCTCTCTATATATAATAAATCATTATTTAAATAAATAAAAAATAAAAAAAATGTTTTTCGGATTATAATTTTTCAAATTCGAACTTTTTTTATAATTTTTTTTTTGCATTTTTTTCAAATTTTCTTTTTGAAAATCATAATTTTTTGTATTTTTTTTCAAAATTTCTTTTTGAAAATTATGTTTGAAACTATATTAAAATAATATAATGTTTTAAATATTTATTTATATATTTATTAGAATCCTAAATTTCACGTTCCAAAACTCCTACACCCCCCTCAACTCTAAACCCTATGTCTAGATTAATTAACCTTAGGGGTTATAAGAGTCTTTTACCCTTCATTAAAAGTGAGGGTAAAAATGGTTAGTGTAAACATAAAATATGGTACTATTAATGTGGTATTTGTGAAATTTTTCCTAAAATTAATAATTTTAATTTATATATACAACTTTTTACTTACATATTCATATAGGGGATCATTACGAAAATTCATTTTAAAAAATATTAATATTTGTTATTTGCATATTTTTTTATAGAATTACATATTATTATTTGTTTTATTCCTAAAGTTATAAATATCTGATTTTTTTTGTATTAAATCGAAAAGGATAACAAATCAAATCAAATTATACAGATTATAACCCATGTTCGGGAACGCGCTAGGCTCTAGTCGGACGGTCGGGTTGGGCCCAGCGCCTAAAGAGAAAATCGGGGATTAATCGGAAATTATGCGGGGCAAAAATTTTAGATTGTTTACTATGTTATAAAACATGTTAATCTTTGATTGTGTATAACATTAATACATTTTCATGTTTAAGATTGTACAAAACACATAAATAGAATATATAAATTTAATATAGTGTAATTTTCATCAAAATTATGAATATAAATGATATTTATAAAATTATAGATCTAATAAATTAATAAAAATATTATTAAAAATAAAATAAAATAAAAAAAAAAATAATTAAGAAAAATAGATTAGGCGGTCTAGGCAAAGAAAATCGGATATCCGATTTTTTTAACCGATTTGGCATAAATCAGGGCGTAAGAGTGACGCGTAACGCCCAGGCGGCTAGGCGGTCGACTTTTAGAACATGGATTATAACTAGATGGTAATCCACGCTGTACACGGAGTAAAATATTTTATTAGATTATTTATTTTATGTTGTATTAAAAGATTTGTTGTATAGCTTTTCTAGGGATTGATATTCATATATCCGTTTGGATTCAATTTATCTATTCGGATTTCAGATTTTTAAAGTTAGAAATTTAAATCGTATTTGAATATTTACAAATTTTGATTTGGTTTTGGTTCGAATCATTGCTGATTCGGTTCGGATTCAAGTTCGGGTACCCATTTTAACTACGTATTTTTTTAACAAAAATTCAAATATACTTAAATCTTCAAAATCCAGAAATAAAATAATATAAAACATAAAAATTTAAATAATGTAAGACTAAATATTTAAATTTACATAAAAATTAGTTCAATTTAAATATTTGGATGGAGAACAAATAAATATTTTCAGTATTTTGAATATTTTCTGGTGTTTTAGATATTTACTTGTGACTATGGTTATAATTTTTAGATGTTTTCATATTTTTGAATATCTTATAGAAATAAAATAAAATAATTAACATATTAAAATATATAATTGTGATTTAGATATTTTTGGTATCTAAAATATTTTAGTTTGTATCAGATTCGGATCTTTTTTTTTGATATTAAACTTTTAGATCCACGTGAGTATTTAATCAGTTTTAGTTTGTGTTTAGTATTACTTTTAAATCTAGTTCAATTTGGTTCTTTGGATCCAGATATTTTTCACAGACTTACTTTCTTCTAATAATATAAAGCAAAATAACATAAATTTAGAACAAATATTCTAGGCTTGTTTAACATACATAATTATTGGACCATACTTAATAATACCAATAAAAATGGTTGGGCGTCGTGTCAATATTGTTGGGCATGTTGCAAAACTGACGTAGTCTATACCATTAACGTGTATTTTCTTATAAAAATTCTTGGTAAATATAATAAAAACACGAGTCAATCGAGTGAAAATTTTTAGAGTTGCGTAAAAAATAATGTGATCTCTTCAGTCGGCACCTGAATTCTGTTTTTCTATCGATTTCATGAACTTTTTTTCTTTTAAAGCTTTTTCTGATTTCTTATTTTTTCTAGTAATCTGATTATGTTTCTAATTCTTGGTATGATATGAAAACTTCATACAGAAAAGTAATATTTGGCTAAACTAAAGATACGACTCTGTGTATGATGTTTTTACCTTAATTTCCTTAATGCATAGCCAATCACAATATTTATAACCTTCGTGTACAGAAACCTCAACCATGGTTAAGTTCGGCAAGATACAAAACTTTTAATTTCTATAAACATTCTCATTTCAGCATTTTAGCTTATGGGAATCTTAATATTTTTGTAATTTTTTTCTTTCAAAATGATATTATTCATTAGTAGTAGAGAGATACATGCAGTTCACTAATACAAATGTTAAAAATGCAGTAGCTAAAAATAAACTGATTAAAAGAAATTAGTATAAACACTTTAAATTATCTACAGTGGAGTTAAAAAATTAGTGTGTGAACGCATTAATTGTTAAACGATTGTAAGACCGACACGTCAGTATACTCAAATTTAAATCGACGTAAGGTTCACACGTGTCCAATGTAGTGTGAAAACATTAAATAACAATGTTTTATATTAAGGGATAATAAAATAAATAATGAATGTTGCCTAGAAAAAACATAAACTTTTTTTTTTTTTTTGAAACACCGAAAAAACATAAACTTTTTGTATGATTTATATAGTCAACTGCTCTTGAATTCTGGATAAGGTTAAACTAAGAAACATCTGGAGCACTAACGGCACAATTCATGCTGCCACCGAACTTGGTAACGGAATAAGTCAAACTCTAAAATATATAGAACACTCATACGATATTACATTTGATTCAGAATATTGAAAGTTTATCATAGATAAGATACTCAAGTTGATATATAACGTCACTTCTGCATACATTATTTAATCAAACTAAAAGCAGTTGGATTGGCCGGAGTATAGTTTTTTTTTGTGATTCTTCAAATAATAGTAGTGGAAGCTTATAATAAGAAGAAGAGGATAATATCCCCTGTAATTACTTTGCATATGATTAAATTTGTGTATGTACTATATATATATATATATATATATATATATATATAAAGATATCAAGACAAGGAGGACCATGAACATATAAAATAACATAATAGAATTTGCTAAATAGATTAGTATAATATAGTAATGGTATATACCCACGGTGTCTCGATGGATATCCTCATATCCCCGACTCTGAGCAGTAGTTGATAAGTCTATTTATCAATTTAGCTTTGCCCGAAGAAAATAAGTTGCCTTCTACGTGATACATTTATGCAAAATTCTATTAGAAAATGCGAAAAGCTCACGATGTTATTATTCGTTGTTATACACCTATAACTTAAAGTATTAACTAGTTTTCTTATAAATAAAACAGAAGAGGTGCTATTATATTTTGAGTTATTTTTGGGTTCACCCCCTAGGATGAACCTCTAGATTCACCAGCCAATAGGATTTCATTATTTCAAATTCGATATCTTTTAAACAAGGAAACAAAATATTATCAAGTTATATTATGTTTTTTTTTTAAAGTAAAAAAAAATAGCAGCTACAGAAAAAAAGAATTAAAAAAATCTTTTTAACATCGTCAGCAAAACACTAAACCCTAAATCCTAATCCTTAAACCCTAAATCCTAAACCCTAAACCCTTGGGTAAACCTAAATCCTTGGATAAACCCTAAACCCTTGGGTAAACTCTAAACCCTTGGGTAAACTTTAAACCCTTGGGTAAACCCTAAACCCTTGGATAAATCCTAAACTCTAAATAAAAACACTAAACCCTAAAACTTTAAACCCTAAATCCTAAACCCTAAACCCTCGAGTGTTTAGTGATTTTGATTTAGAGTTTAAGATTTATCCTAGAGTTTAAGATTTATCATAGAGTTTAGGGTTTACCCAAAGGTTTACGGTTTAAGATTTAGGGTTTAGGGATTAGGATTTAGGGTTTAATGTTTTGCTGACGACGTTAAAAATATTTTTTTGTAATTACTACTATTTTTTATTTATTTCTTTTTATCTTTTAATTTTAAAAAGATAATATAATTTGACAATATTTTGTTTCATTTTTTATAAGATATCGAATATAAAATAACACAATCCTATTAGTTGGTGAACCTTCACCACCCTAGGGGGTGAACCTAAGAATAATTCTTATATTTTACCCCTCTGTATAGCAATGTTTTATATGAACCTGAGATGTCATGGGAATCTTATATTTACATTTCAAAAAACTGACACACACAAATATATTAATATTTGCAATGCTAGTTGAATAGTTAAATACTAATGTCATCTTAAAGCAAGAAAAATAGCTACTTATATTTCTCAAGAAAAAAGCTACTTATATACATGTATAATGTATGTGTCTATAATATGTGTTATGTACAGTAATCAAACGAAACCAATACGTAAAAATATGTTTTTATATCGTTGGAGTGTTTGCTTCTTTTACCATATATCGTTGTTATCTACCGATTGAACCTCGTTTGAAATTTTTACATTTAGAAAAACTAACTTAAGATAACACCGGACCAACCTATACGTTATATTTTATGTATATATTCATAATATTTTGGAAAAATTCCTTATGGAACTTCCATGTATGTATGGGAGGAAGCAGACGAATGTGATCCCTCCTAGATCACGACAAAATGACCATCCAACCATGTTCTCGAATAATTTCTGTCCAAATACAGCCAACCTGATCAGAAATCATTATCAATTTAACTTGTTATATTTTTTTTTTTTTTTGCCATCTAAAGTTTATTAAAAGGCAAAGCCCATAAAACGAAACCACAAGGTTACAAAGATAAAGCCCAGAAACACATAGGCGAACCAAACCGCAAACCATTTTTGGGCCGTAAGCCCATCATCCTAAACCCAAATGCGCCGCTTCATTCACTCAAGGTTCGTGAACGGGACGTGTGTCAAGATCCTCACTGCGAGGGACCACGCATCACCCGGCCGCCACGTGTTGACCGAACCACCATCAGAGAGGCACGCGTCGAAAAATCGAAGCCCCACCTCTTCACCGGTATGCAAACCACCGTCGCCACAATCCTCGGAAATCCACCATAAGTCGACAACCGCTTCCGCCAGGATCAAAGAGAAAGCGCGACCAAATCTCCACCCTGGAGCCCAAACCCGTTGAAGCTATTGATCTCGAAACATCGATCTACGCTTTAAGAAACATCAAACGTCTATGATCGAACCAAAAATCAACAAGAATATTCAGAACGAGAGTCGATTGGACAAAGGAACAGCAAAAGCGTAGATCGAGAACTGGTTCCAGATCAAATCGGAGAAGAAGCCGGAGAAAGGACGGTGCTATCAGAACCACCGCTCTCCCGGAGACGATCGCCGGCGAAATCCGGTGCTGTTAGAGCCACCGTTTCCCGGAAACGAAAGCTGGCGACAGCGGTGTAAAAGGTATCACCGCTTCCCAGAATTAAGCTCGCTAACCGGAGATAAAATTGATTGAACCTCCGGAAGAGATTTCATCTCGATCCTTCCTCTGTGACTGATTTTAGAGAGAAGACAGAGCAAAAGGAGAGAGAAATCTTTTCGAATTCATTTAACTTGTTATATCTAAGCAGAGGAAAAAAACAAAATATTAGTATAAGAATATAAAATCGAAACCAGCTGAGCAATAATAATATATGCTTCCTCTTGATTTAAAAGATTGATATTTAGGATTTTGCACACATATTGATAAAAAATAAGATATATTTTAATTTATTAGTTTTTATTAATTTTATTTGTTTCCCAATATAGTTTTACCACTCATATTTTAAAATTTTAATTTATGTTTAAGTTTTAAATCAAAATGTGTTAACTAAAGCCAAAATATCAATATTGGATTATTAATCCAATTTTTAAATTAGACGGATAGATTTCAGAATCAAACATACAAAATTCAGAATCAAAATAAATGGATTTGCAATAAATTCAGCTTTATAATAAAACAAAGTATATAAAAAGTAAACACATTCATATATCATATGTTTATAAAATCTCTCAACGTATCTGTTGCTATTGTGGTTCTCACTTGATTGACATGTTCTCTTTGCTGATCTTGAGTTACAAGATTTTTTTCATCATTGTTATTAACTTCTTCAAGATTTTCAACATCATCAGAGTCTTTTTCTTCAGAAAAATTATCTGTTCTACAAAACTTCTGAAAAAAATTATATAACCCAACACACGCAAGTATGATCTCTGTTTGTGTTTTGTAAGGAAAAGGAGGTGCAAATTTAAAAATTAAAAACCGAGATTTGAATATACCAAAAAATCTCTCGATAACATTCCTCAAGGAAGCATGACGATGATTAAACAGCTCTTTATCATTCTGAGGAGTAGAATCCTGACCAGAAAACTCTTGTAGTTGGTATCGAACACCTCAATATGAAGCTAAGAAATTCCGGCGATTTGCAAAATCGCAGTCAACTAGATAAAATTTTCCTGATATTAAACACTAAATAAAATAGTTAATTATCTGGAAAATATGTATGATTTACAATATATTTATATATATGTACCTTGTGTGTGTATAATGAAGATTATATAGAAATCATGACACACGTATTATGGAAAACGGAAAATCAATAAAGAAATAATAGAAAATAGAAAATCAAGAAATATAGCTTGTTCAAAAGAAGCATTTTACAAACGATGACATATTCTACTAAAAAATGGAAGCTGGTATTAATAATAGAATATTGCATAATGAAAGTGCTTATGGCTTAATCAAATCCTTATATTGAATAACACCTAATTTTGAAATCTATTTTAAAATCATAGAACCAATAACAATGAATTTGAATACAGATTTTAAAATCATAGAACCAAAATCTAGTTTTTCTTTGAATTTCCAAATCCATTAAAATGTACAAACAAATAGATTTGTACAGAGTTAGTTTAATCTTTAAAAATCTTAGATCATTTAATAATTGTGTAAAAAGTCGTGTGTAAAAAGTCGTGATTAAATTCCTATTGAGAAGTTAGTTTAATCTTTAAAAATCTTAGATCATTTAATAATTGTGTAAAAAGTCGTGATTAAATTCCTATTGAGAATAATATGCTCTTCAGATGAGAATTAATTTACAATCAAATAAGAGTTAATTTAATATAACTTGGGTTCGCCATAAAAGTATATACATGCCTCCGAACTCGAAACCTTCCAATTATTAAAAAATGTTCAGTTTAGAGTTTATTGCTCATCACATAGTCCATACCTGTGAGATATCAAACTAAGTCATGCGTTGAAAAATTAGACAACAAGTGTCAAATATATAAAGAGATGTCCAAGTCTAACTAGTACAAGGACTTTTGGGAAGAAAACCAAAATTAAATCCATGCGAACCAGCCTCTAAGACCCAAAGTGGACAATATCGTACTAATCAGATAACATAGAGTTGGACATGAGATTTAACAATCCCAACAATTGGTGTCAGAGCGGTTGACGAGAAATCTGCAAGAAGATCGAAATACCCTTCGAGAGATGAATGGTAGGTATCCTATGAGTTAGAAATGAGAGGTGTGTGGCAGATATCAAGTCAGAAGATCCTGGAAGCTCCAGGTGTGGGACACAAGATGAGCGTGGTTTTTAGTTTGAGAGGGAGAATGTGAGATATCAAACTAAGTCCCACATTGGAAAATTAGACAAAAAGTGTCTAGTATATAAAGAGATGTCCAACTAAGTCCCACATTGGAGAATTAGACAAAAAAATGTCTAATATATAAAGAGATATCCAACTCTAATAGTACGAAACCTTTTGGGAAGGAAACCAAAAGTAAATCTATGCGGATTTACCAATTAGGTCCAAAGTGGACAATATCATACTAATCAGATAATATAGAATTGGACAACAATACCTAGAATCCATTTTTGTTTAACCATGATTTCTATTTTCTGCGGCATACTTTTTTTGACAAAAGTGCAATTGTGTAGAAACTTATGTATTTTAACATTTTTTTTATAACTGTGATGTGATTCTAAAGGTTTTTTAGATTCAAAGACTTACCACGAGGTCTGCAGGATCCACGTTTTCTTACCACTTGACACGTTTCGGGTTACTAAGAAAAATTGAACCCATGGCGATATTCAAAAACTGTGAACTCTTTACCACTAGACCAAGAACACTTGATTTTTAACATTGTCATTAGAAGCATTAAGATTTTATCAAGTGAATGCTATTCTTTTGGGAAACATAAGCTCGAAACATTCTGATTTAACCAAAACATGTTAAAATGTAAATTAAAAAAAACATGTTAAAATGTTTGTTTTAACTCTTGTTTTTAATATATATATATAATATAACAATAGCACATATATATAATATTTTAAAATATTTGTTTATATATTATAAGCTAGGAGAATTATTATAAACCGATAACTTTACATATTTTACAACACATTTAACAATTTTACTTAACACTTTACGGAGATGTATTTATTGTTAATGAACTCTTAATTAAATTATCGAACCAATGGGTGTTTATCTACAAATATAAACTATAGTATGAAAAAGAAGAAAAATAGTGTAGTGTATATAATATATGGGCCTGGAAGCCCAGAAGAGAAGAAGAATGCGCGTGAAAACAACTCTAAATCTCCTGGGATTATTCCACACTTGGTCTCCTCCAACAGTTTTTCTTCAGCTCCAATCAAATTTTAACGGAAGAAATCGATCTACCGGTGGAGTTTGAGGAGGAGATGGTGTCACCCGAAAACGCTAATTGGATATCCGACCTTATCGATGCGGACTACGGAAGCTTCACCATCCAAGGTCCTGGTTTCTCTTGGCCCGTTCACCAACCTATTGCCGTTTCTTCTAACTCCAGGTTTCTCTTCTCTCTAACTGATTCAATTAGAGTTCCGATCTGATCTTACCAGCTTCTGATTGATTTGGGAGGAATCAGTGTAGCCGATCAACTTCAGCTTGCTACTACTCGCATGCTGGTCAACGTAAACCCTAATTGCTTGCGCACATGTTGGCATATTCGGCCTAAAAATGTTATTTTTCAGGGGTTTTCTGAAAAAATGAAAGTTAAATTATGGAGTTTGTAATTTGAGTGGCTAAGTTGTTAAGCTTGTGGGATTGTTTGAGTAGGTTGTGGAGACGAAACTTAGATTCTTAGTGTTATCTTTGTCATCTGAAAAATACATTTTAAGCTTAAAGGTTGACTCTTTAGCTGGTGAGGTATCCTTGCAGTTGGGTAAATGACATTAAGTCTTCAGGAGAGTTCTTGTGTTCGTTTATCTCAAAGTCAACTCTGTGTGTGTGCCTGACATGTTTTTCGTGCACTTCTCACATGTTCCTTGATTCGGGAATCGATTCATCACTATCACTTTGTTTTGTGGGAATTAGATTCCTTTTGTGGATAGTGCCTTTCCATCTGAGTTGCTAGTTTGACCTTACCATGTCAATGTTTTTTTGAAAGGTTCTTCTTCCTTGAAAGTGAGCGTATATGTAAGTTCTTGAGATTCCGCTTTGAGATAGATGAGTGTTAGAACGATTTATGGTAAGTTCCCTTGGATTGTTTGCATTGTATTAATAACTTTTTGGTTCCTTTTGGATCAGCGCGGGAGTTGATGGTTCGGCTGGAAATTCAGAAACCAGCAAGGAACCTGGCTCCAAGAAGAGGTAAGCCTTCTTCTGGTAAACTCCACACGTCACACCTTTATTCAAAAAGACTGTCTGGACCATGTAACTCTAGCAACTTCTGCAATTTAAAACTTCGTATTGGCTCTCTCTTGAAATAGTTTTTGGCTTGATAAGGTCTCAGAAAAACAATCCTGGTCATTACTTTTTTTTTGCAGGGCAAGATGTGAATCATCCTCTGCCACTAGCTCGAAAGCATGTAGAGAGAAGCAGCGCCGAGACAGGCTGAATGACAAGTAATCTTTTCAACTTGTTGTATATCCTTCTCTTTCCTACTGTAGGAACTGAAAATTATCGCCTTTTGAAATGAATAAAGGTTTATGGAATTGAGTGTAATTCTGGAGCCTGGAAACCCTCCCAAAACAGACAAGGCTGCAATCTTGGTCGATGCTGTCCGCATGGTGACACAGCTACGCGGCGAAGCCCAGAAGTTGAAGGACACCAATTCAAGTCTTCAGGACAAAATCAAAGAGTTAAAGGTAGAAATTTTTCTTCGACTTGTAATCCATACTGTCACCATGCATGCTTACTACTAGGTTCCTTGTGATCTCGATCAGACTGAGAAAAACGAGCTGCGAGATGAGAAACAGAGGCTGAAGACAGAGAAAGAGAAGCTGGAGCAACAGCTCAAAGCCATGAATGCTCCTCAACCAAGCTTCTTCCCAGCTCCACCTATGATGCCAACTGCTTTTACTTCTGCTGCGCAAGGCCAAGCTCCCGGAAACAAGATGGTGCCATTCATCAGTTACCCAGGAGTTGCCATGTGGCAGTTCATGCCTCCTGCTTCCGTCGATACCTCTCAGGATCATGTCCTTCGTCCACCAGTTGCTTAACTTGGAGAAAAAAAAATCATCGACTGGTTTGCTTCTTGCTTCTGCTGAAAAAAAAAGAAAAGTCCATTTGTTTTACTCTCCTCTTTCTCGGCTTTCTTAGTCTTATCGTTGCCTTTGTTTTATCGTGTTATGGTCGTTTGAATAACTGTTATCTGCTGAACAACTGTAAACTCCAATTGCTTGGCGCAATGTTATCTATTTACATGTAAATTTAAGTAGAGTTAGGCAGATGGCTCTTACATTAATATATAGAATGTGTGTTTTTTTTTTCTCGCCATTAGAGTTTGGAAGTACAAAAGAATTAGAAACAGAAGAGACTGCAAAAACATGACCAGTGAATTTGCAGAAAAGTTTGCTCCTATGAATTGATCTGGGAATCTCTTCTCTGGTTCTTTTAGCCAACGTGTGAACTTAGTTTGTATGTGATTATTATTATGATGCTCTAACGTGACAGCTCTTGATGAACCTATCAGAGGGATCAAGATACTTAGCCCAAAGAGGACGTAGATGAGGAAACGCTATATCAAGCCAAGGCTTAGCTCTTCCATTGAAATGAACAACAGCTGCACTTTCAGCATCAGAAAAGCTTGTTTTCTCTTGGTACCCGAGACCAAGCATATGCCAGAACGGATCTATGGTCTGGACATGGCCGTGGAAAGCTATCAACCCTGGAGGCAAGGTTCCCAGCTGCCACAAACTCAGGTCTGACTTTAAGTTCTGCAACACATACAAGAAAATGGACTAAGTAAAGTTGCTTGATAGTGTTTGCTCGCTAGTTAGTTGTTTTGGTTTACCTCGTCGAGCCAATGATAGTAAGTGGAGGTAATGTTAGTCTCTCTCCAAGCCGCTAGATCGAAAACATTCATCCCGTAAGCCCAAGCACATTCCTCAGGGTCGAAGTTTCTGGCAATGATCGGGTTTGAGAAATTGAGGTAACTCTTGAACTTCTTTGACATGACAAACTTGTCTTCTCCTTTACATGTCTCCACTGCTCCATTAACTTTCCCATCCATGTCAATGTCCCAAAGTGGTGAAAGATCAGTTTGGATCACAATGTCATCGTCTAGAAACACAACCTTGTTTAGGCTCGGAAACAACTGCAAAGACAAAGAAGTTGTAAGTCTAATGTTCAGAGCATTCTTCACTGTCACACGTATCAAGTTTACCTCTGGTAGATGAATACGGATGTGATTCATCATGGAGTTGTATTTAGGGCTAAGAGCTTGTAACTTAGCAGCAACAACAACTGGGTTCTCGTTGTTATTAGCCACAATGACCGATGATCCGCCTCTGAACTGAGACCTCACTCTCTGATCCTTCTCCATAGCTTCTAAAACCGGAACTTTCCCTTTCGATAACCAATCAAAATGATGCAAAGCCTTGACCTCAATTATCGCTGGAGACGGAGGATGCAATGAGAACCAAGCTTGCATAGGGAAATAAGTTTTCCTATCAGTTATGATGTGAAGAACGATCTTATGAGGCCTTAAAGAGTTCTGAACCAGAGACTTAGCCACGACCGAAGCTGCAAGTACATTGTCCGAGGCCAAGACAAAGTGAAAGTAGTTGTTGTCGACTAAGGTTGGAACTAGTTCGGCTTCTGGAAGCTGGAGGCGTGCTGCTGCGTTTATGGAATGTTCGTTGGCTAGTTTGAGAGCTAAACAGTGAAGTTGTTTTGGTATGCTGCTTGATGCGACGTGTCGGTATAAATACTCTTGGATCTTAGCGGTTCTTGTTCTCTGTTCCATCAGTGTCACCATTTCTTTAAGCTTTTGTGCAAATTCTCTTGCGTCTGATTTGCTTCTTTTGACTTCAGAGATGAAATCTTCAAGTGTTTGTGGTATGTCTGATCTTCCTTTTAGCTCTTCTTCACTTAGAGGCTGTTCCAAAACTTGGTACATAGCTTCTGGGACATTCTAGAAATAACCAAAGAACATTAACCTTTTAACACTAATAATCTAATATGCTCAAGATACTAAAACTGAAGTTAGAGTAACCTACACCAGTCTCAACCCTTCTTCCTAAAAGCTTTGGCTTTAGTCTTTTTCCCAAGCAAGCTGTTTATCAAAAAAAAAAGAAGTTATATTGATATTTTACATAAATGATTTACAAAAATCGCATTTACATATTTTAATTAGCAAAAATTGTGACAAAATGAGCAACAAACAGAGATTTTATTCAAAACGAAATCAATAGTTCATTATTTAAAATATCTGGATTTAGAAAATAAATAAATGAAGGGACAAGAACTAGTTACCAAGAGAGGAGCAAGGAGAGGCACCGTCGATAGTATCAACGGTGGAGAGAAGGAAGACGAGCCGGAGAAGAAAAGTAAAGAAGAGCAGAGAATAAAACATCATTTGATACGAGAATCTTCTTGAACCAACCTTCACTTTTATGAACTCTCTTAGTCCTTTCCCTTTGACGACCGTCACATGTCTCAAGCTTGGAGATATATGTAACTGCATCTCTTTTATGTCTCTCTCTGTTCTTTTCTGAACGTGGGTTTGTCTGAAAGGAGATGGATGTCGAAAAAGGATCTTACGTTGTTATGTATTGTATGAGTATTCAAAAAGGGTCTACGTCATTTACCTAACCTTGCTTTGTGTTGAGGTTATTAATGGCAGATCGTATCTGATTCATGTGACGAAAAGGTAATGTGTGTTTGTTAGAAACTTAAACGTAAAAAGACTACGGTTTAAAATGTGATGTGATTTTCTTTTTGTATTTGCATGAAACGCTTCGGTTTTCTCCGGTTTACGTAGTCTTTTTTACTTATTAAGTATACGAATTCACTGAATCTCACGGTTTTTGTGATTTATAAACCGGAATGTCATAAATAACCGCGGAAGCTCAACAGAACGTTGTTTGATTATCCGTAGACCAGGTTCTGTTTGATATAAGCCGGTTCAGTTTGGAGATTTTAGCACATGTTTTAAAATATATAGGGAGTGTAGATGAAAAGGAGCTATTCGGTGGTTACAAGACATAGCTTTACCTCTAAATAAAGTCTTTGAACAAAGACATTGGAGCTTCAACTTCAGAATTTACTTTTTGAGGACTAATTTCTTCGATAATTTAGACAGCTACCCATTTCTCGTAAGTTATTCAATCTCGCCCCCACCCAAAACAAAGTAATTTGGAGATTTAGCGCAAGTCTTTTTGTAGTACTACTTTAGCCTTTCCTTTGTTAGTTCTGTTCTGCACGCTTCAGTTTTCTGCTAGTTATGGATACCTTTGGGGCCTAGGTATACAGCCTTGATAACGTACAAGTTCCAATCTAATATCTTGCATGATTTTGTTTATAAAAGCTCAGTTTATATGGTGTTAGATCATGTTAACATACATTATATGAAGAGAGTGAGACAATGAGATCAACGTAACCAAAGCAAGCCGTATATAGGAATCTACCAACACTTAAATATATTCACAAGTTACAGTTTGGTGTAAGCCCATGCTTGATTATTGCCAGGGCTGCACTGCTTGAAACCTAGGTTTCGAGTTGACACAGACTCTATAACATGACACAAAACCATTGACACAGACTCTATAACATGATTCTTTTAGGGAAACTCGAGTTTGTTTTCTTACAGTATCTTTTCTTGCTTGTCAATCCAAGGCTCTATGAATTCAGATAACTGAGTTACATTACAGATACCACAGAGCCTTGACGGCTTTGAACCTAACACTAGATGGGCAATGATGAATATGATGGTTAATCTCTCTTTGATACTCTGCATTTGATAGGACTATCAGAAGCTTCTTCTTCTAATGAGAATGATCCAGAGACTTGGCATGCTCAGGTAAGGCCTCATTTGTTCAACTGTGATGGTGCAGAAGAGATCTCATTTTCTTTCTATGATTGGATCTCTTAGGTTTTCCGTTCAATTGATTCAAGCTCAGTCAAAGGGTTTCCAAAGGACCCAAAGGAGGCTTCTGGAAGAGTAAGCACAACTCCGAACATGTTGTAACTTTGTCTTCTTTACTCACCAACATGTTGCTACTCTACTGATTATATATATGTGTTTGTGGTCAGAATCTTCTGTGTGGGAAGAACATACTCATTAACATGAGCATACATGCAGCTTATGTTAAGGCCATAAGATCTGCTCAGCATTTCATCTACATTGTGAACCAATATTTTCTTGGATCATCATTCAACTGGGATTCAAACAAGGACTTGGGTAAGTAACTGTGAGCTTTTAAGGGCAAGTTCAGTTACTCAATAGTTGCTGTAATAACAAAGGAGTTTTGGTATTGCAGGTGCAAACAATCTAATCCCTATTGAAATGGCGCTAAAGATTGCTAACAAAATTAGAGCAAGGGAGAAGTTTGCTGCTTACATTGTCATTCCAATGTGGCCAGAAGGTGCTCCAACAAGTAACCCTATACAGAGGATTCTATACTGGCAGGTAAAATAGTTTGTCCATTATTTGCTAAATGATGTCATCTCGATTAATACTGACATCCTTTTCATGATAATTGCAGCACAAAACTATGCAAATGGTGTATCAAACCATCCACAAGGCACTTGTGGAAGTTGGACTTGATGGACAGTATGAGCCACAAGACTTTATAATATGATAGGCAAGCCAAATGATTTCAAAAGCATAATAACCTAACAAATTTTTGATTATGATAAACATACGAACACTAGGTCAAGAAAATTATACAAACACGTTACTCTTCGTTTCCAAAAAGGACCAAACCTCTATTCAGTTTCAAATTATACTTCTGTCTTATGTAGATTAGTTTTTATTTTTACTTTTTTAAAGTTAAGACAATGATTATTTTCTAAGGCCATGAGTGATTTAATTTGAAATCATTATATACAAGAGAGAAAAACTAACAAGTAAAAATACTTTACTTTTACAGAGAACCATAAAATGTTACATTTCCAAATTTTCGTAGTCCTTACTTTTTTTAACGACATATTCGATCAAATAGCTTAAAAATATGTCATCAAACGTTTGTGACATATTCGATCAAATAGCTTAAAAACCCAAAAGCTTAATAAAGTATACGTACCACACGTATGATCGAATATGTCACAAGATCGAATATGTCACAAGAACATTTTGTGACATCTGCATGATTGATGACATGCAGATTGAGGACAATATGTCATCAATCATGTCATCAATCATCCCTCTGTCCTCATCATATGTCACAAGATGTCACAATATGTCATCAATCATGCAGATGTTCTTCCTCTGTCCATCGAGTTCCTACTGTTGAGAATGAACTAAACTAGACAAAGATCATAGGTTAGCTATGGATGAATGATGAGGCGAGTCATAGTTTCTATTGGACTTAGAGGATTAGGCATTCCCGGTTTGTATCTGGTTTGGATCAATTCCGGGTTTGTTCTAAGAGTCTAATTAGAAGTCCGGTTTACTTGTAAACTCTCGGTATATAAGAGAGTAGGTAGAGCTGTGATGTTATCGTTGTTCTCATTCATCTAGAAGCGTAGGACTGAAACGAGCTCAGGGTTGTTGAGTCTCGAGAGAAAGATCATTCTAGTGAATTGCTGGATTGAGTCTGGCCCCAGTGATTAGTTCTCCATATCGGAGAGATACACTGGGTAAACACTTGCTGTACGTTTTGTTTCTTGCGTGATTTGATAGAGAGAGAGAGTTAGGTGGTAGAGATTCTCAGATCAAGATCGATTCAGAGCTTAGAGGCTTGAGCAATTCTTGATTAGTTGCAACAAGTGGTATCAGAGCGAAGGTTGTTGAGATCTGCAACAATGTCGAAGTCGATGACTCGAGCAGAGCGACTCGAGGTGGATCGATTCGACGGCACCGGTGACTTCTCTCTATGGACGATCCGTATGATGGCGCACTTCGGAATCTCCGGATTGAAAGAAATTATACTCTCAGATAACTTTGAGATCGAAGTTTCGCAGACGAAGGAAGAGGGAAAGAAAAGCAATGGAGATGAAGATCTAGACAAAGATCAAGCAGCGAAGACGAAGACGACGACCTTGGATCCAACTAAATTGGAGAAGGATGATCGAGCGAGAGATATGATAATCTTGAACATCAGCGATCATGTATTAAGAAAGATCAAGCATTGTGCAACTGCGGCGTCAATGTGGTCATTACTGGAGAGGCTTTACATGTCGAAGTCACTCCCAAATAGGATCTTTGTGCAGTCACTGTTCTATACATTCAAGTGTGATGGCTCAAAGACAATTGATGTTAATGTTGACGACTTCTTGAAGATAGTCACAGAGATGAGCAGCTTGAATGTAAACGTGACGGATGAAATACAAGCCATTGTGTTCCTCAGCTCCCTACCGGGAAGTTATGATCAACTGAAGCATACATTGAAGTATGGGAAAGATTCCATAACCTTGGAGGAAGTTATCTCAGCTGCAAGATCGAAGCAGAGGGAGATCAACGAGAGTAGCAGAAACGAGAAAGGTTCTGCAACAGTCCTGTATACACATGATAGATGAAGATCAAGCCGTAGAGAGTCTAGTGACTCCAGAGGAGACAGGCCAAGGGGCAGCTCAAAGCAGCGCAAAGTTACTTGTTGGTATTGCAAGAAGGAAGGCCATGTCAAGAAGGATTGCTTTGCGAGGAAAAGGCGAATGGAGACTGAAGACAGTGGAGAAGTAGCTGTGGTGATTGGAGAAGTTGAGCAGATGAGTGCTTTACACTCATCATCAGATGACGCTCTAGACAATTGGGTTATAGACTCAGGGTGTACTCACCATATGACCTGCAGGCGAGACTGGTTTGTGGAGTTCACAGAGATAGGACCTACGAAGGTCTTGCTTGGAGATTATCATTCCATCGAGACTTCAGGGCGTGGAACCATACGACTAAATACAAAGGGAGGATCTGTTAAACTCATGAAAGATGTTAGATATGTACCAACTCTCCGTAGAAATCTGATTTCTACGAGTACTCTTGACAGGTTAGGATTTACCCATTCTGGAGGAGAAGGGAAGATCGTGTTCAAGAAGAATAACAAGGTGGCGTTTCAAGGGAGCTTGAAGAACGGCCTATATATACTTGATGGAGAGACAGTAACATCAGAAGCATGTCATGTAGAGAAAACTCAAGAAGTATCCTTATGGCATAGTAGACTTGGTCATATGAGTTATAGGAATATGCAGGTTCTAGTGAAGAATGGTGTCTTGAAGAAGAGAGACATTGGAAAAGAGGCAATGTGTGAGCATTGCGTAGTGGGTAAGGCAAAGAAGGTGAGCTTTGAGGTGGGACAGCATAGCTCCAAACAAGTGTTGGAGTATTTACATGCTGATCTCTGGGGTTCACCAAATGTCACACCGTCAATGTCTGGTAGCCAATATTTTCTTTCAATTGTAGATGATTTCCCTAGAAAACTATGGATATGCTTGCTTAAAACTAAGGATGAGACGTTCACTAAGTTTTGTGAGTGGAAGCTATTAGTTGAGAATCAGGTTGATAAGAAAGTAAAATACTTACGAACTGATAATGGTCTAGAATTTGTCAATAATGCGTTTAACGAGTTGTGCATGACAAATGGTATTACTAGACACAGAACATGTACATATACGCCTCAGCAAAATGGGGTAGCCGAGCGAATGAATAGGACCATCATGGAGAATGTTCGATGTTTGTTGAACGAATCTGGATTACAAGAGGCATTCTGGGCAGAGGCTGTTAATATAGCAGTGTATATGATCAACCGATCACCTACAGCATCTATACAGTTCAAATCACCCGAAGAGGTTTGGTTAGGTAAGCAACCTGGTTATAAACATATGAGGCATTTTGGGTCTGTTGTGTATGTTTATGCAGATCAGGGGAAGTTGAAACCAAGGGCAGCTAGGGGAATCTTCATAGGATACCCTGCAGGCACAAAAGGATATAAAGTCTGGATGCTAGATGGTGAGAAGTGTGTCGTTTCAAGAAATGTGAAGTTTCAAGAAGGGTTGACATACAAGGATCTTGAAGATACCAAGAACTCAGCGGTGTCTACTGGAAATGGTGGAGCTCGGGTATCAGAAATTGTTTCAGAACCTGAAATGGTGGAGCTACTGCCTAAAGACACAGAAAGTGCAAATGGAAAGGAGAGCGTTATTACTAAGGAGTCAAGCTCACAGCAGGTCCCGGAGCAGAGTAATAATGATAAGACAAGAGGAAGTTTGGAGAACTATCAGCTTGCTCGAGATAGACCAAGAAGAAATGTTGTACCGCCATTGAAGTACAATGATTACGACTGCACAGAGGAAGAAATAGCCTTTGCTCTCATATGTTCTGAATTGATGTATGTTGATGAGCCTCGAAGCTATGCAGAAGCAAGAGCTAGTCCTGACTGGGAGAAATGGAACAAGTCTACAGACGATGAGATGGATTCTTTGCGAAAGAATGAGACATGGATATTAGTTAAGAAGCCTGAAGACCGGAAGATCATCAGTTGTAAATGGTTGTTTAAAGTGAAGCCAGGGATATAAGGAGTTGAACCTGAGAGACATAAGTCTCGTTTGGTGGCACGAGGGTTCACACAAGAGGAGGGGATAGATTATCAGGAGATTTTCGCGCCTGTGGTCAAACACGTTTCTATTCGTGTGTTGTTATCTCTTGTGGTAAATCAAGACTTGGAACTGGAGCAAATGGACGTCAAGACTGCGTTCCTACATGGAACTCTGGAGGAAGACATCTACATGTACCAGCCAGAGGGATATGAAGTTCAAGATAAGAAGGATCATGTATGCCTGCTTAAGAAACCGCTTTACGGTTTAAATCAGTCACTGCAACAGTAGAATCGAAGGTTTGATCAATTCATGAAGTCAAGGAAGTTTGTGAGAAGTGAACATGATCAATGTGTGTATACAAGAGAAGAGTCAGGGAATGACAGTGTGTATTTGCTGTTGTATGTCGATGACATGTTACTCGCATCGAGGAACATGTCAGAGGTGAAGAAGTTGGAGGGAGAACTTAGCTCTGAGTTTGAAATGAAAGATCTAGGGTCTGCAAAGAGGATACTAGGCATGGATATAACAAGAGACAGAGATAAGGGAGTGTTACGGTTGTCTCAAAGCGAGTATTTGAAGAAAGTTATTAGTAACTTTAGGATGACAGAAGCTAAGGGCTGTATGACACCAATTGGAGCTCATTTTAAGTTAGCTTCAGTCAAAGAGAAGGATGAATGGCTCGATACAGAGAAGCATCCGTACTGTTCTGCTGTTGGTAGTATAATGTATGCGATGGTGGGGTCTCGACCAGATTTGGCATATGGTATTGGCTTAGTGAGTCGGTTCATGAGCAAGCCAGGAGAGATACACTGGGAAGCAGTAAAATGGTTGCTCAGATACATCAAAGGGTCTACACAGTTACAGCTATGTTATACACAGTCAAAGGAGTTCAACATACAAGACTTTAGTGATTCAGATCACGCAGGAGATCTAGATAAGAAGAGGTCTACATCAGGGTATGTGTTTACTGTGGGAGGTAATGTAGTAAGCTGGAAGTCACAGCTCCAACCTGTGGTGGCGCTATCCACAACAGAAGCTGAGTATATTGCGCTTACTGAAGCTGTGAAAGAAGCAATCTGGTTAAAGGGGTTACTGGAAGACTTCAGCATCAAGCAAGGACCTATTAAGATTTGGTGTGACTCACAGAGTGCGATTTGTCTTTCAAAGAACAACGTATTCCATGAAAGGACAAAGCACTTAGCTACGAAGTATTACTTCATCAGAGACTTTATTGAGTCGAAGGTGGTTGATATAGTGAAAATACACACAAGCAGGAACCCTGCAGACATCTTGACAAAGGTGGTACCAGTGAGCAAGTTCAATGCAGCGTTGGACATGCTTAAGGTACTCAAAGCGTGAAGAAGCTTTGGCACCAGCCAGACGGTGTAAATCCAGAAGGTAATTCACTGGAGTAGAATGATGATTGTATATGGTCAAGCTAAGTTCATGGTGGAGTTTGTTGAGAATGAACTAAACTAGACTAAGATCATAGGTTAGCTATGGATGAATGATGAGGCGAGTCATAGTCTCTATTGGACTTAGAGGATTAGGCATTCCCGGTTTGTATCTGGTTTGGATCAATTTCGGGTTTGTTCTAAGAGTCTAATTAGAAGTCCGGTTTACTTGTAAACTCTCGGTATATAAGAGAGTAGGTAGAGCTGTGATGTTATCGTTGTTCTCATTCATCTAGAAGCGTAGGACTGAAACGAGCTCAGGGTTGTTGAGTCTCGAGAGAAAGATCATTCTAGTGAATTGCTGGATTGAGTCTGTCTGGCCCCAGTGATTAGTTCTCCATATCGGAGAGATACACTGGGTAAACACTTGCTGTGCGTTTCGTTTCTTGCGTGATTTGATAGAGAGAGAGAGTTAGGTGGTAGAGATTCTCAGATCAAGATCGATTCAGAGCTTAGAGGCTTGAGCAATTCTTGATTAGTTGCAACACCTACAAAACCCAAAAGCTTAATAAAGTATACATACCACACAACAGAGCTACAAATTCTCCTTCTAAAATGTGATAACACTATTATTCTCATATGTGGCGGATCACATACTGACATACCTATGACCTGAGGTCTCCTACCAATTTATATGAATCTGACAGGAACTAGGCCTAGACTACCAGCCGTAAAACCATGGCTGGAAAACACAAGTAACAAATATTCATATCTTATAAATATTTAACACATAATTCGTTAGAGTTGAAAGAAACTCCACCACGCTTAGACATTGTAAGAAACAAATAAAAAACGATGAACTTTAGAACTGATTAATAGCAACTAACCCTTGAGATAGCTTCGGGTGAAGGAGTACCAAGCAAATCAGTCATAATATCCAATTGGTGCACCACATTCTTCCCAGGAAACAACGGCTTCCCCGTGAGCATTTATGCAAATATACATCCTATGTTCCATATATCAATGGTGAGAGTATAATACAGGAGAGAAAGAACATAATATACAATTTAATCCTCGGCTTGTAATGTCATAATAAACATGTAAATGTTACCCAAAGAAAATAAAGAATCAGATTTTACTTTGGAGAAGAAAGAGCCACAAAGTTCTGGCGCACGGTCCAATCACCAAAACAGACACCGCGATCGCCGCAGCTCCGGCGACTATATACGGTCTCCGCCGACCATACTTGCTCGCGCACCTTCGGATACTGATAAGAAACAATAAGAAACAATCAAATAGACATCTCTTTTAAAACCAAATGCAGACACTGATAAACAAACAATGTATCAAATACTCATGCTATGATCTTATAAAGTACAAAGAGTTAGCATGAGAGGAGAGATTATACCATTATTTTTCCATCAAGAAGCAATGATACCATTTCTTTTAAAACCAAAGATTGCTCTCTGCTCTCTCCATCTCTGCTCTCTGCATCCAAAACCAAATCCCAATTTCAGTTCACGATTGAAACGCAAATGATGCCTCAGTTATTCTCTGCTCTCTGCTCTCGCCTCATCAAGATGACGATCCTCTGTGGATTCATCACCATCCTCGTCCTACGCGGCACGATCAGCGTCGGAAACCTCGGGAGCTCGAGCACCGACGCGGTTAACCAGAACATCATGTGTGAGTTTGCGTTGGTCTCCGCCGACCGTACTTGCTCACAGCAGCTCCGGCGACTATAATCAGAACTCATCTTCTTCTTTTCAGTTTGAATCCAATCGTCTCTCTCTCTCCAAAGGACGATTCGATTTGTCTTGCAAAACCTCTTTGGATTCAAATCAGAACTCATCTTTTTCTTTTCACTTTGATCCAATCGTCTCTTATTTCTCTCCACAGACGATGATTCAAAAGAACTTTGGAAACATCGACAAAGAGAGACCAGTTTTTTTTGTTTTTTTTCCGCCTAAAAAGCATTACCCAATACGAAATAGACACGTCAGGGATGTTTACCATTTCTTAAAGCCTTTTGTGTAGGAGCGATTTATTTTTTTTTAGTTTTTTTTTAAGAAACCCTTGTTATAGCCTACGGATGGAGGTGGTCTTAAGATTCACAGCTCACTTCTTCCGATTCAAGTCCCCTTCCTTTCCTTTCTCCTTCTTCTCTACAAAAGATCACAACCTTTTTTAGATCTCTCGCTTCAATCTTTAATCTCAATCTTGATTGCCCGCCAAGTGTTTGATCTTTTGTGTTCTGGGTTTATGATAGTCTCAAGTCTCAACCTTTAGTGATGGCGCATCATCCAATTTACACCGAGACTCTCTCAATGGGAGGAGGATTAAGCCACGGTTTCGGCCAGCAGTCCGTGCCCTTTGCCCACCAGCAGCGGATCTTTACGTGTAGAGCTGCTGCACGGTAACTTAGACATTTGGGTTTAAAGAAGCTCCCAACATGGACGGTTTCCACAACCGTCTCGGTGGGATGTTGTCCGGTTTAACCAGGAGGAACAGTTCTAAAGATGAGAAGCCCTCCAAGATCACGAGCGACCCGACCCTTACGTGACCGTCTCCTTCGATGTCCCCGTGGCTCATAGCGCTGCCGAAGTTCACTTCGTGGTCAAAGACAGCGACATTATTGGATCACAGATCATGGGAGCTGTCGGAATCCCAACGGAACACTTGTTTGCGTCTGTTCCATTCATTTAGTAACAGTCTTTTCTGTTGTTTTTTTATTTTGTAAACACACACACACACATTATAAAGGTGCAGCAAAAATGGCAAAAACTTTTTCTGTTTTCTTATTACGTTAACAACCAAAGAAGATGCAGTTCATGAATGGGGTCATCAGTCTGTAACGACCGTAACAAAAGAAGTCTATACTGCTAACTATTTACATTTAAAATCTCTGTCAATTATCTTTTCCTATTCTATACAATTTTCCACAGTTATTTTTGTAGTTCTGTTGCTGAACTTGAAGCTGAGTTTGTGGTGAAGAAACAATAACACCAAACACCTCCTTCCTTCTTCTAATGCATCTCTTCTCCTCTTCAACCCCACACTGGATGCGAACCTGTTGTTCTTGCTTCAATCGTTTGACCTTGGATTTTTTCAATCTCCATCTCCCCTCCTCTTCCACCAACATTACTCTCTTCATCCCCATCCAATACCAACTTCTCAAACCTACACTGTTTTGTTGCAAAACACACAGTCTCAGCCACACCCACACAACACATCATTAAAAAAAAGGAAGAGGAAGGAAGGAAGGAAAGTTTTACATTTTCACATTCCCATAAGGGTAGGTGAGACGGCTGATACATTCGCAACTCTGTTTGAGACACGTACAGCTGATGGTTGTTATCCACCACACGAGGGGCCTTTCCTTTCTTAGTTGCTTTCCACGGCTCCTCAGCACTCTGCTTTCTAACAATCTCCGGAAACACGTTACTTCCAGAACCCGAAGTTGATCCACCTCCTCCATATACGTCACTCTGCTGATCTTGCATCTCTCTTCTAGATCGGTTTTGGACCATGTACCACCTTCGTATCCTCACAACCGGTCCTTCAGTCTCTGCACCAGACTCAGAATCAATCCCCGTCATCACCAAAGCCTCACCACCATCCCCAGCCTTCAACGCGTACTGTGTCATACATCCAGAAGGAGCAAAAACCAGTAGATTCCTCGTTACGCTATTATCAGAAGCAGTAGAACCATAGTGGGTGTTCTTATTCTGCTGTTCAACGCAGTAACTGAATGTTGATGTGGTTGAACCCTGAAGAGAGCCTCCTCCTCCTCCTCCAACCATTCCAGCCGCCGCAGCTGCAGCACCGCTTACTGTCCCCATCCATCCGCTGATGTCTCGGCTTCTTATCCTAATAACAGGTGACAGAGTGAGAGGAAGATGCTCTTCTCTCTCGGGATTAATCTCAAACACATGACTTGTCCCTCTTGAAGAGCTAACCACTATCAAACTGCTATCATTGCTGAAACTCATGTCTTGTATCACCTGCCACAAAAAACAAAGATCTCAGTGTTAAATAAGAAACGTACTACTTTTTTAAATACAGGAAAAGTGAAGAGCTCTCTGCTTACCGCATAAGTATAGCCACGATGGAGCCTGAACAGATGCATAAAACACTCTTTGGGCGGCGCATCACTAGTGTTAGAGATTCTCGGCATTATCTTGAACACGTTAATGTTGTGGCCCTGAGTCGAAGCAGACACCAAAAGCATCCCACTCGGATCAAAGCTCAAAGCTGAAATCGGATTCTTGTGTGCCTTAAACTGACATATCAAGCTTTTGTTTATAACATCACTGATTATAACCTGCACACACCACCACGTCTATGTATCAATGGAAACTCAACACAACTTGAGAGGAATATTTGAGAGTTTTACCATTCCTATGCTCTCAGCGTCTTGAGCTTTGTCAGTAGCAGCGACTCCAATGCCCTTAAAACCAGGAAGATACGGATTGGGCAGACCCTCTGCGCAGAAGTTAGACAGTGACTTGTACCCTTTGCCTCCAAGCCTCGCAATCCCAGTTACAATATGTTTGCTCGATTCTATTGCAAACTGTGCAACACCGGGTGATGACGACAGTGGGAGAAGTTCTGAAGTGAAAATTGTGGAGCTAGACTCATCAATACGACTTCCGCTATACGCGATCCATCGTGGACCAACGGCAAGAGGACCATATCCAACGCCCAATGAGCCATACGCGATGGAGTTAGTGTCGATATTGTATTCCTCCGCCAACGTCTTAGCATCAAAGCAATGAATCTGCAAAAGTCACTTGTTAGTTTCAGAAGAGATACAAAATCAAACACAATATGACAAAACTCGAACCTGGTCTGATTGTAGCACAGCAACGATCCGAGAACTGCACCTGATGGTGTAGATGACAGACTCGAACTTCAACTTATGCACGTAAGAGTTTGACTTTAAGGAGTAGACATTCACATGTGTAGGCACTACGGTCTCACTTTCAGAGTTGTCAGAAGCGCTCTCTATATCTAAAATTTCGACCCAAGAGCTGTCACCACACACAGCCAAAAGCGGACGGCTCTCAGCAAACGCATCGTCTATCTCCTCGGAGACTAAAGGGTAAGGTAGCATCTGCATAAAGGCTGCGTGTCCATCGTGAGCAGAGACAATGACATGGACGTTCCCAGTGTCTTCAACATCCCAGATTTGGAAACCAGAGCGAAACGCAAGTAGAAGAACTCTCCGAGTATCGCCATCCTCTTTCTCTAGCTTATCAAACCCCGCCCATAGTACCTAAGGCATCAACAGAGCAACACAAAGGCTAAAGGTCCAATCTTTAAAACCTATCAACCCTAGCCCTAATGAATCTTGCACCCAAAGCAAGTTTTTTTTTCAACCTTTAGCATAAAAAAAACATCGAACTTTTTCTCAACAGAGCAACACAAAGGCTAAACCCTAATGAATCTTGCACCTAAAGCAAGTTATCGTCACCCTAATGAATTTTTTTTTAACCTTGTCGTGAAGAGAGTCGGCGTCTCGATTAACGACGGAAGAAGCGGCGGATGCGGCGGAGCGAGCGACGGTGGAAGCGCCGGAGGAAATCGCACGAAGGCAGTCAGAGACGGCTTGAAAGGAGGTCCGAGCTGATCGCGAGACAGCTCCGTCGGAGGAAGTCTCCGGCTTCTGAGAATCGTCGTCGTTGTTACTCATACTTGTACGCCTGAGAATTTTCCAAGAAAATCTTTCATGGTGGAATCTCACAAGAAACGAATAAATGGAATCTCAAATTAGAAACAGAAAATCGTAATTTGCTTCTTCGAGTTGTCACGAAGCAAGAAACCACCGAAACACAATCAAAGCCAAAAAAAAGATTGAAAATTTGCGAAACCCAGAAGAAAGAATCAGCGATCAAACTGATAAATGCTTAAGTTGAATGGCGCTAAAGAAGAAGATGAAAGAATAGACGAACAAATGAAGCAGCAATTGAGAAAGGAATATGAAAAATTGGAAGACGCAGGAAGAAGAAGAAGAGCGAGTCCCGAAGCAGGAACCTGATTACGACTTTGGAAACGATTAGGAGGGGAAAGATTTGAAGGATAATAGAGAGAGCGAAGAAGAAGAGACGAAAGCTGTTTCAAAACTTCTTCTTCATTAATGATTTTCTTTCTTCCTTTCTTATTTATATCTGATTTTTTTAAATGCAAAAAAGCGGATTAAGATTTCTTTTACGTATAGTCTTTTACTTTAACCGAGAAGAAGAGACTCGTATTATTATCTGACACGTCTCTCTTTCCCTATTTTTGTTTAAATAAAATTCAGTTTTTAGTTGTGAAATGTCTAAAAGCTTTAAACGCTTTGTGATAATTCTAAAGCCTTAAAAGTCATTGGATTGTTATTTAGTTTTAGTTTCTATCTATAACTATGAAGTTTACCAATCATGATTTATGTACTTTTTAAAGCTAGAACCAAAAAAACTAACGAAAAAGCTATATGAACTTTCTTTTCTAAAGTAAAAAGATATAGACGTATGAATCTTTTTCTTTTTTATTCTGTTTCTCGTTAAATTTTTATAACTACATTAGTTGCATCATCAAAATTTTCTAAAGACTAAATTATACAGTAAAATTTCTACGATTGCAATCTAATTATGCAATTAGACTTTATTGATCTAAAAGCTTTTAAAGCCTTTTTTTAAAAACACTCAAAGTCACTTTTCCTTCTTTTTGTTCACTAAATGATGGATTACCAAGCACAGCCCAAGTTTTGTTGGTTAACCCAATACTTACACCAAACAAACCTATATATTAATTGATATATATTAATTAAATGTCGATTTAGAGCCGAATTTGACGTGCCAAACCAATCAAATCCACCAAAATTAGTTCGACGTGCTCCAGCGCCAGTCTTTTGTTATTTCCCATGACGTGCGCTACTACACTTTATTAGATGAAGAGTTTCATTATATTTTTGTTTAATTAGATTATTGGTTTAAAAATTAAGATAAACTAATTTGGTTCAACTTGGTTTAATGCAAATTTGACTGGTCCAGGTAAAACATACCATTAGCTCAGAAAACTGACTAAAAGACTGGAGTTCAAAAAGACTAGGCCCATCTAAGGGCCCACTAAGGAGCTTTCTTTCCTCGAATCTTCCGTCAAGCTATAAAATGGTCATAATGTTGACGATATATAGTCTGCGTGGTGTTCTGATGGCGTCAGATTTTTCCATGAGCTGACGATGAAATCTTCCTCGGGGCCGTATAGCCAGTACAAAAGCGAAGTAGATGTATACGAGTTTTACACTCTCTTCCGTTTTCACAACTGTTTATTTTTCAGTTTCTCAGCAACTCTAGGTTTCTCATTTCTTTTCTTTTTTTTTGGTGTAAATGTTAAGATAAAAAAGTAGTAAAAAGTTTATCATTTCTTTTCACTTGGATAGATGATACCTACGTTATTTTGTTTAACATGGAGCATCAACAGATCTCGGAGCATGTAAGATCTGTTGTTTGTCTCGGGGATCTGCTGGTCGTTCCATGTTAAACTAAACAATGTAGGTGTGTTCTCCAATAAATTGGCTAAGTCTATCATCCAAGTGAAAAGAAAATGTGAATCTTGCGTTGTTGTGAGACTGAAAAAAAAAAAGAAAAGAAAGAATTTCCAGGTTTTTGATCTTCTCCAGAGGAATCTGAGTTTTTGCAACCACCACCAAAGATCTCTGGTTTCTTTCTTTTATTATTGACTACCACCATGTTGTGGGCTTCACAGAGGGAGAAGTTTAGAGTCTGATGCTGTTTCTTTACAGAAGAAAGAGAACGCAAGTGTTTAATGTATCGTATTCTATTAAAACTTCAATTAATCTACTGGATCAGATTAAGAAATTTGTATATGTTAATAGGTAATTGCTTTTGAACTTTTTTTGCGCTCGTGTTGGATATTCTGACCGGTCATTTGTTCTGTGGCATGTTGCCATTCTGTGAGTCTTGAGTCTTTACATTGTACTGAGAGATAAGAATCAAAATGTGTTTAAAGCGTAGTTTAACAAGCAAGTGTTTGGGAAAGCTAGCAAAATATGACTCAATTATGTTTTTGAACGACTGGATTTTCATGCTACACATATAAAACATTATATCTTAGGTTAAGGATGTAAAAGCACTTTCTTGTAACGAATCATAACTGTAGAATGTGGAGTTGGCAGTTGCTCAAAGGGAGGATTCTAACTTCATGTTTTTCTATGTTGATGATAAGAAACCAAGTACACTTTTATTCCTTATGGAACCGATCACAATCTCAAGACACAAAACAAGCTCTCTGAAGTTGCCTTCGATTTCCCGAGACCACCACCCTAAAACTGCCCACACACCTAACCTATGACCTTTCCATCCTCTACAAGAAAAGTATGGTCAAGGCCTTTATAGTAATCAACCAATACAAGAAGCTCTAACTGCAATCTCCTATTTATTGGTCCAGCTCAGCAGCCAACAGTCTTCAGCTCACTATTATTTCACAGAATATTATATCTATTAATTTAGGTTTAAAATGTATTATAATGTAGAGGATTTGGGTCTTGTGTTCATGTATCTGGAATGAAGAGAAGGAAGGAATCTTTTTTCTTGTGATCCCAAGCCACTTATAGATCAAGCTGTGCTTACCTGAAAGATATAGCTGAAATGCTCCCCAAGGTTAGCTTCTGATTCTTGTAAGCTCACAGTTACTAGTTGGTCAGTTTCATGAAGTTGCTTAGTAGGATAGTTTGTTGGATGAAAGACTATTTTAATTTATATACAGATTATAGTATTAGTGCTCTTCCGTGACACAACCTTACCCTGTTTCTTGTTTTCTGTTGTAAACAAGAACCATGTCCAGGTCTCAATCGAATACAGAAGTCATGTAATTTTATCCTGATTCAGTACAGGTACGTCCCAAGTATTAGGTCAAAATCATAGTTATCAGTAGTTTCTTAGAACACACACATGAGAGTCTGAGAGTTTTATGCTTAATTAGTACCCGAGATAACTCTTCACTAAAGGAGTATGGCACGTTACATTACACTACAAGGTGTAATATTGCCACTGAAGCTCTAAACTCAAACATTACAGAGAAATTTTATGATATAAACACGTACACGCCACAATAGTGAGACGGTTTATTAATTTATCATGAACAAAACCACCATGTGTACGCACACGCCTTATAAAATTCGTCCTCCTCGTGATCTTTAGTAAGGAGTTGCCTTGAACTGGCCCGTATCTAACTGCAGAGATTTTGCAGATGCTAGGCAAGTTCTTAGCAGTCCTAAACATATGCCTCACCTGTTGTGGTTGATGCATTCCTGAAAACTAACTTGCTTGAGCCGCCTGTTTCGGACACACACATCTAGTCTACTTGTCGTAGGTCATTGGGCCGGCCCAAATATTAATTGGACCCTGTGCTGATTTAAAAAACTTCTAAACTCATCAAATTTGTAAAGTAAGATCCCAACTATTTGTATTATAGATGTGATTTCTTTAAGAAAATTGGACAAAAATGGTGGACTTAGTGCAAATGCACTGTCAGCACTGGGTCAGAGCTGGTACCATTACAACACATTTTAAGAGCTGGCTGGTGAGGCTGAGGCATCGGTTCTCATCGTTCTCAAGATCAACCTTAAGAGTGAGCTCGTTTACGGATCCATTGCTTGCAACCTCTTTAGCTTCTGTATAAACTCTCGGTAGCACTTGCCTTGCTGTGGACCCATTTGGTTGCTGATGTCATCTGTTTTGTCGTAAATTGTAACATCCCGAGTTGTGATATATGGAAAAACTTAAGATGATTGATTTGACTACCTATGTCACCAAAGTTGACTTATCTTTTCCGTCACACATCCATTCAGAACTCAGGAGTTAAGCGTGCTTAGGCTGGAGTAGTGAAATGATGGTTGACATATCGGGAAGTGATTCGCGATACCATGTGAGTAACGCCAAAGTACGGAGAAAGGTCATCTGGTGATTGCAGGGTCAGTAAATAAGTCTTCCGGACCTTGGAAAATTTACGCACCGACCGTTGGAACATGATGGGTCCCACAGGACGAGAAGGCGAGCGTGGGTGGCCCATTAGTTGTGGGCGGTCGGGGAGTTACAAGTGGTATCAGAGCTGGTTAGCCATCTCGGTTCTGACCCGATAGGCGTCTTGAGACTTGTCGTGGGGCGCAACGAGGACGTTTTGTTATTTGAGATGGGTGAATTGTAACATCCCGGTTTGTGGTATATGGAAAGACTTAAAAGAATTGATTTGGCTACCTATGTCACCAAAGTGCGCTTACTTTTTCCGTCACACATCCATTTAGAACTCTAGAGTTAAGTGTGCTTGGGCTGAAATAGTGGAAGGATGGGTGACCTATCGTGAAGTGATTTGCGATACCGTGCGAGTGAGGCCAAAACACTGGAAAATATCATGTGGTGACTGCAGGGCCAGTAAACAAGACTTTCGGGTCTTTGGAAAATTAATGCACCAACCGTTGGAACGGGATGGAGTCCACGGGCCGAGAGAGCGGGCGTGGGTGGCCTATTAGCCGTGGGCGGACGGGGCGTTACAAGTGGTTTCAGAGCTGGTTAGCCATCTCGGTTCTGACCCGAGAGGCGTCTTGAGATCTGTTGTGGGGCGCAATGAAGACGTTGTGTTCTTTGAGAGGAGATGAATTGTAACATTGATATATAGAAAAATTTAAGAGGATTGATTTGGCTATCTATGTCACCAAAATTGACTTACCTTTTCCGTCACACATCCATTTAGAATTCTGGAGTTAAGTGTGCTTGGCTGGAGTTCTGGAGTAGTGAAAGGATGGATGACCTATCGGAAAATGATTTGCAATATTGTGCGAGTGAGGCCAAAGCACGGGGAAAAGTCATATGGTGATTGCACAGTAAACAAGATTTTTGGGTCTTTGAAAAATTAATACACCGATCGTTGGAACGGGATGGGCAGCGCCGGCTCAAGGGGAAGGGCGAATAGTGCGCTGGCCCAGGGCCCACTCTAAAATGAAATAAATTTAATGACAAGGGGCCACAATTTTTTTTTTAAATAGCAGGGGCCCCGTAATTTTGTTTTTATATATGTGTAATTCATTAAAAACAAATTGCCCAGGGGCCCAATACAAACTTGAGCCGGCCCTGGGATGGGGCCACTGACCGAGAGAGCAGGCGTGGGTGGCCCATTAGCCGTGAGAAGACGGGGCGTTACGTTACAAGAGAGTTGCGAAAACCAGAAAGAGCTAATTAGCCATTTTGTGTGAGTTTTTGAGGTTCTTGGTGAGTGATGGTGATGAAGTGAAGTGAAATAGTTTATTTATGGAAGAGAGAGTTTTGCATGGCATTTACGTGTAATGAGCACGAGATGGTGTATGACAGTATGAGCTCATGGGTATGAGAGTTTTGTTTGGACTAATAGGTGTTACGAAAGTTTCAAAATGTGTGCAAGTTGTTAAGTGGATAATCGAGACGAGGCTCTGGCGCGCATTGCAACACCGTGCATGCTCGATCCGACTTTGTTTTGTTTTGGAGTGGGTAACTGGGTATATACCATTTTGAATTCCAACTACAATCCTTACTAATATACATATTAAAGCTACATACTGTTCGGGCTATATCAACCTCTTAATATGGTCCCGGTTATGTTTTCTTGTTCGGGCTATATCAACCTCTTCAACTCAGTTAGCAAAAAAAGAAAAAAGAAAAAAAACCTCTTCAACTCTTGATGCCAAAATAACTAAGACAGCGTTACATTTAACTCACATTACTTGGCAGGCTTTCACGAGCTAATACAAAGATGGACCATGTGTCCATGTTAGCTTAAGTTATCCTTTATCTTTCTAGTATACTTCAAGATCCGAACGTACTAATTAAGTAAACAAAGAAACACAGTTGTGTGTTTATAACAACATGTTCACCAGACATTCTAGCCTTTTTGTATTTTTACTCACACACATCAACCGAATCACTAATGTATGGTTTAGAGAGAGGCACAAAGACAAAACCTGCAAGTATGTAATAGCTTGGAAGATAATTGGTCTGGAATCAACGATAATTTTCCATTAAAACAAATGTGAACTAGTGAGTTATTAATTTGGTTAGGAGTCACAGACTCACAATGCTATAAGCCAGCTAAGGATTTAGTTTTCGTTTTATGCTTTCATTTATTTGATTTTCTTTCTATCTAAAACTATGTTTACTTTTCTTTTGATTTTGAATGATCATTTGTGATTTTTTTTTCTTATTCTTGAATTAATTTTATTTATGTTTTCGTTACATGCGGTTTGTATGGATGGTAGATTGTTTCATCGGTTTCTTTAGTGAAACAAATGATCTAAATCCACCGATGCATCTCGAAAAGGAACGGTATGCATGCAACAAGTATAATTTCATTTCACTAAAACCCATGGAAAAGACTTACCAATGAGAGTATAACATGGGTGTGGGATCATATCAACACTAATGCATCAAATTCCATTAAAAATCTGCATTTAAACGTATTTAGACGAGAATAATATTAAAAAGGTAACCTTCAGTAAAGTTTCGTGGCACTCTTTTTTACTGTCCAACAAAAGAGAGTATAAAATACATATTTTGTTCGCAATCTCAAGCAGAAAAACATGTATATACAAATTTATTGTGACGATTTAGGTACTAATGTTTCTCGATTACAAATTTATTTTGAAATCTTTGAATTGCAGATTTTATTTTGGTCCACAAGAAAAAAAAGATTCTATGACCAAAAAGAACATGCCGCTCATAACTCATAAATACAAAATATTGATATAATAAAGTAGTAATAATTTTTTGTTATCGGACACCATAATAGTGAACTATCTTTTCACTAGTAAAATACAAATCCATATCTATCGTACACAGATATCTCACTTTCTGGTGTTGTTCGTGTCACCACACAATCAATGCAAATGGTTACAGAAACTTCCAGACAAAAGTCTCGAGATATTTCTTTATTACCACAAACTGAATTTTAATACAAAATATAGGAATCTCATTGTTTCTTAAACTACATATATCAAAACGATTTGTTTCTTTCTTAGACAAGCAAATATTTTTGGTTTAATCGGGTAAAAAGACAAATAAAGTATGTTAACTTTCTCACTAAACTTTGATTTTTTCAATCATGAAAATTTTCAAAACTTCCTTCATTCAATTCGAACCGTGAAGGAAGGAGATCGTTACTTTCCAATGTTTCCATTAATGGCAGAAATTAATAATTTCATTTATATAAAAAATAAACAAAAAATCGACGACCCTTCATGCCTTATCTCTGACGTGGCCATCACTCTCCAGATATTTCTTCATCTTCTAATTTAAATATTCAACAGCCACCACAGTTTCACTTCACCACCATCATCTTCACCGTCACTCAAAACCTAAAACACCTCTCAAATATGGCGTCCATCACCTCTACTCTCTCCCTCTCTTCCACCAAGCCTCAGCGTCTTTTCGACTCCTCTTTCCATGGCTCATCCATCTCCTCCGCCGCACCTGTCTCCGTCGGTCTCAAACCACGTTCCCTCTCCGTCCGCGCCACCGCTGGCTACGATCTGAACGCCTTCACTTTCGACCCCATCAAGGAGTCCATCGTGTCTCGCGAGATGACGAGGAGGTACATGACTGATATGATCACTTACGCCGAGACTGACGTCGTCGTCGTTGGTGCTGGCTCCGCTGGACTATCATGCGCGTATGAGATCAGCAAGAACCCTAACGTTCAGGTCGCAATCATTGAACAGTCTGTCAGTCCTGGAGGTGGCGCTTGGCTCGGTGGTCAGCTTTTCTCCGCCATGGTATTGTTTTATCCAAACTCTCTGTGTATTAAGAGTGTTATGTCGTGTTTCAGTATTTAGATTGACTTGCATGTCACACTACTGAGGAACTACTAGGGTTTGGTTTAGTTAATTTGTGTTCATGGAAGCCAAGACCGGCTCTGAGATTATTAGTCTTAAACAATTACTAAACATATATATATTTTAAAATCATTTGGGACTGAATGATATATACTCTCTCCGTTTCATAATAGATGATATTTTAGAAGATTTTTGTTGTTTCATAATAGATAATTACGATGTTCTGATATTTTTATGTTATTTTTAATTTTGTTGGAAACTGTGTAGCCAATTAGTTATTATAGTCATTTATGTAATTGATTTATGTAATTGGTTGAATGATTTTTAAATTATATTTTTACAATTACTTTTTAGAAAAAAATAAATTTCTTAATCTTTGTGCATTGAGGTAAAACATCAAGTATTGTGAAACAGGAGGGAGTAGTATATACTAACCATTAATATATCGAGGGTCATGCCAATGTTCATATTGTTATACTCTAGGCTGGAAGCTTTCAATATTTATGTTTATTTTAAATTTCATATATATTTTAAAATTATTTTATCATCAACAAATTTGTGATGAAAAAAAGTATGTACAAAAAAAAAATTTTAGGCCCCTTTTTCAACCAAATTTAGTGAATATTTAAACTTTTTAATATAAAAATATGTATATATAAAAAATATTAGATCCCTTTAACTATCAAGTTACTGAAGGACACGGTAGACCGTTTGTTAGCCGGCCATGTGTATACATGGCCGGTCCTGGGCAAAGCCTAACGAAACATTGGCTTTAGGCCTCTAAAAAATTTGAAAAAAATTACATAGAAAAAAGCCCCTAAAATTTTTTTTTAAGCTTCCAAATTTACCAAAAAAAAAATTTTAGCTGGAATTTTTTTAAAACCGCCTACAGCCCGTAAATCTCAGTGCCGTCCCTGTGTGTATATTTGTGTTGGACAGATTGTCCCATGGTTTGTTTTATCCGAACTGATTTCTCTGTGTTAAGAGCTTCTTATGTTGTGTTTCAGTACATACATTGGTTTGCATGTGAAGTAGACTGAAGTTATTGTATATTCGTGTTTAACAGATTGTGCGCAAACCAGCTCACTTGTTCCTTGACGAGATTGGTGTCCCCTACGATGAGCAAGACAACTACGTTGTGATCAAGCACGCTGCTCTCTTCACATCCACCATCATGAGCAAGCTTTTGGCACGTCCCAACGTCAAGCTCTTCAACGCTGTCGCCGCTGAGGATCTGATCGTGAAAGGGAACAGAGTCGGCGGTGTGGTGACTAACTGGGCTCTTGTGTCGATGAACCACGACACACAGTCTTGCATGGACCCTAACGTCATGGAGGCCAAGATTGTCGTGAGCTCGTGCGGTCACGACGGTCCCTTTGGAGCCACCGGTGTGAAGAGGTTGAAGAGCATTGGGTTGATCGACCATGTTCCTGGGATGAAAGCTCTTGACATGAACACAGCTGAGGATGCGATTGTGAGGTTGACTAGGGAGGTTGTACCCGGTATGATCGTGACCGGTATGGAAGTTGCTGAGATCGATGGTGCACCAAGAATGGTGAGTTTGTTTCCCTTTCCTTGAATCAATCATTTATAGTAGGATGATATACTGAGTGAATGAATATGTGATGCAGGGACCAACGTTCGGAGCTATGATGATCTCAGGACAGAAGGCGGCACATCTGGCTCTTAAAGCGTTGGGACAGCCCAATGTTATTGATGGATCCTATGTCGGAGACCTAAGCCCGGAGCTTGTCTTAGCAGCTGCTGATTCAGCTGAAACCGTAGATGCTTAAGGACAAGTTTTTTTTTAACTAAGAAAATTTCCCTTGATACTTCTTTATGTGGAAGGAGTTGCAATAAAGGGAGTGTTTTAAAAAACTTGTGACTATTTATGTTATGAACTTTTCTGGTGTCTTTGTTTCTTCTCAATAAAAACGTTTATTCGGTTTAATGTGCGTTGTTCTCCGATCCTCTATTGGTTTTACCTAGCACAAGCAGCTCACTTAGCTTTGGTCTGCTGTACTTGTTTGCATGCATGTTCTGTTTCGTAGAAAACTTGTATGCGTGTAGTTTAGAACCCAAGAGGTAATCATAGTTTGTTAAAATTAAATATTACAACATGGATTTGTATGAACACTGTACAACGAAAAGTTGTTGCGTGTAGGACTCTGTTTTTTTTCTTTCTTTTGAAGTTGTCTCCCAAGTCTCTGAAATTTTTTCGTCGCCAGATTTTGCGAGTTATCAAATACAGTATGTAAAAAAAAAACACATACAAAAAACGCTACTCATGGCTCTTCTCCAGTGCTATTTCTTGGCCTGCTGCAATAACACAAAGCAGAACGATTTAAAGAGATTTTTAAAGACAGCTCAAGAAGGATCAAACACAATCCCAAATAGAGTTTCCCAGTAGAAACTTTGTGACATTACAAGAGAGAAGGAAAAAGATTAAAAGTTAAAAACCTTTTTTAGATACTTCTTGTGTAGCTTCATTGCACCAGCACATGCCTTTTTAGCATCCAAGTTTCCGGTTATGTCGTTTAAGATCTGATCAAAACACACACAGATTACTAAAATGGAAGCTGTTTAAAGAGATAAACCACCCCCCCTTTGAGATATATGTCTGCATTACCTTAACAACATCATCAAGACCTCGAGCTTCAGTCATAAGCTTAGAACTCTTGTCTTTCAAAACACTCGCCACCAAGAAAACCGATATAGGCAAAGGACCTTCTGCGTTGCTTTTTCCACCGTTCTTCATGTTCTCTCTCTCGTACTTGCCACATTGTTTTATCGATTTGGGTTTGCCTTTGGATGAACCTTCCGTTCTCTCTCCCTCGAACTCAGGCTCCTCGTACAGTGAATACATCTCCGGGTCATACTCTAATCCCCACATCATCTGCCCATAAGTCTTTATCAGTGTCATGTCAAATAAAACATGTCTCTTGAGTTTCTAAAGAACCGTTACCTCCCAAAGGTACAAGGAGTCGCAGAAAGAGAACTCTCTTCTGAACTGAACCATTATCATTCGAATCGCAAAGAGATAGTCACCTCCACCAAGATTCTCTGCATTTCAAGATAATAAATGATTATCTCTGCTAAAAAGTGAGGTGAGAAGGGCTTGAATAGATAGACACCTAAGTGATGGTGAAGTTTAGGGTCGATGATCTGAGTGATTGTAGACAAATGAGTAAGCTGTGCTTCAACTCCAACTGATCTTCCCGTGCTCCTGAAGTTTCCTCTCTATCAATTCCGAACAAAAGGAAAAGAAAAAAACTGATTATAGATATAATCAAAACATGCATTATATGAATACAAAGAATAGAGACAAAGTACCAATCTCCGCATCAATCTTTCAAAACACCAAAAAGCATCAGCTTCATCTTCAAGAAGCATGATCATAGGAGAACAAAGATCACTCATTCCTGTTCACAAGAATCAACCAACTCTCAGGGCTTGAACAAAGGATTACACTTGGTTCGTTCTCATAAATGTAAAGACCTTACCTTGGCAGTACCCAACGTCATTGTCTATCCAAGCGTAGAGAGCTAGAATGTCCCAAAGCTTAGACGAATTCTCCTTCTTCTCGTAGAACACCAATGTCCTATCAGTGCGGTTTACATCAAGACCTGATAAAACCAGAGTTTAGGTAAGTGAAATGAATGATATAGTCTCAGAACTAGTTGAAACTGATGACAAACCTATCTGGTGAAGTGTTAGCATCCATTGGATAACTTTCTTGTCCAAAGGTCCTCTGCTTTCAAGCTCTTTGAAGAAATCAGAATCCTCCCCTATGATCATGATACTTGAAATGCTTAAGCTTACCAAGTTATGACGTTCTACTATGTACTTGAGCAAAAAAAAAAAGATGCAAACTTTTTTTTACCTAAGTTTGTTTCTTGTAGTACAAGAGGATCAAGAATGGGTTGACCCTTTTCAGTAATTACAGGTGCGGTGATGAATCCACCACTTCCGATGACTGGAAACATTTGTTTACATTCCTGCTTCCAAGAAGCATACTGCAATCTGAAAAGGGAAATACTAATGCTTTTAAGTAAAAAGATATAGCAGCAAAGAGAATGCAAAGACGATCACCTTCTGCGTTGTCTGATTTGCTCTCTTTCTTCAAAAGTGCTCTTTGGATCATAACAACCAAGTAAGAACTCCCACACTTCTCCTCTAATCGATGGATGGATCCCCTATAAACAACAAGTCAAGTGATCTTTGCATTATCAGAACAGATTTTAGTTGCTGTTGCAGTCTTTTTGAAGACAAATGTTTTGAGAGACTTACCCCTCGTTGGATTCGACTTAGAGTCTTGCCAATATCGAGGAACCCTTCCTGTGTAAATGCAGCCTGCCATTTCCTTACACTAAGAGTTTTACCAGGCTGCAATCAAGAAAAAAGACAGGTATTGTCAGCAATATAGTTGACTCTGCCTTTCTCTAAGCAAAGATCACTACTAAAACTGTGAATTTAAAACAGCAGAAAGATCAATAATATAGTATTAGTATTTACCAAAACAGCAGAAAGATCAATGATAAATAGCTACTAATGATAAAAGACTTTCAAACAATGATACACATTCAGCTTAAACGTTCAAGAAGAATCCAAACAACACAAGATAGAATGGTCAATCTCAGAATGATACAAGAGAAAAAGGGGGGGGAAAGGAAGATACTTTGATCTTGAATCTGGTATTGGGGACATCGGTGCACTCAGGGCGAATCTGGTAATAAGAATCTGCTGGTTCTGCCGCCGCTCCCCACATTTATAATAAAAATAAAAATGAAAACTTTCCCGGGAAAAAACAAAAAACAAACAAACCCAGGAAACAAGATTGGAGAAGAAGAAGAAACTGAAACCCTCTCAAAAAGATCAATTGTCCTACTGCTTTGGAGTTTGAGATCTTTTAAGAGGGGTCCAGTTTTGGAGGATCAAACTTTTCTTTTTGGATTGCTCAATGTACTACCAAATCATCTTTCTCCTTTCAATTGAGTGGTCTCTGGAGATGCAATTGATTTTTTTTTTTTTGACTGGTGAATCGTTTCGTTGATCCATCCTCCTCCCTCCTCCTTTAGACTTTTCTTCTTTTCCGTTTTTAGGAAACAGAGAATCGTTGCGTTTGTTAACGGTACAATGTTTGACCCGGTCCAAATTTGATTTCGGTATTTGAGTTATTGATTTTATGTAAAAGACTCAAGTTTTTTATGTAAAAAATGTTTTCCTAAATATGGATTGGTTGTTAAATTCACAAGTTAAGATGATTTGGGGAATGATTGATTGCACTGTAACTATAGAGACTTTAATGCAGAATTTAGATTGTAGGATTTTTTTATTTAGTTGTAAGTGATGTATCTTTAAAATTAATTGCTACATATTTCTTACGGTAAAAAAAATGGTGCTTTAGAAAATAAAATTTTTACAATCATTCTTTTATTTTTTTGGTTGTAACTTTAAAAAACAAGATACACTATGATTGGTGATTTAAAGAATATAGATTAATATTAAAGCAACCCAACCAATCACCAAGGATATAAATATTTTTAAAAACTTTCGTAAGAAAAAAAAATATTAATTCACGGCAATGTGGAGAGGTTATTCTATTTTCAATTCCTCTGTTTTTGTTTGGGAAAATCGCATTTTAAACATTGAAAGTGTCACTTTCTACCACTTTAAATACTGACGTTTTCTTACTAGCACTTTAAACTTTCAAAGTGACATTTTTATCATAATAAACCTCTAAAGACGTTTTCCTGTTCATAGACGACTGGTACTGTTCATTTTACAGGTCAAAATAATGACGTGTCGGTTTATTTAAAAAAAAATACAAAAAAGTACAGGAAAAATCGAATGAAATTGGAAAAAATTGTAAAAAATTCAAAACAAAATTTAAAAAAAATCTAAAAATTCAAAAAACATAAAAATTAAAATTAAAATTTCAAACTTTAAAATAAAATATTAAAATTCTAAAAGTTCAAAAATAAAATCTAAAATTAAAATGTCAAATTTAAAAAAGAAATTTTTTAAAATTCTTTTTAAAAAATTATAAAATAAGATCTAAAATTAAAACTTCAAACTTAAAAATTAAAATTGTAAATATTTAACCAAAAAAATTATATTTATTTTACAATTCCATCCAATTAAAGTGACTGTCACTTATGATGATATCAAAACTTGCCTCCATAAAAAACAATAGCGCATAAGTACACTTCCGAGAAAGCATCTCGGGAGCCGCCAATTTCATCCATGTTAATTGATGTGGCCACACGCAAGGCTAATAATTCTCTCAAATAGATTATATTGAGTTTTGTCCCAAAAATATTTTCTAAGAAAGAAAATGACCAAAAATGTTTCATTAAAGATGCAAAAGACTCTTATGCTCTAAATATATAAATACAAATAAATAAAGAAAAATTTCAAATTATTTTTTTTAAAATATTTTAGATCTTATTTTAGAATTTTTAAAATTTTATTTTCGTTTTAAAATTTGACATTTTAATTTTAGATCTTATTTTTACATTTTTAGAATTTTTAATATTTTATTTTATTTTTAAGTTTGAAATTTTAATATTTATGTTTTTTGAATTTTGAATTTTTTGTTTTAATTTTGTTTTGAATTTTTTATAATTTTTTATAATTTTTTCCAATTTTATTCGAATTTTTCTGTATTTTTATGTATTTTTATTTTATTTTATATTTTTAAGAAGAAAAAAACCGACACGTCATTATTTTAACCTGTAAAATGAACAGTATCGGTCGTCTATGAACTGGAAAACTTCGTTGGAGGTTTATTATGATAAAAATGTCACTTTTAAAGTTTGAAGTGTTAGTAAAAAAATGTTATAGTTTAAAGTGATAGAAAATGACACTCTTTGTGTTTATAATGTGATTTTCAGGTTTTTGTTTTGTTGTAGTGACCAAGGAGTTAGGTTTAACTCTACCTCTAAAAGTAACCCAATGTTTACGTTAAGGATTAGAAGTTTGCACAAAAAATACTAGTCAAATTAGAAAAATAAGTTCCATGTTACGAGAAACTAGAAGGCATGGCGTCAGTTTGATTTTTTAGTTCATTCAGATATCTATGAAATTTAATCTAGTTTTAGCTTCTTTTTATTTCTTTGGTTCGAATAATAAAGTTGTTCGAAACAGTTCAAACATAATCTGATTCTTAATTGATTTTAATTTTTGGTAATTTTGAGCAATTTTTTAGATGATTGAAATAAAAATTTAGAAATATAAAGGGACCAAATATAAATCATATTTTAGATAATCAGATGCTTATTTAACTCATTTTAAGTATAAAAACAAACACCATCTAGATATTTATAAATAGGGATAATTTGAAAATCACTCTAATAATAGTTTAAAATTTGAAAATTACACTTTTTTTTTTTTGAAAAGTACACTTTGTTAAATATGAAAAGACATTTATTCAGATTTAAAAGTTTTATTAATTACAAAAAAAATTCGAAATTATTAATAACAATAATATTATAATTTTTTTTTCTGTAAATGCCTTCTATTTCTAACTTCTGTTTCAAAAGCTTTGTTATATTCTCTCTCACTTTTCTAAAACTAATGTTTGTCATGAGACATTAGAATGTGTGCATTTCAAAAAAAAAAAAATCACATGATTCTTGTTTCTTTCTCAGTTGAATGACATTTGGTGGCCTGAGAAGCTGTGATAGTGAGCCTCAAACATTCTCAGGTGACATGTATCAATACAAGTGCATAGTGAGTATCAAACATTCTCAGGTGACATGTATCAATACAAGTGCAGCTATAAAATATTGATCTGCAAATGTACAATAAACTCCACTCTCAATTTCTTGCAGGTTTCTAGAGTGTTCTTATTTGGAGTCTCTGATTTCTACTACTGTGTTTTATACATTGGTGAAAGCAATCAATAGTTTGGTAAAAGTGAAATATATGAAAACCATGAAAGTGATTCAGAAATCTTCTCTGTAATTTATTTTTATATATGTTGATGTATCCAAGAGTTAAAATTTATGTTTTGTATCTGCTCTTTATATAAAGGACCTTTTAATAAAGCTTCATGATTTGTTGGAGAAAAGATATTACGAAAAAGAAGAAGAAGATGAGACGACGTTGGGTGTTCTCCTTTTTTCAAACAAATAATTATTTAAAAAGATACTATAATTATAGATATTTCTTTTTAAAAAAAATTATTTTCGTTAAAAAATGTTAATTTAAATAATAAAACATTAATAATAGTATTGAATATTTGGATATTTTAGTAAATTCATATATAAAGAAGTGTATATTTCAAAAAACTTCTATTCTATTAAAAGAGAATCATTCTGAAAAAATCTACTTATACAAGTTGTTTGGACTCTTTTATTAGATTACTAATATTTTGGTCTTACCTTAAATTTATACTAATAATATGTTACCATATATTTCTCTAACAATAATTTAATCACAACTTATTATTTATTAGGCCCACATTTTTAATACACGTTGATATCAGATCCTAACCACTTCTCACTACAAGAAAACATAATCTTAACGAGTGCGGTTTTCCTCGTGAGTTCGTCGTAAAAGAGGCTTTACGACGAATTAGCGAGGAACCACGTTTGCTCGTTACTCATCTGTCGTAACACATATTTCCTCGCTAATTCGTCGTAACGTAGCGAGGAATATATTTCGTCGTAAAGACGAAGTAGATCATTTCGTCGTAAAGACCACGTCAACATTCCACGTAAGGAGGTCGCTATATTTCCTCGTAAATACCTCGAAACAAGTTCCTCGTAAACTACACGTAAATACCTTGAAAGTTTTTCCTCGTAAAATACTCGTTTATCTTTCCTCGTTATTTCCTCGTAAATGTTTTCTCGTAAAATACTCGTTTATTATTTCTCGTTATTTCCTCGTAAGGTTTCCACGTAAATAGGTCGTACCTTAGCTACGAATTTACTTCGTTTTTATTATTTTACAGAATTTAAAAATATAATTAAAAAATAACTAAAATTATTTAATTTATTAATAAAATTAAAATTTAAAATAAAAATAAATCAATATGAAAATATTTTATATATAAATAAGTTTTGAATTTATAATACAACAACCGGAAAAAAAAACTAAGGATCGTTCATCGCCTGGTAGAATTCATCACTCCTCCTCGTAACATCCGCCTCGTTATGTACGTCGGATGACTCGCCTCGAATGGGATGTTGTTGTCGCATGTTCCTCAACATGGACTCCCATTCCGGATTTGTGGCCGCTATAACGTCCAAGAAGCCCTCGACTCCATCCATACGAGATTTTGTTACGCAGCTGAGCGGACTCTCTACGCAGCTCATTGACTTCATCATCCCGTCGCTGACCATAAAACGATGTCGCTCTCGAAACATCGTTGACGGAACCAATCCCCAACGTCCGTCCCTTTTTTTTAGGGACAACCTTAAAAACAAAAAATAAATATTGTTAGTAAAAATTTAAAGTTATATTAAATGAATAATAAAAAATTAAAATTTTTGAAAATTTACCTCCTCGTAAATCTTATCCACTTCAAGTGTGGATAAGGTGACAGGTAATCCGTCGGTAGACTGCTGGGTCAGGTGAGTCTAGCGGTCTTCAACCCGAGCAACCACGTCGTTGTAGATTTGCTCGGACTTGCCATCTACAAATACGCCCGCCTTGTTCTTGTGGGTCCTCTCATAAAGTTCCATAAGAGACGGGAGATGTCTCGTCTCTTTGGCCTAAAAAACATTTAAGAAAGTTAGAATAAAAATATATATATTAAAAAATTTATTTAATAAAATATTTAATTATCATTTCCAAACGGACACCGGCGTGGGGTTTTTGGCCCGTAGTGTGAAGCATCGGCCCGTTTCCGTGCTCATCGACCGTGTTACGGGAGTTAGAGCAAGCCTGGGCGATTCTAATGGAATCAGGAAGGCGCCAATAACGGATGAGGCCATCCCACACATCCGTGGTGAGCTCAGCGGGTTTGCCACGCTCATACCCCTTCACGATCCAGTCACCCTTCCAGTTGGAGACCGTGTCCAACAAGCGAACTTTCGCCTTCGCGTTAAACTTCTTCCTCACCCTCTCAGTGATCCCCAAGGCCCAATTAAATTTTTAAAATTAACATCAATAGTATATTTCCCAACATTATCCACCTAATGAACACTAAATAACATAAAATCCGTAAACCTATCTAAATTCCCTATACTAACCACCTAATCTATCCTAAACTAACCAAATTAGAGAGGAATTAGAGAGACTTACCATTGCTACGAAATGGAGAGGAGGTGGAGAGGAAGTAGAGAGGAAAGAAAGAGTGAGCGCTCAGGGGTATATATAAGATTACATATCGTCGCAAATTCGTCGTAAAATTACGACGAAATAGCGAGCAGTTACAAAGGCCCGTGTTTTTCAATACGAGGAAATTACGAGGAATCGCAAAGGCCCGTGTTTTTATATACAAGGTATTAACGACGATTTTGCTTACGTGGAATTAACGAGCCTTGCTTTCCTATAAATATACCCACAACTCTCATTCTCAAACCACACACAAACTCCCAAATCACATCCTATCTGAAATCACATTCATGAGTAAAATCCTATTCAAATTATAAATATTTGAAAAAAATAGGAAAATGATAAGATATTAGAATTCATGTGGGCGAGACTTACGTATTATAATTGCTGGAAGTCTTGCCACATGTTAATCTGGTATTTTTTATCATTTTCCCTTTTTTTCTAGTTTTTACACTACGAGGTATTTACGATGATTTCTGCTTACGTGGAATTAACGAGTGTTATGTTTAAATCCTTTTACAAGGTATTTACGACGATTTCATCCAACGTGGTCTTTACGACGATTTCTGCTTACGTGTTTAAATCCCTAAAATCCGAAACCTCCAAACCTCAAACCCCAAACCCCAAACCCGAAACCCCAAACCCCAAACCTGAAACCCCAAACCCCAGACTTCAAACCCCAAACCCCAAACCCCAAACCCCAAACCCCAAACCCCAAACCTGAAACCCCAAACCCCAAACCTCAAACCCCGAAATCTCTAAACCCCAAACCCCAAACCCCATATTCCAAACCCCAAACTCCATATTCCTTATTTTCATATATTCCAAACTCCATCTTTATTTTTAAATTTCGTCGTTATTTCCTCGTTAGCTTACGAGGTATTTACGACGATTTCTTATACGTGGAATTTACGACGATTTCTTATACGTGGCCTTTACGACGATTTCTGCCTACGTGGAATTTACGACGATTTCTTATACGTGGTCTTTACGACGATTTGTGCTTACGTGGAATTAACGAGTATTATGTTTAAATCCCTAAAATCCGAAACCCCCAAACCCCAAACCCCAAACCCCAAACCTGAAACCCCAAACCCCAAACCTCAAACCCCGAAACCTCCAAACCCCAAACCCCAAACCCCAAACCTGAAACCCCAAACCCCAAACCTCAAACCCCGAAACCTCTAAACCCGAAACCCGAAACCCGAAACCCCAAACCCCATATTCCAAACCCCAAACTCCATATTCCTTATTTTCATATATTCCAAACTCCATCTTTATTTTTAAATTTCGTCGTTCTTTCCTCGTTGGCTTACGAGGTATTTACGACGATTTCTGCCTACGTGGAATTTACGACAATTTCTTATACGGGGTCTTTACGACGATTTCTGCCTACGTGGAATTTACGACGATTTCTTATACGTGGTCTTTACGACGATATGTGCTTACGTGGAATTAACGAGTATTATGTTTAAATCCCTAAAATCCGAAACCTCCAAACCCCAAACCCCAAACCTGAAACCCCAAACCCCAAACCTCAAACCCCGAAACCTCTAAACCCCAAACCCGAAACCTGAAACCCCAAACCCCATATTCCAAACCCCAAACTCCATATTCCTTATTTTCATATATTCCAAAATCCATCTTTATTTTAAATTTCGTCGTTATTTCCTCGTTGGCTTACGTGGAATTAACGAGTGTTATGTTTAAATCTCTAGAATCCGAAACCCCAAACCCCATATTCCTTATTTTCTACTTCATATATTCCAAACCCCATCTTTATTTCTATTCCAAACCACAATTCCCACATTTGCTTATTCATAAAACAAACTCCCACATTACCTTATTCATAAAACAAACCCCACGTTATCTTATCCATAAAACAAACTCCCTCATCTTATTCATAAAACAAATACATCAATCAGATACATCGACATTCTCGTCATCACTAGAAACATCATCATTTTCATTAAACTCGTCTTCAACAGCTTCGTTTGTGGCATCATCGGTAAGACCTTCGTACTCGTGATTATGCGGATCAATGAGAAGGATGTCATCAATTTCTTGTTCAGGTTCCTCGACTTCATTTATCTGTTCTTCTTGCAATGGTGGTTCTTCTCCACTGATGATTCGTCCTCGAGGTGTAACTTTGATCACTGCTAACCAATTTATACCTGAATCTCTCATCCGAGGGTATGGAAGGAAGCTAACTTGGTGGATTCAAAATTTCCTCGCTAAATACACGTAAACTATTTCCTCGTAAATAACACGCAAAGTTTACGTCGTATTTACGAGGAAATTTTTTTTCCTCGTAAAATACTCGTTAAATTACATCCACTTTACGACGAAACACTTTTGTCGTTACGTTACGAGGAAATAACGATGACTTTAGTTTTCTACGTAAGTTCCTCGTAAAATTGACGTAAATTTATGAGGATTGTTTTTCCTCGTTAAATTTCCTCGCTAAGTATGTGTTTTCTTGTAGTGTCTATATTTTATTTGGTGGATCTTATAATACACGAAAATATGGAAATGCTCCTGCAATGTCAAATGTTTCCCTAACTTGTTTTTAATGCTTCTCTTTAATTATGGACAATGGAGAATGCAACATATATAATGTCAATACTCTTATTCAAATTTGACTTATTCACATAAAAACCATTAGTGTTATAGAGCACATAGACTATTATTACTTTTGATACATGCCACAAGGTCCACAACTAACTCAAGATTCATTTTGGACTATAAGAATTAAATCAATATTTTGGTCCACTTTGTATTTTTGTAGGCTACATGAATAGATAACTGAACACTGTTTTCATTATTATTTTTATCTCAGCATCTTCTTAAGTTTTAAATAAAAACTAAACCCAATATCAAAAACACCTAAACCCTATATAGATTATATGTAATCTCAAAACTAATTTTTTAAACTTAATAAATCTATATATTGTCAGATTCATGAAATATTATATGATATAATTAATGGTTCTCACAAATTATTAAATTCTTCCAAATGAATTTTAATTTAAAATAAAATATATAAATAAATGCAAAAACATATATTTTCGTGACTATTAGCTTTTTTACAATTAATCTACCAAATTGATTTTGTATCATGTTGATATGGTTCACGCAAAACATTTTAAAATTTAGACGAGATGTACACATTTATTCTTCTGTCTAGCACTTACCAAATATACTTATTTACTGTTAATAAATATATCCTACCAACATTAAGAATATAAATATTCAAATTTATATCGATCATAAATGATATATATTAGAATAGATTTTGAAGATATTTTAGCTAAGAAAAATATTCTGAATTGTATCACCTTATTGGTACTCATACATTCATTTCTTACGTAATTAAATTTACTAAAATTATATATATATATATATATATATATATATATATATATATATATATATATTCCCTTAAAATTATATACATGGTTGAACTGTTATCCATATCGCTGATTATATAAGTTTTTTTCTTGAAAACACATACTTATATTGTTATACAGTATCTTATAATCTAAAATATGAATATAATTTATTACAGTTTTGTAAGAATTAATTTAAGTTCTATATTCTGGTTTTCAACGTGTGTAAACGGTTGTACATGATATATACATATATATATATATATATATATATCATTTGTGATCTATTTTAAAATAATTATACATACATCATAACACATATTCATATATTTATAATATACTTTACTTTTAAAATATAAAATTTCAAAATATTAAAGATGAAATAATAATTTTTGATTTATATTTTAAAAATATTGTAAGTCAGAATATTTAGAAATAAAATTAATGTATTTTGTTTGATAAAAATAAATTGTTAACAGTTAGCTAAAATAGGTTAAACAAAGAGACTCATAATACGAGTCAAACTTATCCAAAATCTCTAAAATTATAGTTCAATTAAAATAGTAAAATAAATTAAATACACAAATTTAAACATAAATCATAGGAAATGTTAAAACATATAAATTATTTATAAAATTATACTTTTTATTACATAAAAAAGATATATAGCCTCATTTGAAAATCTGGAGAAGTTCCGTTTATCGACAAAACACATTGAGATTGGTATAAACTCTTCACTAGGTTTGGAATATCTAAGTTAAACAAGATTTTTCTTTTTTTGAAAAAATATTAATCTCGCGCATCAAAGCTTGATTCAAAAGCTTGAATTAATTTTTGAAAAAATATAATCCAATTTATATGGGATTTTATCGGATCAACCAATATTGGATAGTGGATCAATGATAGATTTTTACGTTTTCACCGAGTTTTATCAGATTTTTATATATAAGGTTTTAACAAAATTCATACCAGATTATATATGAATCACATGATTTACTTCTGAGACTGTAGGTTTGGGTCACGTATGAAAACACTGCTAAAACTATTAAAAATTCTACAAATATATACTATTAGATTAGCTCAAAATCTGCCAAGTAAAATTTTTGTCTCATCAACTCAACAAATATAACTCTTACAAATAACACACAAAATGCAATGATGACGTTGTAACATATAACTCTTACAAAAAACACACAAAATGCAATGATGACGTTGTAACATAAGAATGTACGTATAAATTCTAAAGTAAAATATTTTATAAATTGTATAATTTTGTAACTTAATAATATACTTCGAAACATCAAAACTAAAATAATAATTCATATCAAACATTATTATTACGTGGAAAAAAACCCGCGCTTTTGAAGCGCGGATCAAAATCCAGTTTTCAAATTAAAATCTCATATAAGTCTATTTTTCCAAAATTTTCCAAATAAATAATCAACTCGGTATCTTTTGTTTTTGATTCGGTACAATTTAGTTTTGGATTTCGGTTTAAAACGTCTACACGTAGTTACGAGTGCGCTTCGAAGGCTCTTCCATTCTAACCCTAATCTAATCGTGGAATTTCGGCGGAGTTGATTTGTTTTCTTTTGACGTATGCAACAGATAATCACTTTGACAGTAGTTGCTAATAAAATTGAAATCATTTGTCATTTTAGGGAAAAGACAAGACTGTGATATTTGATTATTCGTACTTCATTTTTTTTTCTTTAGAAACAAATCAAATATCTGGTTATGAAAACTATTGACGAGAAAAAAAAAATTATACTCTACAAAACATATAGTTCAAAACACTAAATCGGTTAAAATATATTAATATTATAGAAATAAAAGAGAAACATCATTTGAATTACCCTTACAATGATGACTACGAATCATCATCGCTTTTCCAAAAGTCTAAATAATATGCATATATTCCGGCGCATATTAAGACTAACAAACACGCAAAAACAGCTATAACCGCCACTATTCCCCAGGTCTCCATCGTCTCTTTTGAGGTATAGCAACTTCTCTTCTTGTATGTAATGGAACTGTATATGAGAGGTGGATTCAACCGAAAAGAAGATGTTTATATAACTAATTAACTTTGAAATATGGTAATTTATAGATAGACTAGGAGATTTTCCCTGCCACGAATATAGAAACTACTTAATAGTTCTGAGCACGTATATATTATATGAATCTGCATATCTTAAGCATGAGTTGTTAGAATTAAATGACTTTCAATTGAGAATCTTACGATAATTCATACTACTCCACTAGATGATAATGCGCATGCGCGAGTTAAGTTTTTTGTACTAATGTTTGTTCATTAAATAAATAATTTTAACATTTTGCAATACTAACATCCTTATCGATTGTAAAATGACGAATAAAATATATGTCTCTTAAATGTATCATTGTTGTTGAAGAGTTAACATATTACATCACATTTTAATTATTTTTAAGACTTCATATGCACAAAAGGAAATTAAGTTTTGCGGCTGACACAAATCACCAAAACCAGATAGACAACATCGATTATAAAATGATGAAAGAGAATTAGGTTTTATCCTCTTAATTTATTTACTATTAACTCTTCATAAGTGATTTCATTATATACCTCTATAAAATTTTGTTTTCATTCTCGTTTCTTTTCCACTGATATGACATTTGTTTATTTTTTTAACTTCTTATGTGAATTTGATGAATTACATTAGTGTCAATTTTAAGAGATGGTCATCTGTAGAAATTTGTTCAACTCCAGATACATATCTAAGAATCAAATTTCTGAAGAAAATCACAAGCAAACTCTATTCACAGGTTAGTGTTCAAATCTAATATATAAAGCTGTTATATATATAATATAAGTGTAGACTCAAAATATAAATGTATGTCTAGTATATATTCACCAATATGGTTTTAAAATCATCTAATTCTAAAAAAAAAAAATTACTTATTTTATTATCCTACGCTTCTGAGGTTTAGTTACTTAAGAATATACCAATAAGAAATATATATATATATATATAATACTTTACCATTTTAGTATATGTAAACTATGTATAAACTAAGGAGTGTTTGATTTATTAAAAAATAAACCAGAAAAATTATAATAAATAGTTCAAATCTCTCATTCTTACAATTATAATAGCTAGATATGATATCAGGGGAAAAAAATATTAGACGAATGATCAAATTTCTCATTCTTCGAACAAACTCAAAAGAAAATGATTGGAATCTTGTCATGATATTTCATTAATAGCTTTTTAGAAATAAAAATCAAGACTAAATTATTTAATCTGAATCAAAAATAATATATATAGTGCTTTCAATATTAAAAATCACTTCGATTTGAAGAAGTATATTTTTGGGATTGTTAGGATCAAATACCATATTAGAAACCACCTATTTAAAAAATAATTTGTATACATAAAAGTATATACATTAGAGTAAACACATAAATCAAAACCAATACATTTTGTATATTTACAGTCATGTTTTTGGTAAATAAATCAAAACAATCATTTTATTTACTTTATATGGTATATAATTAAACTTTAGTGATATTGACATAGAAATACAAAGTACATTTTAATATAAATATCTATTATTGAAATTTTCTACTTATATGATTTTATTAACATTTGTATATTTGCTGTAACAAAAATTTAAACCGTTAACCACAAAACTTTTAATGTGAGATTTTTCAATAAAAATTTCAAAATTAAAATATTAAATGTCAATAATTTTTCAATGCAAAATTTGAAATTAACATATTTATATATTTGTATATAGTATATAATTTAATTTAAATGATATTGATTTATATATATATATATAGATATAATATGAATATTTATTAATGAGACTTCATATTCATACGATTTATGATCATTTGTATCTTGCTTGAACAAAAAAAAAGTTAAACCATTGATCACAAAATTTGCAATGTGGGACTTTTACCTTTTTTATTAATTTATAGTCGTTTAAAAAAATTCAAAATGTAACATACAAGAACAAATCTATTTTTTTTTACTATAGGTTTAACGTGGTTGTTTAATTTCTTTTAATAATATAAAATTAAACAAAAAAGTGATAGGATACAAAAATTTCTATCAAATATGCATTATTCATAATCATTAACTTCTATCAAATATGTTAATCATATTAGGTAATTATGTAACTTTTATTTAAGAAAATAATTGAGAATATTCTTTTGTACACTACTAATCAATTTGATAATTAGTTTTTTTTTTAAATGTATGAACTCAATTAAGAGAATGAACAATAGTTCAAAGGGTACAAAAGGTGAGCCCAAATGAGAGACCATAAAACAAGCACAAACACCAACACTATGATCTTAAGGGAAAGACTTAACATATGTTGGAAAGGGCTTCATTCTGAAGTCTGTTGTGAAGCCAGGCCGGACCTCCAAGGGCGAGATAAGAGTTGAGCCTCCAATCTCGAGTAAACACTTCTGGAAATGTCTCTTGCAATTGAATTTGAAGAAACAGATTCCTGCTCGAACAGACTCGAGTTGAAACCTGAGCATAAGACATTAATCTTGTTGAGGAGATGACGGTATCTTGGCCAAGATTGGGCATCTGAGACTGCCAAGAAAGCAGCATGGAGGTCGATCACTACAAGAAAACAGCGGTATTCTGACGGACATTCCGACGGAAAATGAAATCCTTGGAATTTCCTCGGAATATACCGACGGAATTCCGAGGAAACATCAATCCGTCGGAATATTCCGAGGAAATTCCGAGGAAAAATGTGTTCCTCGGAAAAAACCGACGAATTCCGAGGAATTATTATAGGGATTTTACAAAATTCCGAGGAAATTTCGACGAACTAGTGATCGATCGATGCGTTTTTGGACATATACCCATCGATAGATCACATTGTTACGCTTTGGTCCATATTAGTGATCGATCAATGCGTTTTTGGACATAAATCCATCGATCGATCCGTTTATAAAAAAACATTCGAGATTTTGAAACCCCCAAACACTAGTTCCTCGGAATTTCCTCGGAATATTCCAAGGAAATTCCGAGGAACACTTGATATCCTCGATCGATCGATGGGATAATCTAATCGATCGATCACATTGTTACGCTTTGGTCCATCTTAGTGATCGATCGATGCGTTTTTGGACATATATCCATCGATCGATCCGTTTAAAAAAAAATCGACGTTTTGAAACCCCAAACACTAGTTCCTCGGAATTTCCTCGGAATATTTCGACGGAATTCCGAGGAAGAAAAGGGTTTCCTCGGAATTCCCTCGGAATATTCCGAGGAAATTCCAAGAAAAATAGGGTTTTTAAACCGAAAACAACGTTTTGCGGTTTGAATAACACCTATATAACCCTTATTAAGTGTCTTACGTTCATTATGAAGTCAAAATTTTATTCCTTACCCTATAATTAACACTTTTCCGATTGTATGAATGAAATCCCACAACATAAGAGAAACACTTATACACTTTAATGAACGGTAAAGGGAATACTTTCAATTCGTTTTGAAATTTGTTATTTCATGGTTTATACTCATCTATACAAAGAATCCTCAATGGTATGAATTACAATTGTATAAAAAATGAAATACGGCAAAAAAAATTGATGTTTTGAAACCCAAAACACTAGTTCCTCGGTATTTCTTCGGAATATTCCGAGGAAATTCTGAGGAACAATATAAATTAATAGAAATACATGCACATGATATTTTTTTTTGCTCGAATTAATGAAAATATTCCGAGGAAATTCCGACGGATATTTAAGTGGCCGTCAGAATTTCCTCGGAATATTTTCATTTAACCGGGCAAACAAGCCGCCAAATATTTCGCAAAAATTAAAATTGAAAATACTGAGGGAATTCCGACGGAAAATATCCGTCGGACCCAAGGTTTTATAAACTCGAAACGCATCTTCTTCCCCATTTCTCTCTTCTTCCTCTCCGGCGATCTCTCTCTCCTTCCGGCGTTCTCCACCTTCTCTCGCGACGATCTCTCCGGCGAATCCTTTTCATTCCCTTACAAATCATGTAAGGACCCTATCCCACTCTCTTAGGTCCTATTTGTTAGGTTTTTAAGTAGATTTGATGATTTTAGAAGTTTTTTGATAGATTTTTGTTAGGGTGATTGGGTAGGATTGTGATTTGTTGTGTAATAGGTTTAGAATTGTGATTTGGTTGTGTTGAATTGATTTAGAACTTTTTTTTATAAATTGTTTAGTATTTTCGTATTTACAAAACGTTTTTTCTATATAAATTCGATTTTACAAAATGTTTTTTGTATATAAATTCAATTTTTGGATTTATAAAAGATGATTTCATTTTTATAAAAATATTTATATTTATTAAAACTAATTTTGTATTTATAAAACATTTTTTTGATTTATAAACACTATTTTTTTATTTTTGTATTTATAAAAACTATTTTTAAATATACAAAACGTTCTTTGTATATAAATTCGATTTTTGGATTTATAAAAGATGATTTCATATTTTAAAATTAATTTTGTATTTATAAAACATTTTTTTGATTTATAAACACTATTTTTATTATTTTTTTGTATTTATAAAAACTATTTTGTATTTATAAAAAGATGATTTCATATTTATAAAAATATTTATATTTATTAAAACTAATTTTGTATTTATAAAACATTTTTTTTATTTATAAAAACTATTTTATTATTTTTTGTATTTTAAATATGTTTTCTATTTCAATTTTAAACACTATTTATAAACACTATTTTATTATTTTGTGTATTTATAAAAACTATTTTTTAGTTATAAAAAGATGATTTCATATTTATAAAAATATTTATATTTATTAAAACTAATTTTGTATTTATAAAAATTTTTTTTTATTTATAAAAACTATTTTATTATTTTTTGTATTTTAAATATGTTTTCTATTTCAATTTTAATTTTTTATTTTCGAATTTCAATTTAAAAAAATAAATTTATAATTTTTTTTTTAATTTTGGAAATATTCCGAGGAAGTTTATCCCTCGGAATATTCCGAGGAAGTTTATCCCTCGGAATATTCCGACGACATCTTCCTCGGAATATTCCGAGGAATTTGCGACGAACTTGTGGTCCTCGGAATTTCTTCGGAAATTCATTTTCTCGGAATTCCGTCGAAAATTTCCGAGGGATTTCCGAGGAAAGATGAATTTCCGAGGAGTTATTTCCGAGGATTTTTTTCGTCGGTATGTCGTCGGAATAGCGTTATTCCGACGACATACCGACGATTTTTTCACTCAGTATGCCGCTGTTTTCTTGTAGTGAATGTTGATTATAAGATCCCGTATGCCTAGATCGTAGACGCTTTGCATTGCCCACATGATACACCGGAGCTCTGTGTATGGAAAAGAACATTGCCTTGGTGATCCCTAGAAATCCAAGCTCCACCTACCATGGAATCTTCATTCCTCCAACTTGCATTAACATTGCATTTCACCAACCCGGATCTCGGTGGTTGCTAGCCCATAAAGGATCTCAAAGTTGATGAAGAAATAGGTGGTAACACTTGCTTATTTAAACTAAGCCACGCCTCCGCCTCTTCCAGAGCCTGACTGTCTGAGTAGTTGTAGATATCTGAGCATCTGCATATAGAATAGAGCAGGGCCGGCTTAGACACTTGATAGACCCTAGGGTGAAGTTTTAAAATAGGCCCTCCAACGTATTAAAACATGCTACTTATAAAACTGTTACTATAACTAAAATAATAAACAACAATATCTAGGAAAAACATCTCACATAAAATAAAGAGTTTGCATCTTATGTCTTATAAACGTAGTCATCAAGACCATAAAAATCAGATTTTGTTTTGTTATGCTTCTCCTTTTCTTCCTAGCTTTCTCGCAGTATCAATGATTTCATACTTGCACATGTTTCTCGAATCTGAAAAGCAAAGAAAAACAGTAGTCATCTAAAACATAAAAAAATCATAAGAAATGGTTCTTTCGAGCTTTACTCGATGCAAAATCATGAATAATTGTTTCCAAATCAATGTCTTCTAACATGTCTTTTTCAATGCATAAAATAGCTAAATCATTCAATCTTTCTTGAGACATTGAAGATCGTAAATAACTTTTCAGTAATTTTAATTTTGTAAAACTTCTTTCCGCTGAGGCTACAGTCACAGGTATGGTCAAAAGAATGCGATAAGCAATTGAAACATTTTGATAACAACCCACACTTTCAACAAACTCAAGAACTTCACTAGGTTCCATAGGCACATCAGGTAAAGTAGTTTGCAAGATTCTCAATTCAGAATAAAAATCATTTAAATCAGCATCCGAAGAATTACCATGAGAAAAAACTTTGTGAAAGTTAGTACAATGTTCTCGTAGTTCACTTTCACCTGATACCTTTAATTTTTTCAAATCAAATAGAAATCCGAAAACATTTTTAAAATTCACCATTTGATCAAATCTGTTCCTGACTGAAGTTATTGCCATGTCTACCACAACTAGAAAGTAATTAACTCTGAAATCATCTTCACCAGTTAGTACTTCTTCACCTAACTGGGTTTCATCAAATTGTTTTTTCCTAAATATACGACGCTTACTTGGAAAGACAAGATCAACATCCATATCATGAGCAATATTTTGAGCTATACCCAAACTAGAGGCAAACCCTTCATGTCTAAACTTCTCCAAAAATAGAACTACACCTTCTAGTTGTTCAAAGCATTATCAATACAGACAGATTTAGCTTGTAAGTTTTTACTCACCGAATTAATAGAAAACAAAATTTCATACCAAATGACCATGCCAAGTAAGAATTCAAAATTATCAAATGACAAGATCAAGCTTTCAGCATCACTTTTTGTCATAGCATCATCACATGATTCATATAATTCCAATAAAGCTGACCTTACTTGTGGAGCTTGAAATCTGATTGCTTTGACACTCTTGATTCGACTCTCTCAACGAGTATTGCATAAAGATTTCGCTGTAAAAAAAGGAACATGGTCAAGTAAAATCTTCCATCTCTTTGTAGAACCAGAAAACAAGGCATATATGCGCTGCAAAATTCCAAAGAATGAAATAGCCTTAACACATGAATGAGCCATATCGCTAACCTCAAGATTAAGACTATGACAAGCACATGGCATATACAATGATTTTGGATTTATATCAAGAAATCGTTCTTAACACCTTGATATTTTCCTTTCATATTGTAACCATTATCATAACCTTGACCTCTCACATTACCAACATCAAGAGTAAGAGACTTTAGAGAATCTAACAATTTTTCAAAAAGTCCTAATCGGGATGTGTCATCTACCTTAACAAACTCTAAGAAGTACTCTTGCACTCTTACTTTTTTTGTTTGACAGATTCACACATCGTATTATTAGAATCATTTGCTCTTGATGGCTCACATCTAGTGTACAATCAAGAATGACAGAAAAATATTTTGCCTCTTTAATGACTTCTACTATAGAAAGTTGAACATTATGAGCTAAAAGAGAGATAAACTCATTCTGAAAATTATGACCAAGATAATGATGATGAATTTCTTGACTTTGAATGCGTCTAATATGATCTTGAATTACCAAGTCAAATTCTGCAATCATCTCAATAGAGCCTAAGAAATTACCATTGTTATTTTGATAAAGTTTCTCATTTATTCCTCTAATTGCCAAATTCCGCTTAGCAAGAAATTTCACTACATCAATTATTCTAGTTGAAACAAGTCTCCAACGCTATTTTTCTTTTGCTATTTCCTTTTGTAATTCTTTATCAATCGTCAAATTTTTTTCGAATCTAACTTTCAATTCATTCCAAGTTTTCATGTTAGTCATATGATCTGCACTTATTTCATGGTGTTTAAGCCTATCACTAAGATGCTTCCAATCTATTAATCCATCATTAGCTAACGAACTTAAGGAAACACCAGATTTAAACAACTTGCAACAAAAACAGTAACATTTATCCTCATGTTTCGAATAAACCAGCCTATTTCTATCACTAATTTCCCCATTACTCAATTTCCTAGAATAATAAACATTTGAAAAACGTCTAGAGCTCTTATCTAAGGGACACAAAAGATTCATTTCTCTTTTAAACCCTTTTTCAACCAACAAATCTTTCATTTTATTATCAAGGTTATTCCAATACCTAGGATCATATATATCGATGAATGAGCTTTTTTTGTTCATCAACATTCATACTTTCAACATTAGATTCATCTAACACATTATCATGCTCACTCAAGTGACTAATACTATCATCAAAATGATCTTTTGATTCAGTACTATTATCTTTAGTAGCAGATTCAGGATTTTCATTAACATTTTTTTTATCACAAATCTATCCATAGAACCTTTCTGAGATTTTAAGAATAATTCTGCTACCTTTCTTTTTTTTCTTTTTTGACATCCTGAATCACCAGTCATGATTTAAGCAAAATATCAAATAAACAGAAAAATATCACCTTATAATTATATGAATTCCCAAAGAAAGAGTGAACCTGAAATTAGAAAAATACTTGAAAATTCAGTTAGACCATTCACACTCTAAGTTTTTGATTGAAACACCATATATAGGAACCTCGGATGGGGAAAAAGTGATTTTTTTTCTTATATATTTTTCAAATCAAAATTGTGTGAACACAAAAAATATATGACAGATCTAAAAACGAAATCTTACCAGAGAGACTAGAGTGATCAAATCGAAGTTTCTGATGTAAAAAGGAATTTTCCTTGATTTAGAGTCTAGAGAAAGAAGATGAAAGGATTTTGTAAGAATAAGTTAACCAAAAAGAAAAGAAAAAAAAAAACCCTAAATAATCTAGAGATCGACACTTACAACGTTAACTATTTTTTTTTAAATGGGCCCCATACATTGTGGGCCCCACTGCTATGTCTATATTTTTCCTTAAACCCACCGCCCACGACAAATACATGCTCCTCAAAAGAATCTGTCAAAACTTTGAATAATTACAAGGTCACTACAAGAAAACATATTTTTTACGAAGACACTATTCGAGGTTAATTTGTCGTAAACAGGGTGTTACGACGAATTAACCTCGAAAGATGTTTCGTTGTTAAACATCCGTCGTAACGGAGGTTTCGTCGTAAAGAACTCGTTACGTTTACGACGAAATAAATTCCTCGTAAAGTGAGAGGAAATATTTCGTCGTAAAAGACACGTAACGCTTTGTGGTAAAGCCCACGTAATGCATTCGATGTAAAGCTCACGTAAACGAATTCGTTGTAAAGCCCATGTAAATATTTCGATGTAAAACCCTCGTAAAAGTTTCGATGTTAATCACTCGTAAACTTTCGATGTAAACTCCATGTAATGTTTACGAGGAATTTACATCGATTCTTATTATATTATATATAATAAATTTATATTTATATTTAATATTCGAAATTTAGAATATTTTAAATTTTAAAACGAAATATGAAAATGAAAAACATATTTTTTAAAAGTATTAAAAAGTCAAACAATAATATTTAAATTAATATTACAAACCGAAATATAAAAAAACTACATATTCTCGAAGTAGTCTGTGGGGTTGCTCGGCTGTTGACGGTTTGGATCGGACTCTTCGGGATCCCGTACTGGCAACCCAAGAGCGGCTCGTCTCTCACTCAACATTCTCTGCATAGTCAGGTTTCCCACCGCCATCACGTCTAGCAGATCCTCAAGAGAGTCTAAACGAGCTTGCTGGCTATCCAATCGAGCTTTCATCTGAGAATTCTCTTCATCCCGTTTCGAAGTGTATGACGAAGTTTCCCTTGCAACTTCGTTAACAGAGCCAATGCCGACTGTCCGTCCCTTCTTTTTAGGAGCCACCTATAAAATTAAAACATATATTAATATAGTTAATTATGTTAAAATATTAAAATTAATGTAAACAAAAATTTTAAGTTGTACCTCTTCGAAGATTCTGTCGACTTCTTAGGTGGTCAATGTGACGGGTAATCGATCGGGAGACTGCTGGGTTAGTTGCGTCTCCCGTTCTTCAATCCGAGCAGCCACTGCACGGAAGAGTTTCTCAGATGCAGGATCCACAAAAACTCCGTCGGATGTGGCGTGAGTCATCTTGAATAGCTCAGACAGATATGGTAAGACTCCCGTCTTCTCTAACTACACAAAAAAACAATTAAATATTAAAATTTAAATTAATTGAAAATTTTAAAATAAATATTAAAAACAAAACTTACAGCTTCTAGACGGCTTCTTGCATGAGGTTTATGTCCGGTTCTATGAACCATGGGCAAATGACCATCTTTATCCTTCGTTCTTCGAGAAGCAGAGCACAAATTGGCCTTTTTGATCGAAGATTGTAGCTTCTAATAGGCGATGAGGCCATCCCACACATCCGTCGTGAGCTCAGTGGGCTTTCCCTCATACCCGTAGATCTACCACTTGTCCTTCCAATCGGAGACAGTGTTGCAAAGGCGGATCTTTGCCTTTGAAAAGAATTCCCTCTTAACCCTCTCGGTGATTCCCAAAGACCAATGCCACTTTTGCTGAAACAAATTTTTTTTGAAGAAATTACAATTAATAATAAATATTTAAAAATAAAAAGTGATATTTAAAAGTGAAAATTTAATTAAATTTAAAAATCTTACCGCAAAAAATTTAAACCAAGTGGTCTTAACGTGATCTGGTGTCATGCTCCAGTTCGAATATGCCCCGTCGTAGTAACCCTTCATCGTCTCCAAAACGCTCCGGCTAACACGGTTGTTAGCCCCAAACCTTAAACAAAAAACAATTTAATTGCTAGAAAATAAAAATAATTTAAATTTTAATGTAATAAAAATTAATAACTTACCAAAACGTTCCTGGCGGTCTATCGGGGTCTAGAACTTCCAAACCCTCCCGTCCAGGCTGGACAAACAAATCCTCCACCGTATATCTCGCGTATGGTGCATATGAAGGCACACGCAAATCTGGATGAACTGCACATGCTGGGACAGGCTGAGGTGCAGCCGCTGGAGGAGGTGGTGGAGGCATCTGCGGTGGAAGAGGAGGACTCCAAGAAACTCTATGAGAATTCTGAGAGTCTGGAACTGCATCGGAAGATGATGGACTGGAAGAAGATGCTCCGGAACCATCGCCAAACAACTGAGAATAAGTAGGTGCTGCTGGTTTCCTCCTAGGAGCCATCTAAAAAAAATTAAAATAAATTTAATCAATTACGACATAATTAAAATATTATTCTGTCACCTAACTAATCATCTAAACTATTATTCCGTCACCTAACTAATCACCTAAACTAATTACCTAACTAACCACCTAAACTAACTAACTAAAAAAAAAAAAAAGAAGAGAGAGAGGGGTACCTTAGAGGGAGAGAGCAAAGGAGTTTGGGAGGAATGAACGAGGCTTGCCTCGTTCTGCGGCGTTTCAATATATTGAGAAAGGCATTCGTCGTAAACTCCACGTAATGTTACGACGAAGTTACCAGCCCGTCTTTTTTCATTTACGACGAAGTTACCAGGCCCGTCTTTTTTTATTTACGACGAAATTACGAGGAATCGATTTAACCATTTACGACGAAGTTACCAGGCCTGTCTTTTTTCATTTACGATGAAGTTACCAGCCCCGTGTTATTTTTACAAGGACTTTACTACGCTTAACCCTAAACCCCGAGAATGAAATCCCTAAACCCCAAAGTCACATATCATCTAACATCATCATCTTCTTCTTTAGTTCTTCTTACTCTTTCTCCAACTTAAACCCTAAAACTCAAAATAATTTTTTAAAATTTAAAGAAACACATATTATATAAAACAACATTTGTTGCACATACATTAAGATGATATAAAAACAATATTTCCTTAAACAAACATTACAACATTTGTTACATATATCACATCACTCTAAATCATTTTCGTTCTAATGAATATTACATCACTCTAAATTGTTTTCGTTCTCATCAATATCAGTACAATGATCATCGTCGCTTCCCTCGAACTTGTCTTCACATGCTTCATCTGTCGCATCTTCGGGAAGATCTTCATATTGAAAGTTTTCCGGGTCGATCAACAGGATTTCATCAGTTTGTTGTTCAGGTACCTCAACTTCAGTGATAGCGTCTTCTTCTTGCAAAGGCGGTTCTTCTCCAGCGACAATGCGTCCACGAGGTGTAATTTTGATAGCAGCTAACAAGTTTATCCCGAAAGTTCGAAGGCGAGGATAAGGAAGGAAGCTAACTTGGTCGGTTTGTAAAGCTAAAATGAAAGGCTCAAATTTGTTGTATCTTCTCCCAAAATTGACATCCACAACACCAAATTTGTTATACCGAATCCCTCGGTTTACAACAGGATCGAACCATTCACATTTGAAGAGGACGCATTTTAGCTTCAATAACCCCGAAAATTCCACTTCAATAATCTCCTGGTATTGCTTCTTCATCTTAAGATACAAACATGCTGCAAATTAAACAAATGATCAAGTCATACATAAATAACATCAATTCATATAATTAACATTCACATAGTTAACATTCACAAAAATATTCACCTTAGAAAGTAACGGGTCACTGCATCCTCGCAGTTGAGCAGAATATAAGTGTGGGCACTATGTTTATCTTCTTCACATGACAACCATACTTCTTTCGTTTTACCACCAAACCGTCCAATTTGGCAGAAAATGTCAGGAACACCATCAATTGCATATGATGTCGGTACTCCACCATCACCATATCTTCTAGGAACTCTTGTTCTCGTACGAACAGTTGGAGCAAAGTAGTATGATGTGAAGTTAGATGTTTCGGCTGTCAAACTCCCCGCAACTATTGAACCTTCCACCTTTGCAAGATTTCTTGCTTTCCCTTTCAAATGTTTCATTTGTCGCTCATACGGATACATCCATCCGTTGTGAACAGGTCCACGAAGCAATGCTTCATACGGTAGTTGGACAACTAGACGCTCCATGACGTCAAAAAATGAAGGAGGAAATATCTTCTCCAGGTTGCACAATATGATCGGAATGTTCTCATGAAGTTGTTCGATGACTTCTTCCTTGAACGTACGTGTGCTAAGATCTCTGAAGAATGCTCTGATGGCTGTATATTGCAAAAGTAATCAAATTAATAACATTTCATAACATATGTATATATATTATAAATTTATAATTACCTGCAAGTGCTTCATGGACATTTGCTGGAAGGAGCTCGGCAAAAGTAAATGGAAGTAGTCGTTGCATAAACACATGACAATCATGACTCTTCATTCCGAAGAACTTTTGACCTCGTTCAACACATCAGATTTGAAACATAACCATCAGGAAACTTAACTTCTGATGCAACCCAGTCAAACAAAGTTGTTTTGGCTTCTGATGACAACCGAAAGATGGGAACATGAACATTTCCATTGCTCTTGATATGTAACTCACTTCTTGAGCAAATATTAGGTAAGTCCATCCTTGACTTTTTGTTATCTTTTGTCTTCCCAGGGACGTTCAGTATTGTATTCATGATGTTTTCAAAAAGGTTCTTCTCAATATGCATGACATCCAGATTGTGGCGTAAGAGAAGATCCTTCCAATAGGGTAGCTCCCAAAATATACTCTTCTTATGCCAATTGTGAGAGACACCATACCCATCAGACATATTTCCAGGAACATGCGAGTTTCCTCCAACCTTAACTGTTTCCTGAGCTCCGTAATAATCAATGTCCGCTTCGATCTGCTGGCCGGTGAGATATGGAGGAGGACTGTCTCTGACAACTTTTTTGTGCCGAAACAATGTCTTATATCTTCTGTACGGATGGGAAAGTGGAAGAAAGCGACGATGACAATCAAACCAACAACTCTTCCTACCATTCTTCAGTTGAAAAGCATCCGTCGATCCAAGACAATATGGACAAGATAATCTTCCATGTGTTGTCCAGCCAGACAACATCCCATAAGCAGAGAAATCAGTTATCATCCACAGCAGAACTGCTTGCACCGTAAAATTGTTTTTCAAGGAACAATCGTACGTCCTCACCCCTTCCGACCACAATTTCTTTAGCTCTTCTATCAACGGTTGAAGAAAAACATCAAGAGACCGTTTTGGATGCTTCGGCCAAGGGATTATTATGGTCAAAAATGGAAATTCTTGTTCCATGCACATATCCGGCGGTAAATTGTACAGCGTAAGAATGACTGGCCATAAATAATATTGTCTCCCAGACATTCCAAATGGACTAAATCCATCGGTGCATAACCCAAGATAGACATTCCGAATATTTGAAGCAAAATCTGGGTGTACCTTGTTGAAATGTTTCCACGCTCTTGCGTCTGAAGGATGTGCAACCTCGCCATCTCTCTGGACATGTTCAGCATGCCACCTCATCGACGCAGCAATCCTCTCAGATTGATATAATCTTTTTATTCTGTCTATAATTGGAAGGTACCACATCCTTTGGTACAGTACCCTATTCCTCCCACCGCTTTGCGGTTTGAATCGTGGTTTTTTGCAGAATCGACACTCTTCTAACTTGTCATCTTCGTTCCAGTAGATCATGCAGTTGTCGATGCAAACATCAATCATCTCCAAAGGCAACCCAAGACTATAAACCAATTTCTGAATCTCATAATAAGGTTCAGCATACACGTTGTCTTCTGGCAAATACTCTTTAAACAACTCCGCCCATGCATCCATGCAATTCTCAGGTAAATTATGATCCGTTTTAATATTCATCATCCTAGCTGCTAGAGACAATTTAGAGATACCTTCTCTACAACCAGTATAGATTGGTTGATTTGCAGCATCTAGTATTTCATAAAACCTTTTTGCATCCAAATTAGGTTCTTCTACATTTCCAGTTCTATCATCTATTGTTGTAGTTGTTTCTAAAAATGCATCACTAATCATATCTTGAACCCTATCATGATCTACCCTCTGCTCCTCCTGATGATAATTATATGCATTATGCAAATGATTCGGCTCTTCATTATAATGAGCATCCTCAAAATTATTATTACTACTACTAACTTCATTTCCCCAATAACCCTCTCCGTGTTGATACCAAATGTAGTACTGTGGTGTAAATCCTCTGTTTACTAAATGCTTCCATACAGTTTCACTACGTGCAAATTTTGAATTCTTGCATTTCCGACAGGGGCAGAACATCTTACCGCTTTCCTGCGTGATCGGTGTACAGCCCGCCTGGTGCATGAATGTCTCTAGCCCGCTAAGAAATGCGTTCATCACCCTCCCGTCAGAATCTTTGTGTAAATACATCCAACTCCGTAACTCGTAAATACTACCGCCACCGGCCATTTTTTTCTTAGATTTTGTTTTGAAAATTTTTTTTTCTGATTTTTTTGTTTGTTTACGTTTGTGTGTTGTGAGGAAGAGAGTTGTGGGAAATGACATATATATATATATATAAATTTTTGAGTTTGGTAGGTGAAATATAACAACGAATATATAACAACGAATTTACAACGAATTTAAGTAAGTTAAAGCACATTGAATACACGTTTTCACCTAAATATAACGGTAACATGTTTCGTTGTAATGTCGATGTAACGGTTACGATGAATTTCTCTTTCCACGTACTTTCACGTAAACTTACATTGACTTTACGACGAAACTGTTTCCTCGTAAAGTTACATGGAGTTTACGACGAATTTTGGTCTCGTCGTAATTTCGTTGTAAACGCCATGTAAATTTACGAGGAAATATTTTCCTCGTAAATCTTTGTTGTTATAGAAACGTTTTCTTGTAGTGGGTCAACTAAATTTTTTTTTTAATGGGCCCCTTGTTTTGCGGGCCCCGGGGCGGTGCACCGATTGTCCCTCCCTTTGAGCCGGCCCTGGAATAGAGTTACGGTTCTTCCAGATGGCCCAAAGAAACCAAGGGATCACCGTTCTGTAGTTTTCCATCACTGACATATCAGATAACAGCTTCAAAATCAAATGAAAGTTCTCTACCAAGCTGCGAGGTGGAGATGAATCTTGAGGGAATTGCACTGATTCTAATATGTCGAGAGCTGGTTGGCATTGAAACATGACATGGTTAATGGTTTCATCTGCGTTATTACACAATTTGCAGGTAGCATCCACATTCAAACCACGTGAATTCAATCTTTCAGTAACCGCCAACGCTCCTGACACTGCCCTCCATAAGAATAGACGTATCTTAGATAGAGTTGGAACTTTTCGGAGCTTCTTTTTCAGGTCTATGACTGCTTGTTCTGCTGGTGATCTTAACAACCTATTTAGAGGTTGACGGAAGGCCACTACAGAGTAACCAGAACGTACTGTGTAAGTTCCATGGTATGTGAATGCCTAGATATTTCTGTCTGGCGATCTTCCTGGCATTATCCTTTGGATGTGTTTAATCTCATTTGTTGTGAACAAAGAGTTTAGAACATCCATCTTCCAGTTACCACTCTCATCAATCAGTGTAGAGACTCTTTGTAAAACATCAATGTTCCTCTGTTTGTTCACCGGGTGTCTAGGCTGCGACTCCATTATCCACTTGTCAGACCAGACATAAGTGTTGGAGCCATCTCCAATAGATCTGATCATCCCTTCTTTTAGCAATTTCCTGCCAAAAAGAATGCTTCGCCACACATGACGGTCTGTAACCCTTGCCACACTCCATGAAGTCTTTAGAAGCATAGTAGTGCCCCTTGTAGATTTATGCAATCAAGCTTCCGGGTTGATTATAGAGCTTCCAAGCTTGTTTAGCCAGAAAGGCTTGATTAAAATCACCTATATCTCTGTACCCAAACATAATTTTGCCCAAGAGACCCAATGTACTTTCTTCTTGTCATCACAAGCGTCCCACTAAAAACTTGACATGACACTCATGATCTTTTGGCAATGATGTTTAGTTAATCTAAAGCACAACACTGCGTATAGATGGAGAGCCATGGCTATAGATTTCAGCAGCACTTCTTTACCTCCAAGTGAAAGCTTCTTTGCGAACCAACCCTTTAGTCTCTTGTTGAGCTTTTCACTGATGAAGGCTAGTAGCTTCTGTTTGGAACCGCTGAAACATTCAGGGATCCCCATGTATTTTCCATCTCCACCTTCTTTCTCAATGCCACATATCTCAGCAATAAGTCTCTTCATGATGGGGTCTATACCAGTCACAAACGTAATGGCAGACTTCTGAAAGTTGATAACTTGTCCAAATGAGTCTCCATAAAGCTTCAAACAACGTAAAAACTCCGCCACTTTCGGAAGATTGGCCTTACATAAGAAGAAACTATCATCAGCAAAAAGGAGATGCTGAACTGATGAACACTTCTTCGTTAACTGCATACCATGGATGAGACCGTTTGATTCAGCTCTGGACATGACATGGACCAGTGCCTCTGCGCACAGAATGAATATAAATGGTGACAATGGGTCCCCTTGACGAATGCCTCGCTCGGGAACAATGTGCTCATGTGATTGACCGTTCAAAAGGACAGTATAAGAGACCGACCGAATGCACTTCATAAGCCGATCATTCCACGTTTTGTCAAAACCCATCTTGAAAAATAGTCTCTAGAAAATCTCATTTAACTCTATCGTATTCCTTTGACATATCAGTTTTTATAGCAATGTAATCCTCTCTGCAATTCAGGTTAGTCTTCAGACCATGTATCATCTCATGAGCAATCAAGAGGTTATCAGAAATAAGTCTCCATGAAACAAAGGCCCCTTGCGTTGGAGATACAATTTGAGGCAAGATGTTCTTCAGCCTGCTGCATAGTACATTCGAGATGATCTTGTACACAACCGAGCAAAGGCTTATGGGCCTCAGTTCTGTCATCAGATGTGGATTTGTCTTCTTTGGTAACAGACAGAGGTTGTATATAGTTCCAATCAGGAGAAATGTCACCACCTGCGAAGAACTCTTTGACCTCTTTTGACACTTGTTCTCCGGTGATGCTCCAATAATGTTGGAAGAACTTACCAATCATACCATCAGCTCCAGGTGAGCCGTCACTTTTAATCGCTTTGACAACTATTTTAATCTCATTATCCGAGACAGGTCTGATCAGATTTTGATTCATCCTGTCAGTCACCACCGGTCTGAACCCTTCTAGCAACTCAGCAGCACTAGCAGGAGACGAGTAGCGAAAGAGATTTGAGAAATATTGAACTGCAATGTCTCCTTTTTCATCCTCTGCGAAATGCTCTATTCCATTATCAGCAGTCAACATAGCAATCTTGTTTTTCATCTTACGAGACTGAGCCCACCCATGGAAAACTTTTGTGTTTCAATCACCATCTTGCAACCAAGTGTTTTTAGATTTTTCCTTCCAGTAAGTTTCTTCTTCTCTATATGTCTTCTCAAGCTCAACCTTGAGCTCAAGCATCTGGTCACTATTAGGCCTATGTTTTGCAATTTCCACTTCTAAGTCTCTTCTGATCTGAAGGATGCACTTTTTGGTATTGCAATCTTCACTTCTTTTCCATTTAGATAGCTCCTTCCTACAAGCACGTATGCGATCCGAGACCAGACTTCCATTACCGGAGGATACCTTGTTCCACCCACGTCGCACAATTTCCATCACTTTTGGCTACTAATCAATTTTGTACACTACTAATCAATTTGATAGTTAGTTTAATAAAAAATATAATATATATTTATATGGACCAATTTATTTTTCTAAAAATTCTAAAAATCATTCTATTAATGACACGTGGCTACAAAAATATGTTGTAATGCTCCAGGATTAATATATAGGGGATTAACGAATTCTATTCCATTTTTAATATAAGAGACTATTTAAATGCCAAGAACCGGTCAAGAAAAAGATTTAACACATCCTTATTTACATATCTTGTAATTTAATAATTTTAACTAATTAAACCACAAGGTGGTGGTCTCGTAGATAGAATTTGGACAACTAAGTAATCCGGATTTAAAACCACTCCAATACATTTTTTTTTTGTCACATGGATATGAGACAATACTCTAAGATCATCTCTAATGGTTTACTCTATTTTTTCTTTTAAATAGAGTAAAAATTTAATGATGAACAAAAAAAACTCTATTTATAGAATAAATTCATTTTCACTCTATTATAAAATAAAAATTTGAGTACTATTATAACATATTTACTTTAGTTTCTATTTTACACTGAAAATAAGGTATCATTAGAGATCAATGGAGATGTTCTAAGCTTTATTTGATACCCAAAGAGATGGTCCATCTATGGACTACACCTACCCCTGAGAATTAGTATAGGGCCCTGTTCGTTTGTACATCTGGAAGATGCATCCAGATGGTCCATCTAGATGCCTTATCCAGATGGTCCATCTAGATCCCTTAGCCAGATGCTCCATCTGGGTGTTGTTCGTTTCTTCATTTCGTCTATGCATCCAGATGAATCATATGAATGCAACTATGTTCGTTTGCTTTTTTATTTTTAACTTGCATCTGCATCCAGGTGGACATGTTAATGAAATGACTAAAATATATATTTTAAAAATTTTGGCGGGAAAATATCATTTTTACGGTTTTGGCGGAAAATAATTTTTGCGGTTTTTGTAGGAAAATGTGTTTTATCGAAAAAGGGTGTTTTTTTGGTTTTTGCGGGAAAATACGTTTATGCTTTTTGGCAGGAAAATTGCGTTTTTGCGGGTTTGGCGGGAAATACTTTTTGGCGGTTTTGGCGGAAAATGTGTTTTTGACGAAAAATGTGTTTTTCACGAAAAAGTGTGTTTTTCTGGTTTTGGCGAGAAAATACATTTTTGCGGTTTTGGCAGAAAAATTGTGTTTTTGCAGGAAATACTTTTTGGCGGTTATGGCTGAAAGTGTGTTTTTGACGAAAAAGTGTGTTTTTGTGGGTTTGGCGGAAAAAATGTTTTTTCACAGTTTTGGCGAGAAAATATTTTTTTTTTGCGGTTTTGGCGGAAAAGTGCATTTTGCGTTTTTTGACGGGAAAAGTGCATTTTTGCGTTTTTGGCGGAAAATATTTTTTTGCTATTTTTACTGAAAAATGTGTTTTGACGAAAAGTGTATTTTGTGGATTTGGCGAGAAAATGCATTTTGGCGGTTTTGGCGGGAACATGCGGTTTTTGGCGAAACATGTGTTTTTCCGTTTTTTGTGGGGGGGGGGAATGCATTTTTTCCGGTTTTGGCGGGAAAATGTGTTTTTCCAGTTTTGGCGGGAAAATGCGTTTTTCCGGTTTTGGCGGGAAAATGCGATTTTCTGATTTTGGCGGGAAAATGTGTTTTTCGGTTTTGGCGGGAAAATGCGATTTTCTGGTTTGGCAAGAAAATGCGTTTTCCGTATTTAGCTGGAAAATGTGCTTTTACGGTTTTTACCGAAACATGTGTTTTTGCCGGGAAAATGTGTTTTCAGGTTTTGGCGGAAAAATGTATTTTTGCGATTTTGGCGATAAAATATGTTTTTACGGTTTTGGCGGAAAATTATGTTTTTCGATTTTTGTGCAGTTTTACTTTTTTGGCGGGAAAGTGTGTTTTTACTGTTTTGGCCGAAAAGTGCGGTATTACTGGTTTGGCCAAAAAGTATGTTTCATGGAAATTTGTGTTTTTATGCTTTTTGCAGAAAAGCGTATTTTTGTGGTTTTGGCGGAAATGTGTGTTTATCATTTTTGGCGAGAAAATGCATTTTTCGGTTCTGGCGGAAAAATATCTATGGAAAAATATAGGATTTTTGGTTTGAAAATAATATTTTGATTTAAAAAAAATATTTTGTCATTTATCATTTGGACTGAACTAGATGTATCTGCATCCAGATGCACTATCAAGACACCTTCATTTGAGTAAAAATTTGAGATGAATTTTTAAAAATACAGCTGGGTGATCTATCTGAATGTAGCATTATAATATACAAAATGAACATCGATTTGCATCTTCCCCAAATGGATCACCTGGATTAACAAAGGAACAGCACCTTACTCATTTGCACGTTTTGTCTCGTAGTAGTTAAAAGATGCGTAGTCTTTGTATGTGAGGATTAAATTTGGAATCAAAACATCTCTATCTCATTAAGGTATATGCGACTACGACTAGTTGATTTTGAAGAAATGGCATAGTCACCAGAAGACTGAATTATTTACACGACCATGATAATAAGGTTCATTACTTACCTTTCCTAAGATTCAAATCCAACATTTGTTAAAATCACGAATTAATAGAGCATCTTTTTGGTCAGCTTATTTTGTAACTACTAATGCAAGTGAAATCATGCTTGTTAATATTTTGCATTTTAGTAAAAATAAGATGAATAAAAATTGTAGAAAGGCACAAAAATTATCTACAATAATATCAATCACATATTTTAGATTATTTTGTAAATTTTTGTGCAGATTTTAAATTTGACATTTAATTTTCAGCACTCAGAATGTATCAGAATAGTGTTGTACCTTTTGGATATATATTTTCCTGATAATCTAAAAAGCGGTTGGATATGAAGGAACATCAACAGTCACTACAAGAAAACAGCGATATTCTGACGGACATTCCGACGGAAAATGAAATCCTCGGAATATACCGAGGAATTTCCGAGGAAATTCCGAGGAAACACAAAATTGGGTTTCCTCGGAATTTCCTCGGAATATACCGACGGAATTCCGAGGAAACTACAGTCCGTCGGAATATTCCGAGGAAATTCCGAGGAAAACTCTGTTCCTCGGAAAAAACCGATGAATTCCGAGGAAATATTATAGCCGTTGGAGAGCCGTTGGGGGATTTTACAAAATTCCGAGGAAATTCCGACGAACTAGTTTTGTCCGTCGGAATTCCGTCGGAATTTCCTCGGTATGTCGGCAGGATTTAAACTATAAATACAAGCACTCCTCTTCCTCTTCATTCACTTCATATCTTCATCCTCCCTCTTACTCTATTTACACACGAATTTGATTCATAAAAAATATGTCTTCTTCAAATTATTTTCGTTCTTGGATCGATCGACCTCATTTGGATCCGAACACGAGATTGCTTACGGAAGAATACCAACGAGGTATAACTGAATTCATGGGGTTAGTTCACCGACAACCGGAAGCAAAAACAGGTATGTTAAGATGTCCTTGCTCTAATTGTAAAAATAGAAAGGTTATTAAAGAGTGGGATGTTTGGACTCATCTATATTTGAGTGGGTTTACACGAAGTTACAAAATTTGGTATCATCATGGGGAAACTGATTATGAACATGGTAGTACTAGTGAACCTCAGCCAGCGGTTAGATTAGAAGAACCAATTAGAACGGATGTAGATTATGGTGTAGGTACTGAGCAGATGGTAAATGATCATTTTAGAGGGGAAGATTTACCCAATGCAGAAGCTAGGAGATTTTATGATATGTTGGATGCTGGAAAGCAACCATTGTACGAAGGTTGCAGAGATGGTCATTCAGCTTTATCATCTGCTACAAGATTGATGGGCATTAAAACAGATTATAATTTGGCTGAAGACTGTGTGGATGCGATTGCTGATTTTGTAAAAGGTATTCTACCCGAGGATAATGTAGCTCCTGGTTCATACTACGAGGTTCAGAAACTCGTAGCTGGTCTTGGTTTATCGTATCAGGTAATAGATGTATGCAGCGACAACTGCATGATTTATTGGAGGGTGGATGAACAGCGGGTTACATGCAAATTTTGTGGAAAGCCTCGTTATAAAGATACAATTGGAAGAGTTCCAGTGCCATATAAAAGGATGTGGTATTTACCTTTGACGGAAAGGTTGCAGAGGTTGTATCTGTCTGAACGCACAGCGCAACCAATGAGATGGCATGCGGAGCACTCAACAGATGGTGAGATCAGACATCCTTCAGATGCAAAAGCGTGGAAGCATTTCCAATCAAAGTATCCCGACTTTGCGTATGAGAGAAGAAATGTCTACCTTGGATTATGTACTGATGGTTTCAGTCCGTTTGGCAAGAGTGGAAGACAGTATTCTCTATGGCCCGTCATTCTTACACCATACAACCTCCCCCCAAACTTGTGCTTGCGACGAGAGTTTTTGTTTCTCTCGATTCTCGTTCCCGGACCAGAGCATCCTAAGAGATCACTTGATGTGTTTCTTCAGCCACTAATATATGAGTTGCAACAACTATGGGCTCAAGGTGCTGAAACATACGATGTTTCGTGTAAAGAAAACTTTCAAATGCGGGCAGTACTAATGTGGACAATAAGTGATTTTCCAGCATATGGTATGTTGTCTGGATGGACAACGCATGGAAGGCTATCATGTCCATATTGTCAAGATAACACTGATGCTTTCCAACTAAAGCACGGAAGGAAAACGTGTTGGTTTGACTGTCACAGGAGATTCCTACCACCTGATCATCCATATCGTAGGAGTAGGAATTTGTTTACGAAGAACAAGAGGGTGTTTGACAGTCCACCTCCGGAAATTTGTGGGAAAGATTTGAAGATACAACTAAGAGATTTTGGTGCAGAAAGGACGCCAGAAGTCGGTGGACATGAGCGTTTTCCGGTAGATGCTGTTGGAGAACTACATAACTGGCACAAAAAAAGTATTTTCTGGGATCTGCCATACTGGGAGGATCATCTGCTAAGGCATAATTTAGATGTCATGCATATTGAGAAGAACTTTTTTGACAATCTCATGAACACGATCCTTAATGTTCAAGGTAAAACAAAGGATAATTTGAAGTCAAGACTGGATTTAGTCGATATATGTGCTCGTTCAGAACTTCATGTTGATGAGAATGGTAGGGCTCCTTTTCCCATATACCGACTTGATGCAGCGGGAAAAGATGCGTTCTTTGATTGGATTTCAAACGATGTGGAATTTCCAGACGGTTACGCATCAAATTTGCGTAACTGTATCGACAGAAAGGAAGGAAAGTTTACTGGCTTGAAAAGCCACGATTGCCATGTAATGATGCAGCGCCTCCTTCCGTTCGCCTTCAAGGAAATATTACCACGAAATGTTCATGAAGCAATTGCAGGGATAAGTGGTTTCTTCCGCGATTTATGCACGAGATCAGTGACTCTTGAAGGTATTGAAAATTTGAAGACTAACATAGCCGTGATTCAGTGCAACCTTGAGAAGATATTTCCTCCCTCATTTTTTGATGTTATGGAGCATCTTGTTATTCACCTGGCAAGAGAATTGGAACTTGGTGGTCCTGTGCAGTATAGATGGATGTATCTGTATGAGCGGTATATGTTCCATTTGAAGAAGATGGTGAAAAATTTAAGTAGGGTGGAAGGTTCTATAGTCGCACAGATGATCAATGAAGAAACTTCAAACTTTGCCGAGTACTACTTTCCAGCAGAAGTTCAGACCAAAAACAGAAGACCTGCTCGGCATGATGATAGAGGCGAACGGGCAACATATCATGTTACGGTTCCAGACATTTTCACAGACGTTGGACGACTTAGCGGAAAACCAAAGGACCGTCGACTTACTGAGCAGGAGCGCAGTCATTTGCAAACATATTTGCTCACCAACTGCGAAGACGTTCTTCAATATGAGAGGTAAATAAATGAGCTTACAAATTTTTATTTTAACAAGTTGAAATTTAAATCTTAATTAATTACATTATTGTCATCATATACAGGATTTTCATGGCAGAAAAGCGGTTCGAGTATAGATACGCCACAGAGGACGAACTAGAAGAAATGAAGCAGAGAGAATTTACTGGATGGATGTTTACTTATGTGAGTGCTTTAAACAAATTAAAATATATTTTATCACATATTTATACTAATTCACATTTATTGATATAATATATATATATGTGCTATTAATAGGTGTCTGCTGGTTTGGCCAGAGGTGAAACATTTGACGATTGGATACGTGAGATGGTCGTTGGACCAAACTTTGTTGTGAAGTCATATCCGAGATTTTGTACTCGAGGATATGCATTCACAACTCAGAAGAGGAGACGTTCGAGTACGACTTATGATGCTGGCGTTTGTTCTGCATCAGGAGATGATGTATACTACGGACACATACATGAGATTTTGGAAATCAAGTATTTGGGCATGGTTGGATTGCGCTGTACTGTTTTCTATTGTGATTGGCACGACAACACCCCAGATCGAGGTGTGAGAACAGATGCATTTGGTGTTACATCAGTAAATTCGAGGCGAAAGCTGCAATATTATGATCCTTTCATTCTTGCTTCCCAGGCCGATCAGGTAATTAAATGTTAATTATTCAGAATGATTCATCATCATGTGTATTAATTTATAATTTTTCTAAATGTTACAGGTTTGTTATATCAAGTACCCCCGGGTAAGGAACAGAGATGATCCATGGGTTACTGTTACAAGACTCAACCCGAGAGGCCGAGTTCAGGGAAGTTCTGAGCTGGAAGACCCACTACAACCAAGCACATCCGGCAACTGTAGTGCAGCAGAAGATTTAGCTGGAGTTGGCCTTGTAGTCGATTTAACCGACTTTGGAGAGGAAGCCGTCGTTCACGTAGAGGATGAACCAGTAATTGGAGAGTTTCACCAAGATCCAGATTCAGATTCATCTGGTGATGATGACTCGGAAACAGACTACCATTGAACTTATTTTTTTTTTTTTTAAGAAATACCGAGGAAATTCCGAGGAACACTTGATATAACCTCTTTCCTTGGATAATAGTTATTTGGTTTATCTAGCAAGGCAAAGCTGAATACGAATTAAAAGCTACACAAAACACAACCAAATAAAACAAAGAAACCATGTAAAAGAAATACGAACTCATAATTAAGAAACCTAAAAAAAAACTCAGTTCAAAATTAACAGAAAATAAGACCATAAAACGTTAGAATAGAAAAGAAAATAAAATAGCCGGTGATAGCTCCTACTCCTCGTCTCCTGCTCCAGATGTTCCTGCATCGTTGGGTCTCTTGGACCTCTTTCTTACCCTGTGTGTACCACTCGAACCCGAACCAGAGCTGGATGGAGAGTTGTCCCGATGAACTACATCATCCTTTTGGCAACGACACGGCCTGATACGTGAAATGGCAGCCCAGATCTTGTGTAGCATGTCGTTGTTTGTCTTTATGCTCTGATCTCTCCAATGTTGTTGCTGGCGCGAAGTGGCGTTCGGTGGAAGCTCTTGCAGCTTGTACTGGCTGGAGTCTGATGGGAGTAGCTGATGGGGTTGTGAATCATCTGGAATGGCTTGTGCAGCCTCATCTTGTCCTTCTTCATCAACCACGCCCTTGCCTTTGGTCTGATATTTTGGCGTGAAGAAGGATGGCTTGTCTACTAGTGCGGTAGCAGGGGGTAGAAACTCAACTGCAGCCTCTGAAAGTAGAGCAGTCAGGCCGATCTGAGGCAGGTGGCAGTAGAGTGTTTTCTTCGCTCGGTCCTGGAATACGTAGACGTAAGGACCATCCCGATCGATCCTCGAGTGGGGACCAGCTATGAACTCCTTACTTACTAGAGAAATGACATCCAGGTAGTTCCAAGCAATGTTGTTCGATCTGTCCAGTGCTACCTGGTGGTTCTCACAGTCTACACCCACATGTCTAAGGATCCGAGTAATCACTGCACCAAATCCACATGCATTGCTCTTGGATTTGGTTACTTTCCCCTTGTATCCTGCTAAGTTTGCGGCCAGCACCGCTCCCATGTTGAAGGCAGTAGCAGGTGGGAATGTAGAGTTTCCAAATGCCGGTAGCAAATGCCTCACACCTTGGTACAGGAGGCACAACTCCCATTGCGTGACTGATGCGGCTGTGGTTGTCCCGTATAGCAATGAGCCAATGAGGCGTGTCGCATATCTCAGTACTGGGCTCCGGATAAGTGACTCCTTTGCCTGAGAAGATCTATAAACCCCTGTGCCAATCGTTTCCCAGAAGTTCAACAGCTCTGAAGTCCAATAAAGACCATATGTCCTCTCCCCCGCACTCAATCCAAATAGTCCGCAGAGGTCTGTGAAAGATACCTCATAGTATACTTTCTGCACTACGAATGCCAGAAAACCTTCCTGATGGCTATCATCGGGACGGGTGACGTATGCGGATGCTATGAACTGGCGTACCAACTCCGGATAAGTGGGTTCCTTGAGGTTGCATAGTTGGCCTAGACCCATGTTCTGGAACAGTCCTTCAATGTCTGCTTTGATTCCCAATATTGTCATCGTCTCAGGACATGCTAGTTGTGTAGCCGGAACGGCTACCTTCTTCATGTTGTTGTAGTGGGTGGTATCAGACTTATCCCACTTCTTTGGCCTTTGCTTCTCCAGCTGTGACGAACCCGCTTCTTGTGTGTTTTTCTTTGCTGATGTTTTCGTGCGCTTCATTCTCTACAAAATAGAATCATTGCTCTCAACATGGTTATAATCAATTAAGAAGGCAAAGCTGAACATGAAAATGAAAAGCAAAATCGAGTTGTGATAAAAAAAAACGAAATTGAAAAAAATTCTCTATCCCTAAATCATCTCAAATCATGTTCCAAACTCGTTGATCACAGACAATTGTGTTCTATTCCATGTTTAAACATCTGTTTCATGCATATTTGATCAAGGAATCAACACGGAAATAAGAAATTCACAAAACCCAAAAAATTGCTCAAGAACACGATTTCAGAATGTGGAGATTCGCGGAGTATACCTGTCTTAGGGTGAAGACGAGTGTAGGAATCAGGTAGAGCTCGAAAAATCAAGTGGAATAGAGCCCAAAATTGTTCAAATCGGATGATTATAGAGAGAGAAAGGGGGGGGCGAATTATAGGGGAAATCGGAGGGGATGAGAGTTCTAAGGTTTAGATCCAAAAAAGGTCGGGTTTTGCCTTATAATTCTGTTTTCCGAACACGCATCGATCGATGCGTTTTGTTTCTATAACGCATCGATCGATCACATTCTTACGGCCCGGGCCATCTTGGTAATCGATCGATGCGTTTTTGTTCTATAACGCATCGATCGATGCGTTTTTTAAAAAACATACAAGATTTTCCGAGGAAATTCCGAGGAACAATTCAGATTGTCGATCGATCGATGGGATACTCTCATCGATCGATCACAATCTTACGGCCCGGTCCATCCTAGTAATCGATCGATGCGTTTGTGTTCTATAACGCATCGATCGATGCATTTTTAAAAAAACATACAAGATTTTCCGACGAAATTCCGAGGAACAATTCAGATTGTCGATAGATCGATGGGTTACTCTCATCGATCGATCACAATCTTACGGCCCCGTAAATCCTAGTAATCGATCGATGCGTTTTTGTTCTATAACGCATCGATCGATGCATTTTTAAAAAAACATACAAGATTTTCCGATGAAATTCCGAGGAACAATTCAGATTGTCGATAGATCGATGGGTTAATCTCATCGATCGATCACAATCTTACGGCCCGGTCCATCCTAGTAATCGATCGATGCGTTTTTGTTCTATAACGCATCGATCGATGCATTTTAAAAAAAACATACAAGATTTTCCGAGGAAATTCCGAGGAACAATTCAGATTGTCGATAGATCGATGGGATACTCTCATCGATCGATCACAATCTTACGGCCCGGGCCATCTTAGTAATCGATCGATTTGTTTTTGTTCAAAAACGCATCGATCGATGCGTTTTTTTAAAAAAAATTACGTTTTGAAACCCCAAACACTAGTTCGTCGGAATTTCCTCGGAATATTCCGAGGAAATTTCGAGGAAGAAGAGGGTTTCGTCGGAGTTCCCTCGGAATAATCCGAGGAAATTCCGAGGAAATAGGGTTTTTAAACCGAAAACAACGTTTTGCCGTTTGAATAACACCTATATAACCCTTATTAAGTGTCTTACGTTCATTATGAAGTCAAAAATTTGTTCTTTACCGTATAATTAACACTTTTCCGATTGTATGAACGAAATCTCGCAACATAAGAGAAACACTTATACCTTTTAACGAACGGTAAAGGGAATACTTTCAATTAGTTTTGAAATTTGTTATTTCATGGTTTATGCTCATGTATACAAAGAATCCTCAATGGTATGCATTACAATTGTATAAGAAATGAAATACGGCAAAAAAAATTGATGTTTTGAAACCCCAAACACTAGTTCCTCGGTATTTCCTCGGAATATTCCGAGGAAATTCCGACGGATATAACACTAGTCCCTCTTCTCTTACACAAATCATGTAAGGACGCTATCCCACTCTCTTAGGTTCTATTTGTTAGGTTTTTGTGTAGTTTTGATAGATTTTTGTTAGGGTGATTGGTTAGGATTGTGATTTGGTTGTATAATAGGTTTAGAATTGTGATTTGGTTGAATAATTTGTTTTGTTGAATTGATTTAGAATTTTTTTATAATTTTTTTATTTTTTGTATTTATAAAATCAATTTTTGTATATAAAATCGATTTTTGTATTTTACAAAACGATTTTTCTATATAAATTCGATTTTTTGGATTTTACAAAAAAAAATTTCTATATAAATTCGATTTTTTGGATTTTACAAAACATTTTAATTATTAAACAATTTTTATTTATTAAAACTATTTTTGTTTATTAGAACTATTTTTATATATTTATTAAAAAAATTTAATATATATAAATCTTTTTCTGTGATTAAATTATTTGGGATTTTTTTTTAATAAAAAAAATTAATTTATATATTTCTGTATTTATTAAATATATTTTTTTAATTTACAGGTCTCATGATGATCAGACCCGGCCTCGACAGCGTCGTGGTCGTGGTGGTACGGGGAGCCAGTCTCGGGATTCCAGCCATTTTCAGGATTCCCCTTCGCCCCACAGCTCCAACCATACATCTCCCTCTGCTGCACCCGCTCATGCTCCTCTCGCTCCCGCTGCTGCATCCGCTCCTGTTCCTCCGGGTCCTCCGGGAGTGATGAGGGTTGCGGAGTTGGTTCAACAGCCCGGTCGTGACCATCTTCCGTATCTCACTCCGTATCCACATGGACGGGGTCAAACATGGTAATTAAACATTTTTTTTCTTTAAATTTGGATTCATTATTAACCGTTTGTTCTTTTAATAAGGTTCAACCGATCCGGGAACGGGATCAGCGCATGGATCAACCGTATGATGTACTCGGCCCTCGACAGTGGACATCCGACTTTCACTCACTTCCCAACCGACAAGCAGGTTCTGTGGTTTCGTCAGTTTGCGGTAAGTATTCTAATTTTTTACTTATATTTTTAATCTTTAATATAAATTTTCTACTAATTGTGTTTTTTTTTCAGCAAGAGTTCAACTGGAATTCCGATGAGACGCTCTTTATCTATCACCACTTCGTCCATAAAGTAATGGACAACTATGGGAAGCAGATCCACGAGTGGAAGAAGAAGTGGGAAATCAATAAGGTTCGATTTAATTTATTAAACAATTTTTTAATTTATTAAACTATTTTTTAATTTATTAAACTTTTTCTTTTTTTTTAATTAAAAGGTCCCAAAGTCGATGAACGATACGGTCTGGAAGGAGTTGTGTGCGCATTGGGATAAGGAGGAGACGAAAGAAACTTCTTCCACCAACTCCACCAACCGCAGGAGCGACCGTAAAGGGAAGGGCATCTACAAGCATAACTTGGGTGCTCAATCTATTGCCACTCTCGGAGATCGCATGGTAAGTTCAACCGCTTTTTCTTCAATTATTTGAGTTTCAGAATTTAAATTTATTGTGCATTTCTTCTAATTTCTAATGTTTCTTTAATTTTATGTTTTTTTTCAAGGCGGAAGAAAATGATGGCGAGCCGGTCGATGATCTCGCCCTAATGAGGAGGGCGTATACCAACAAGAAGACCGGCCAGATTGATGACGGTCTTGTGAGGGACGTGGTCGACCTGGTCCAAACTCAGGTGGTAGACGAAGTGTCTCAGCTTCAAACCGAGGATGACGCTTCGACGGCTTCGACCAACTTGTCCCGGTTTCGAATCAACGAAATCGTTGAATCCGTAAGTTCTTTTTTTTTAAAGTTCAATTCATTTATTTCTTGGTTTAAATTTCTAAATTTGGCTTTTTTCTATTCAGTCGGTTCCAAAGAAGAAGGGACGTTTGTTCGGTTTGGGTCGTCGCACCCGGTCGGTTCCTCCTTCTTCTGCACCACCGCCCTTTGTTGATCCAGAAGTACTTACGGCTCAGTTGAAGGACAAAGATGATCGAATATCTTTGTTGGAGACCCAGATGGCGGCTCAACAGGCGGGCTATGAGGCACAGAGGAGGCTGAACCAGCAAATGATGGAGATGATGCAGAGGATGTACCCGAACGAGGTGTTCCCGGACGTGCCAGACCCGTAGTTTTTTTTTCCCCAATCTCGGAATGTTTTATTTTTATTTGTGAAACTTTGAATATTAATTAGTATGATTTCAATTTTACTTTTAATTTCATATTTTCGAATTTAAATTTCAGAAATTTTTTTTTTTCAAAAAAATTAATATTTTTTACATTTCGAGGAAATTAATTATATTTTTCACTACATCGATCGATGCGTTTTTGAACAAAAACGCATCGATCGATCCGTTTTTTTTAAAAAATATAGCGAGGGACATTTCCCTCGGAATTTTCCGAGGGACAACTCCCTCGGAAAATTCCGAGGAACGGATCCCTCGGAATATACCGAGGGAACAGTTCCTCGGAATAAACCGAGGAAAAAGTCCGTCGGTATACTCCTATCGATCGATGTATATATGTCCAAAAACGCATCGATCGATGAACTTCCGAGGAATTATCCCGACGAAGTTCTACCTCGGTATATTCCGAGGACTTTTCCGACAAACAAGGGTTCCTCGGAATTTCCTCGGAAATTTATTTCCTCGGAATTCCGTCGGAAAATTCCGAGGGATTTCAGAGGAAAAAAGAAATTCCGAGGAATTATTTCCGACGACGTATTTCGTCGGAATTGCGTCGGAATAACGATATTCCGACGAAATTCCGACGATTTTTTCCCTCAGAATCCTTGATGTTTTCTTGTAGTGAGTATTAGCAAAGTTTATAATAGAATCGTACAATCCATAATAATGAATTGATGCAAAACAAAAAGGCATTAAAAGAGACCAATTGAAATGGTAAAAGAACGTGGAAGCTAGACGACAACAATAAGAAAACTTTTTTAAAAAAAAGATCAATATGAGAAAGGATGTATTGTGTGTATTGTCGAAATAAAAATGATGCTATGAAATAATATGCATTATGACATCGCAGAAGTAAAAACTGATGCTATTATGAATGAATTTCAAAAACTAAAAAGCATAGGAATTATAAGAAGGGTTTGCATTGGACCAAAGGTTGAGACGATAAACGAGAGACGTGAGAATTTATCTAACTACATTTTTCACTCAATGTCAGTCCTAGATAAACAAAATGTGTAACGATTTAGTTTGACTTTCTCATTTATACAAGGGAGTTTACGAGTTTACTCTTAGGAGTTATGATACACAAGTCCATGTGTTGGAACATGTGTGATTTATGTGTTCTGTTCTTAGGTCAATGATGGAACTGAGATAAACAAATCCTAAGTTGAATGAATAAACGTGTGTATCTTGTTATCAGTGCTAGAGATGATTAGTGTCGAGTAACCTATATTTTGGTAAATTATCTAATCATTTTTAATAAACATTCTAAAGAATAAGAATTTTGCTAATTGATGTGTACTCATTGTTCTTTGTTTTCACAAGTGAAAAAACTGTGTAAAATGAAGGATTACTTGATATATCAGTCAAGACTAAAGAATGTGGTAAATAGCGAAAACCAATCTATGGTATGAAGGATTATAATTCATTACTGAGAGTAAATTTATTCCGATAATAACAGGAAGCGCATATATACAACTCATGCACATGCAAAATGTAATTTGTAAGTCATGCATGCGAATGTTACAAATTAAATGAATAACATACACTACACATGATTGGAGAAATATATAAAATAATAATATTCTAGTGGGAAAGAATTATTAAACAAGTGTGTAAAAATGAATAAAGAGTTATGTATGATTAAGCAAGAAAGTTTGTGACCATAGACATGGGAACCAAACAAAGCCCTTTTTTCTTCAAGTCTACTGATAATCCACCTTCGTTTTGCACTGCACTCTTTCCTTTCACCTATGTAAAATTACCGCATGGTAAATTACTGTGAGATATCGAAAATAATTCTTACTCCCTCCGTTTCAAATTTATTGTGGTCTTAGTGAAATTTATGTCATATTAAATATCGTTTTATGTTTTCAGTGCATTTAATATTCTATTCGTTTCATTTTAGTTGTCGCTTTATACTTTCACACACATATTAAAAAATCATTTAATTATACATATTTCCAAAATAAAAACATCATTACCAATACACCTAACTAAATTTTATCCAGTACTCCCTCCGTATCATTTTAAGTGGTGTTTAAAGATTTTTATTTTATTTCATAATAAGTGATGTTTTCACTATCCAAGATAAAATTTAATATCATTTAAAATTTGTGACCAATTAAAAAATAATGCAAATTTTTTTATTGGTTGAATTTGTTTTATTTAATGCTACTTTTATATAACCAAGATAAATTACATAAAATTTTACATTTTCTTAATCTTTGTTCAAAAACCTTAAACACCACTTAAAGTGATATAGAGGGAGTAGAAAAATAGATTAGAATATAAAATCAATAAATTTTGCATTGAAATTATAAAACGACACTTGTTTTGAAACAAAATTTTTACTCTACAACGACAATTAAATTGAAACAGAGGGAGTAGCTAGTTTTTCCAATTCTAATCCCTATTCTTTTAGATTTTAGTTTATTAATTAACATAATCAAATAAAATTATATATTAATTAGAGGTAAAAACAAAATTTAATTATTTTTTTAATTTTTGTTGAAAAATTTAAAACGATAAATAAAATGAAATGGACCAGTATACCTTTTGATTGATAAACTCAAGCGTTAGCTATACGAAGTTAAACTATAGTCTATAGTTAGTGTGATTAAATTCTTACATTATTTGTGTCTTCACCAACGCCACCCCCGTGTCTCGTGTTGTTGTCCAATAGGTTCATTATGCTATTGACCTGTGAAAAAACAAATCGTTAGTAGTTGATTTATTTATTTATGGACCAAATTAATTAAGGTACGTTTGACTTGTTAAATTGATTATTTATTATATTCATCTATGTCAAATAGAACTCACGCAATGGCACCGATTGTTCCATCAAGTTTTTTTGTGTGGTTCATTTCAAGAATAGTTCGATTATGTGTCTCAATGGCGTCTAGCCTTATCGATCCAATGTCCCATAAATGATATAATTAGCATTTGACTAATAGATTATAAATATCAGTATCATGACATTATTCACTTTAATATTACCAAACTCGACTGTTAGTAGTGCAAAACAAAGAAGAAGAACCTACAGTAATGTTCTTAGATAAACACTGTGACCAAAAGATCAGAATTATAAAAAGATTGATATTTTCAAAAAACATAAAATTTGTTGCCTTGCCTACCGCTTTAAGTATTCTCTTAAGAATTATAAAGAATAAATCGTTTTGTTCTAAAAATATGATTTTTAGAACAATACATACATAGATAGACTCATATAATGTAAATATCATATATAAATAGATAGAGATAGACTTACATTAAGACTACGAGAAGGAGAAGATGCAGTGTCTTCAAGATCACAATGACGACCAAAAGGAATCTCCCTATTTCTTGCCCTCTTGATGTTCAAATTGTTGTAATAGTTAGGTCCTCCTTGTTTAGACATGTCGAGGGTCTTCTTAGTCGCGACGAAAGACATTGCATCGGGGACGGAGGAAGAACTGAAATCTACGATATGGACAGCACTTGGAGAAGCCTCGAAGAAGTGGACATCTTCGAAGTACATTGACCAGCTACTTTCCTCCGGGCTTTGGTCGCTTGAAAACGTCGACGTTTCGCATTTGCTCATAATGAAAGCATTGTTCGTTGAGCTCTCCATGAATATTTTCGAAGAGAAAAAGAAATGGAGTTTTTTCTTGGTTTGTTAATTGGTAGCGATAGATGAAACATGCGTCAGGGTTAATTATATACATGATAAAATGTATTTTTTTTTCTAAAGCACAAATTAGTATATAATGAAATATCAAATATTGTCCCTTCTCTGACATCCAATAAAATGAAATATTAAATATACTATATTTAAGCCGAATTAGTTTTTATTTTGCTGTCAATGATGGGAATGTTGGTTTGGAATGTTGGTTTGTGTGGTCGCTCTATCTGTATTTTCTTCTATTTGGTTGGAATAAAAGTTGATTTGAAATATTCAAACCAATTTAGTACACTACAAAAAAACGTGTCCATAACAACGAAAATTTACGACGAAAATATTTCGTCGTAAATTTACATGGTGTTTACAACGCAGTTACGAGGAATCCAACTTTCGTCGTAAACGCCATGTAAATTTACGACGAATAATTTTCGTCGTAAAATCCATGTAAGTTTACGACGAAAGTACGTGGAATGAGAAATACATCGTAATAATTACATCGACATTACAACGAAACATGTTATCGTTATATTTAGGTGAAAACATGTATTCAATGTGCTTTAACTTACCTAATTTCGTCGTAAAGTCGTTGTAAATATTATGTTAAAACCATGTAAAATCCATGTAAAACATTCCTTGTAAAATCGTTGTTATATTTCAACTATCCAACTCAAAAATTTCTCTATATATATGACATTTCCCACAACTCTCTTCCTCACAACACACAAACGGAAAAAAAAATCCGAAAAAAATCAGAAAAAAAAAGATTTCAAAAAAAAATCTAAGAAAAAAATGGCTGGTGGCGGTAGTATTTACGAGTTACGGAGTTGGATGTATTTGCACAAAGATTCCGACGGGAGGGTGACGAACGCATTTCTGAGCGGGCTAGAGACATTCATGCACCAGGCTACACTGATCACGCAGGAAAGCGGTAAGATGTTCTGCCCCTGTCGAAAATGCAAGAATTCAAAATTTGCACGTAGTGAAACTGTATGGAAGCATTTAGTAAACAGAGGATTTACACCACAGTACTACATTTGGTATCAACATGGAGAGGGTTATGGGGAAAATGAAGCTAGTAGTAGTAATAATAATTTTGAGGATGGTCATCATAGTGAAGAACCGAATCATTTGCATAATGAATATAATTATCATCAAGATCATGAGCAGATGGTAGATCATGATAGGGTTCAAGATATGATTAGTGATGCATTTTTAGAAACAACTACAACAATAGCTGATGGAACTGGAAATGTAGAAGAACCTAATTTGGATGCAAAAAGGTTTTATGAAATGCTAGATGCTGCAAATCAACCAATCTACACTGGTTGTAGAGAAGGTCTCTCTAAATTGTCTCTAGCAGCTAGGATGATGAATATTAAAACGGATCATAATTTACCTGAGAATTGCATGGATGCATGGGCGGAGTTGTTTAAAGAGTATTTGCCAGAAGACAACGTGTCTGCTGAATCTTATTATGAGATTCAGAAATTGGTTTATAGTCTTGGGTTGCCTTCGGAGATGATTGATGTTTGCATCGACAACTGCATGATCTACTGGAAAGAAGATGACAAGTTAGAAGAGTGTCGATTCTGCAAAAAACCACGATTCAAACCGCAAGGCCGTGGGAGGAATAGGGTACCGTACCAAAGGATGTGGTACCTACCAATTACAGACAGATTGAAAAGATTATATCAATCTGAGAGGACTGCTGCGTCGATGAGGTGGCATGCGGAACATGTCCAGAGAGATGGTGAGGTTGCACATCCATCAGACGCAAGAGCGTGGAAACATTTCAACAAGGTACACGCAGATTTTGCTACAAATATTCGGAATGTCTATCTTGGGTTATGCACCGATGGATTTAGTCCATTTGGAATGTCTGGTAGACAATATTCTTTGTGGCCAGTCATTCTTACGCCGTACAATTTACCGCCGGATATGTGCATGGAACAAGAATTTCTATTTTTGACCATATTAATCCCTGGGCCGAAGCATCCAAAACGGTCTCTTGATGTTTTTCTTCAACCGTTGATAGAAGAGCTAAAGCAATTGTGGTCAGAAGGGGTGAGGACGTACGATTGTTCCTTGAAAAACAATTTTACGATGCGAGCAGTTCTGCTGTGGACGATAAGTGATTTCCCTGCTTATGGGATGTTGTCTGGCTGGACAACACATGGAAGATTATCTTGTCCATATTGTCTTGGATCGACGGATGCTTTTCAACTGAAGAATGGTAGGAAGAGTTGTTGGTTTGATTGTCATCGTCGCTTTCTTCCACTTGCCCATCCGTACAGAAGAAATAAGACATTGTTTCGGCACAAAAAAATTGTCAGAGACGGTCCTCCTCCATATCTCACCGGCCAGCAGATCGAAGCAGACATTGATTATTACGGAGCTCAGGAAACAGTTAAAGTTGGAGGAAATTGGCATGTTCCTGGAAATATGCCTGATGGGTATGGTGTCTCTCACAATTGGCATAAGAAGAGTATATTTTGGGAGCTACCCTATTGGAAGGATCTTCTCTTACGCCACAATCTGGATGTCATGCATATTGAGAAGAACTTTTTTGAGAACATCATGAATACATTACTTAACGTCCCTGGGAAGACAAAAGATAACAAAAAGTCAAGGATGGACTTACCTGATATTTGCTCAAGAAGTGAGTTACATATCAAGAGCAATGGAAACGTTCATGTTCCCATCTTCCGGTTGTCATCAGAAGCCAAAACAACCTTGTTTGACTGGGTTGCATCAGAAGTTAAGTTTCCTGATGGTTATGTTTCAAATCTGTCAAGATGTGTTGAACGAGGTCAAAAGTTCTCCGGAATGAAGAGTCATGATTGTCATGTGTTTATGCAACGACTACTTCCATTTGCTTTTGCCGAGCTCCTTCCAGCAAATGTCCATGAAGCACTTGCAGGTAATTATAATTTTATAATATATATACATATGTTATGAAATGTTATTAATTTGATTACTTTTGCAATATACAGCCATCGGCGCATTTTTCAGAGATCTTAGCACACGTACGTTCAAGGAAGAAGTCATCGAACAACTTCATCATAACATTCCGATCATATTGTGCAACCTGGAGAAGATATTTCCTCCTTCATTTTTTGACGTCATGGAGCATCTAGTTGTCCACCTACCGTATGAAGCATTGCTTCGTGGACCTGTTCACAACGGATGGATGTATCCGTATGAGCGACAGATGAAACATTTGAAGGGGAAAGCAAGAAATCTTGCAAAGGTGGAAGGTTCAATAGTTGCGGGGAGTTTGACAGCCGAAACATCTAACTTCACATCATACTACTTTGCTCCAACTGTTCGTACGAGAAAAAGAGTTCCTAGAAGATATGATGATGGTGGAGTACCGACATCATATCCAATTGATGGTGTTCCTGACATTTTCTGCGAAATTGCACGGTTTGGTGGTAAAACGAAAGAAGTATGGTGGTCATGTGAAGAGGATAAACATAGTGCCCACACTTATATTCTGCTCAACTGCGAGGATGCAGTGACCCGTTACTTTGAAAGGTAAATATTTTTGTGAATGTTAATTATATGAATTGAAGTTAATTATGTATGACTTGATTATTTGTTTAATTTGCAGCATGTTTGTATCTCAAGTTGAAGAAGCAATACCAGGAATATCTGCAACTGATGTGGACACACGTAAAGATAAGCACTTTGTCAAGTGGTTAAAATCACAGGTACGTAATATATCTCATACATTGATTAATTAAGTAAGTGTTTTGATACTTCAATATTAATTAAGAATAATGCTTTTTGCAGGTTGATTATGACGATCCTTATTATCCCGTATGGTTTCACGAATTGGTTCAAGGTCCAGTTGCAAAGGTCACCACATCACCTATGTATTTCACACGAGGATTTACCTTTCACACATACGAGTATGGGAGACATCGGGCAACGAGTAACTACGGAATATGTGTGAAAGGTGAAACGGACTTTTACGGGATCTTGCAGGAGATTATTGAAGTGGAATTTCCGGGGTTATTGAAGCTAAAATGCGTCCTCTTCAAATGTGAATGGTTCGATCCTGTTGTGAACCGAGGGATTCGGTATAACAAATTTGGTGTTGTGGATGTCAATTTTGGGAGAAGATACAACAAATTTGAGCCTTTCATTTTAGCTTCACAAGCCGAGCAAGTTAGCTTCCTTCCTTATCCTCGGCTTCGAACTTCCGGGATAAACTGGTTAGCTGCTATCAAAATTACACCTCGTGGACGCATTGTCGCTGGAGAAGAACCGCCCTTGCAAGAAGAAGACGCTATCAATGAAGTTGAGGTACCAGAACAACCAACTGATGAAATCCTTTTGATCGACCCGCAAAACTTTCAATATGAAGATATTCCCGAAGATGCGACAGATGAAGCACGTGAAGACGAGTTCGAGAGAAGCGACGATGATGATTGTAATGATAGTGATGAGAACGAAAACGATTTAGAGTGATGTAATATTGATGAGAACGAAAACGATTTAGAGTGATGTAATATATGTAACAAATGTTGTATTTCTCTATTGTAACGTATGTTTAAAGAAATATTGTTTTTTTACCATCTTAATGTATGTGTAACAAATGTTGTTTTATATAATATGTATTTCTTTAGTTTTTAAAAAATTATTTGGAGTTTTAGGGTTTTAGAGTTTAAGTTGGAGAAAGAGCAAGAAGTAGTAGAGAAGAGATATGATGTTAGATGATATGTGACTTTGGGGTTTAGGGATTTCATTCTCGGTGTTTAGGGATAAGCGTTGTAAAATCATCGTAAATGGTTATCTATCCCACGTAATTTCGTCGTAAATCGAAAAACGCGGGCCTGGTAACTTCGTCGTAAATGAAAAAACGCGGGCATGGTAACTTCGTCGTAATATTACGTCGCGTTTACGAAGAATCCTTTTCTAAATATTGAGACGCCGAGACGAGGCTTCCTCGTTCATTCCTCCCAAACTCCTCTCCTCTCCCTCTAAGGTACATTCTCTTTCCTCCTTTTTTTTTTAAGTTAGTTTAGGTTATTAATTAGTTAGGTAATTAGTTTAGGTGATTAGTTAGATAATTAGTTTAGGTGATTAGTTAGATGACGGAATACTATAGTTTAGGTGATTAGTTAGGTAACGGAATAATTTTTTAATTATGTCGTCATAATTTATTAAATTTATTTAATTTTTTTTTAGATGGCTCCTAGAAGGAAACCAGCAGCACCTACTTATGCCCAGTTGTTTGGCGATGGTTCCGGTACATCTTCTTCCGGTCCATCGTCTTCCGATGCAGTTCCAGACTCTCAGACTTCTCAGAGAGTTTTTTCGAGTCCTCCTCTTCCACCGCAGATGCCTCCACCTCCTCCTCCAGCGGCTGCACCTCAGCCTGTCCCAGAAGGTGCAGTTCATCCGGATTTGCGTGTGCCTTCATATGCTCCCTTCGCGAGATATACGGTGGAGGATTTGCTTGCCCAGCCTGGACGGGAGGGTTTGGATGTTCTAGACCCCGATAGACCCCGAGGGACTTATTGGTAAGTTATTAATTTTTATGACATTAAAATTTAAATTATTTTTATTTTCTAACGGTTAAATTGTTTTTTTTCCAGGTTTGGGGCTAACAACCGTGTTAGCCGGAGCGTTTCGGCGACGATTAAGGGTTACTACGACGGGGCATATCCGAACTGGAGCAAGACACCAAATCACGTTAAGATCACGTGGTTTAAATGTTTTGCGGTAAGATTTTTAAATTAAATTAAATTTTCACTTTTAAATATATATATATATATTTAATATTTATTATTAATTGTAATTTTTTCAAAATTTTTATGTTTCAGCAAAAGTGGCATTGGTCTTTGGGAATCACCGAGAGGGTGAAGGCAGAATTCGTTGCAAAGGCAAAGATCCGCCTCTGCAACACAGTCTCTGATTGGAAGGACAAGTGGGAGATCTACGGGTATGAGGGAAAGCCCACTGAGCTCACGACGGATGTGTGGGATGGCCTCATCGCCTATTGGGAGCACCTCTCTTCGATCAAAAAGGCCAATTCGTGCTCGGCTTCTCGAAGGACGAAGGATAAAGATGGTCATTTGCCCATGCTTCACAGAACCGGACAAAAACCTCATGCATGAGTCCGTCTAGAAGCTGTAAGTTTTGTTTTAAATATATATTTTAAAATATTCAATTAATATAATTTATAATATTTAATTTAATTTTTTTTTGTAGTTCGAGAAGACGGGAGTCTTACCATCTATGTCTGACCTATTCAAGATGACTCACGCCACTTCCGACGGAGTTTTTGTGGATCCTGCATCTGAGAAACTCTTCCAAACAGTGGCTGGTCGGATTGAAGAACGGGAGACGCAACTAACCCAGGAGTCTCCCGATGGATTACCAGTCACATTGTCCACCGAAGAGGTCGACAGAATCTTCGAAGAGGTACAACTTAAAATTTTTGTTTACATTATTTTAAATATTTTAACATAATTAACTATATTAATATATGTTTTGATTTTATAGGTGGCTCCTAAAAAGAAGGGACGGATAGTCGGTATAGGCTCTGTTAACGAAGTTGCAAGGGCAACTTCGTCATACACTTCGAGACAGGATGAAGAGACTGCTCAGATGAAGGCTCGAATGGATAGCCAGCAGGTTCGTTTAGACTCTCTTGAGGATTTGCTAGACCTGATGGCCGTGGGAAACTCGGTTATGCAGAGAATGTTGAGTGAGAGACGAGCCGCTCTTGGAATGCCAGTACGAGATCCCCAAGAGTCCGATCCAACCCGTCAACAGCCGAGCAACCCCACCAACTACTTCGAGAATATGTAGTTTTTTTATATTTCTGTTTGTATTATGAATTTAAATATTATTGTATGACTTTTTAAATGACTTTTTAAAATATGTTTTTCAATTTCATATTTCCTTTTAAAATTTAAATTATTTTACACTCTGAATATTAAATATAAATTAAAATTTATTATATACTAATTAATAATAATATAATAAGAAACGATGTAAACTCCTCGTAAACATTACATGGAGTTTACATCGAATGTTTACGAGTGATTAACATCAAAAGATTTACGAGGGTTTTACATCGAAAAGTTTACGAGTGATTTACAACGAAAGTATTTACGTGTGTTTTACATCGAAATAATTACGTGTGCTTTACGACGAAATCTTACGTGTCATTTACGACGAATTCTTTCCCTGCGCTTTACGAGGAATATATTTCGTCGTAAACGTAACGAGTCGTTTACGACGAAGCCTCCGTTACGATGGACGCTTAACAACGAAACGTCTTTCGACGTTAATTCGTCGTAACACCCCGTTTACGACGAATTTACAACGAATACTGCCCTAGTAAAAAATATGTTTTCTTGTAGTGGTATTGTTACTTCTGCGGATTTAAACATGAACTAGATGTTGATCCGCACATCCATGCGGATAGCTTTTCATTTTATCAATATATAAATTTTAAATTATAGATGGACAATTTTCTTAAATAGTTATTTTAAAGTTTTTGTCACAAAAATAGTTTTCTAGGAGAAAAATGACTAAATAGCATCTTTTTACTTTGAAAATTTTAATTTTAATTTTAAATTTTTTAAACTTAAAACCATATCGTCAAAACTCTACCCTTTAACTCTAAATCATTAGTCTAGATTAGTTATCCCTAGGGTATAAATTTAACTTTACTCTTTAATAAAACTTATTTTGGTCATTTTCCTCTTTAAGGGTTATTTGTAACAAAAACTTAAAAAAGCTATTCTAGGAAATTTCTCATTATATATTGTATATATTCATTTCAAGATAATATATTAATATCATTAAAAAAATAGAAAATTTATAGTTCTAAACATAAAGGTTTAACTTATGTTAATAATTTTCTTCTTTTTTTAGTATAAATTATTACATACACTACAAGAAAACGTGCCCATAACAACGAACATTTACGACGAAAATATTTCGTCGTAAATTTACATGGTCCTTACAACGAAATTACGAGGAATCTAACTTTCGTCGTAAACGCCATGTAAATTTACGACGAACTGATTTCGTCGTAAACTCCATGTAAGTTTACGACGAATGTACGTGGAATGAGAAATACGTCGTAATCATTACATCGACATTACAACGAAGCATGTTACCATTATATTTAGGTGAAAACGTGTATTCAATGTGCTTTAACTTACCTAATTTCGTCGTAAAGTCGTTGTAAATAATATGTTAAAACCATGTAAAATCCATGTAAAATATTCCTTGTAAAATCGTTGTTATATTTCAACTACCCAACTCGAAAATTTCTCTATATATATGTCATTTCTCACAACTCTTTTCCTCACAACACACAAACGGGAGAAAAAAAAATCCGAAAAAAAATCAGAAAAAAAAAATTTCAAAAAAAAAATCTAAGAAAAAAATGGCCGGTGGCGGTAGTATTTACGAGTTACGGAGTTGGATGTATTTGCACAAAGATTCCAACGGGAGGGTGACGAACGCATTTCTGAGCGGGCTAGAGACATTCATGCACCAGGCGGGCTGTACACCGATCACACAGGAAAGCGGTAAGATGTTCTGCCCCTGTCGGAAATGCAAGAATTCAAAATTTGCACGTAGTGAAACTGTATGGAAGCATTTAGTAAACAGAGGATTTACACCACAGTACTACATTTGGTATCAACATGGAGAGGGTTATGGGGGAAATGAAGCTAGTAGTAGTAATAATAATTTTGAGGATGGTCATCATAGTGAAGAACCAAATCATTTGCATAATGAATATAATTATCATCAAGATCATGAGCAGATGGTAGATCATGATAGGGTTCAAGATATGATTAGTGATGCATTTTTAGAAACAACTACAACAATAGCTGATGGAACTGGAAATGTAGAAGAACCTAATTTGGATGCAAAAAGGTTTTATGAAATGCTAGATGCTGCAAATCAACCAATCTACACTGGTTGTAGAGAAGGTCTCTCTAAATTGTCTCTAGCAGCTAGGATGATGAATATTAAAACGGATCATAATTTACCTGAGAATTGCATGGATGCATGGGCGGAGTTGTTTAAAGAGTATTTGCCAGAAGACAACGTGTCTGCTGAATCTTATTATGAGATTCAGAAATTGGTTTATAGTCTTGGGTTGCCTTCGGAGATGATTGATGTTTGCATCGACAACTGCATGATCTACTGGAAAGAAGATGACAAGTTAGAAGAGTGTCGATTCTGCAAAAAACCACGATTCAAACCGCGAGGCCGTGGGAGGAATAGGGTACCGTACCAAAGGATGTGGTACCTACCAATTACAGACAGATTGAAAAGATTATATCAATCTGAGAGGACTGCTGCATCGATGAGGTGGCATGCGGAACATGTCCAGAGAGATGGTGAGGTTGCACATCCATCAGACGCAAAAGCGTGGAAACATTTCAACAAGGTACACGCAGATTTTGCTACAAATATTCGGAATGTCTATCTTGGGTTATGCACCGATGGATTTAGTCCATTTGGAATGTCTGGTAGACAATATTCTTTGTGGCCAGTCATTCTTACGCCGTACAATTTACCGCCGGATATGTGCATGGAACAAGAATTTCTATTTTTGACAATATTAATCCCTGGGCCGAAGCATCCAAAACGGTCTCTTGATGTTTTTCTTCAACCGTTGATAGAAGAGCTAAAGCAATTGTGGTCAGAAGGGGTGAGGACGTACGATTGTTCCTTGAAAAACAATTTTACGATGCGAGCAGTTCTGCTGTGGACGATAAGTGATTTCCCTGCTTATGGGATGTTGTCTGGCTGGACAACACATGGAAGATTATCTTGTCCATATTGTCTTGGATCGACGGATGATTTTCAACTGAAGAATGGTAGGAAGAGTTGTTGGTTTGACTATCATCGTCGCTTTCTTCCACTTGCCCATCCGTACAGAAGAAATAAGACATTGTTTCGGCACAAAAAAATTGCCAGAGACGGTCCTCCTCCATATCTCACCGGCCAGCAGATCGAAGCAGACATTGATTATTACGGAGCTCAGGAAAAAGTTAAAGTTGGAGGAAATTGGCATGTTCCTGGAAATATGTCTGATGGATATGGTGTGTCTCACAATTGGCATAAGAAGAGTATATTTTGGGAGCTACATATCAAGAGCAATGGAAACGTTCATGTTCCCATCTTCCGGTTGTCATCAGAAGCCAAAACAACCTTGTTTGACTGGGTTGCATCAGAAGTTAAGTTTCCTGATGGTTATGTTTCAAATCTGTCAAGATGTGTTGAACGAGGTCAAAAGTTCTCCGGAATGAAGAGTCATGATTGTCATGTGTTTATGCAACGACTACTTCCATTTGCTTTTGCCGAGCTCCTTCTAGCAAATATCCATGAAGCACTTGCAGGTAATTATAAAACGTTAATATATATACATATGTTATGAAATGTTATTAATTTGATTACTTTTGCAATATACAGCCATCGGCGCTTTTTTCAGAGATCTCAGCACACGTACGTTCAAGGAAGAAGTCATCGAACAACTTCATCATAACATTCCGATCATATTGTGCAACCTGGAGAAGATATTTCCTCCTTCATTTTTTGACGTCATGGAGCATCTAGTTGTCCACCTACCGTATGAAGCATTGCTTCGTGGACCTGTTCACAACGGATGGATGTATCCGTATGAGCGACAGATGAAACATTTGAAGGGGAAAGCAAGAAATCTTGCAAAGGTGGAAGGTTCAATAGTTGCGGGAAGTTTGACAGCCGAAACATCTAACTTCACATCATACTACTTTGCTCCAACTGTTCGTACGAGGAAAAGAGTTCCTAGAAGATATGATGATGGTGGAGTACCGACATCATATCCAATTGATGGTGTTCCTGACATTTTCTGCGAAATTGGACGGTTTGGTGGTAAAACGAAAGAAGTATGGTGGTCATGTGAAGAGGATAAACATAGTGCCCACACTTATATTCTGCTCAACTGCGAGGATGCAGTGACCCGTTACTTTGAAAGGTAAATATTTTTGTGAATGTTAATTATATGAATTGCAGTTAATTATGTATGACTTGATTATTTTTTTAATTTGCAGCATGTTTGTATCTCAAGTTAAAGAAGCAATACCAGGAATATCTGCAACTGATGTGGACACACGTAAAGATAAGCACTTTGTCAAGTGGTTAAAATCACAGGTACGTAATATATCTCATACATTGATTAATTAAGTAAGTGTTTTGATACTTCAATATTAATTAAGAATAACTGCTTTTTGCAGGTTGATTATGACGATCCTTTTTATCCCGTATGGTTTCACGAATTGGTTCAAGGTCCAGTTGCAAAGGTCACCACATCACCTATGTATTTCACACGAGGATTTACCTTTCACACATACGAGTATGGGAGACATCGGGCAACGAGTAACTACGGAATATGTGTGAAAGGTGAAACGGACTTTTACGGGATCTTGCAGGAGATTATTGAAGTGGAATTTCTGGGGTTATTGAAGCTAAAATGCGTCCTCTTCAAATGTGAATGGTTCGATCCTGTTGTGAACCGAGGGATTCGGTATAACAAATTTGGTGTTGTGGATGTCAATTTTGGGAGAAGATACAACAAATTTGAGCCTTTCATTTTAGCTTCACAAGCCGAGCAAGTAAGCTTCCTTCCTTATCCTCGGCTTCGAACTTCCGGGATAAACTGGTTAGCTGCTATCAAAATTACACCTCGTGGACGCATTGTCGCTGGAGAAGAACCGCCCTTGCAAGAAGAAGACGCTATCAATGAAGTTGAGGTACCAGAACAACCAACTGATGAAATCCTTTTGATCGACCCGCAAAACTTTCAATATGAAGATATTCCCGAAGATACGACAGATGAAGCACGTGAAGACGAGTTCGAGAGAAGCGACGATGATGATTGTAATGATAGTAATATTGATGAGAACGAAAACGATTTAGAGTGATGTAATATATGTCTCTGATGTTGTATTTCTCTATTGTAACGTATGTTTAAAGAAATATTGTTTTTTTACCATCCTAATGTATGTGTAACAAATGTTGTTTTATATAATATGTATTTGTGTTAATTTTAAAAAAATTATTTGGAGTTTTAGGGTTTTAGAGTTTAAGTTGGAGAAAGAGCACAAAGTAGTAGAGAAGAAGAGATATGATGTTAGATGATATGTGACTTTGGGTTTAGGGATTTCATTCTCGGTGTTTAGGGTTAAGCGTTGTACAATCGTCGTAAACCGATGTTTCGACGTAATTTCGTCGTAAATGGAAAAACGCGGGCATGGTAATTTCGTCGTAAACGTGGGCCTTGTAAATTCGTCGTAAACCAATGTTTCGACGTAATTTCGTCGTAAATCGAAAAACTCGGGCCTGGTAACTTCGTCTTAAATGAAAAAACACGGACCTGGTAACTTCGTCGTAATGTTACTTAATGTATGAGTTGTCTTGTATAATATCTATTTCTTAAGGTAAAAAATTTTATTTTGTTGAAGTTAAGGGTTTTAGTTGGATAAAGAGGATGAAAGTATGAATGAGTGATAATGGTAAAGATGATAACTTTGGGGTTTAGGGATTTGATTTTCGGGGTTTCATACTTTCCTCGTAAATTCGTTGTAAATAAAAACACGGGCATGGTAACTTCGTCGTAACATAAAATATTATTTCCATGTAAATTCGTCGTAACATAAAATACTATTTCCTAGTAACTTCGTCGTAAATGAAAAAACACGGGCCTGGTAACTTTGTCGTAAATGATAAAACACGGGCCTGGTAACTTCGTCGTAAACCAAAACACGGGCCTGGTAACTTCGTCGTAAACGAAAACACGGGTCTGGTAACTTCCTCGTAATATTACGACGAAGTTACGAGGAAACCGTTTTTATATATATGGGAGAAGTCTTTCAGACGAGCACTGCTCGTATCTTCCTCCCTAACTCCTCTCCCCCTCTAAGGTAACTTTCTCTCTCTATCTTTTTTTTTTTTTTTTATAGTTTAGGTGGTTAGTTTAGGTGATTAGTTTAGGGAATTAGTTTAGGTGATTAGTTAACGGAATTAGTTTAGATGATTAGTTTAGAAAATTATTTTAAACAATTCGTTTAGGATATATATTAATTTAAATTTTTTAAATTTTCTAGATGGCTCCTAGACCGAGACCAGCAGCTCCTGCACCTACGTATGCGGATTTGTTTGGCGATGGATCTTCCTCTAGCGGTCCATCGTCTTCTTCCGGGACAGTTCCGGACTCTCACACATCTCGGAGAGTTTCTTCGACCCCTCCTCCTCTTCCATCTCAGATGCCTCCCCCACCAGCTCCACCTGTCGCCCCGGATCAGCCTGCCCCACCGGCTGCAGTTCATCCCGATTTGCGGGTGCCAGCTCATGCACCATTTGCAAGATACACCGTCGAGGATTTGCTTGCCCAGCCCGGACGAGAGGGTTTACACGTTCTGGACCCCGATAGACCCCCGGGTACTTATTGGTAAGTACATAAAATTATTAATTTAAAATTTAAAATCTTTGATCAATTTTTTTAACAAATTTGTTATATTTGCAGGTTTGGGGCTAACAACCGTGTTAGCCGGAGCGTTTCAGAGACGATGAAGGGATATTATGACGGCCCTTATCCCAACTGGACCATGACTCCCGATCACGTCAAGACGGCGTGGTTTAAATGTTTTGCGGTAATTATATTTACATATTATTAATATTTATATTGTTAATTAAATAATTATTATTTTTTTTCTAATCTTTTAAAATGTTTGTTTTTTCAGCAAAGGTGGAACTGGTCCGTAGGAATCACCGAGAGGGTGAAGAGCGAATTTATTGCAAAGGCGAAAACTCGTCTTTGCAACACCGTCTCCGATTGGAAGGACAAGTGGGAGATTTACGGCTATGAGGGGAAGCCGAGCGGGGTCAAAAAGGAAGCATGGGATGGCCTCATCACCTATTGGAACGAACCCAGCTCCATCCGCAAAGCCAACTCCTGCTCCGCTTCCCGAAGAACGAGGGATAAAGATGGCCATTTGCCCATGGTTCATAGAACCGACCAAACACCCCATGCCGGAATTCGTCTCGAAGCTGTAAGTTTTATTTAAATTTATAATTTTCATTATTTTAAACTTGTATTTATTAATTATATTTAATTTATTTATTATTGTTGTTTATTAGTTGGAGAAGACGGGAGTTTTGCCATCTCTCTCGGACTTATTCAAGATGACTCACGCCTCACGAGATGGGGTTTTTGTGGATCCTGCATCCGAGAAACTCTTCAACGCTGTGGCGTCTCGGGTTGAAGAGCAAGAGACGCAACTTACCCAACAGTCTGCAGATGGATTACCCGTCAAGTTGTCAACCGAAGAGGTCGACCAGATCTTCGAGGAGGTAAAATTTAATAATTTTAATTTTTTTTCTTTATTTTATTATTAACTCTAAATACGTTTTTATACATATACATATAGGTGGCTCCTAGAAAGAAGGGAAGGACGGTCGGAATAGGTTCCGTTAACGAAGTTGCAAGGGCGACTTCGTCATACTATTCAAGACGGGACCAGGACAACGACCGGATGCATGCTCGCATGGATACCCAGCAGCAGCGTTTGGACTCTCTCGAGGGTTTGCTGGATGTGATGGCGGTGGGAAATCCAACTTTGCAGAGAGCTTTGGCGGAGAGACGAGCAGCTCTCGGGATGAGCCAGCCGGATCCCGAAGCAGGAACGTCTACAGACCCGAACCCCTCAGCCAACTACTTCAATGACGATGATGTTGGCCTTTAGTTTCCTTTTTTAATTTCTTTTGTTTTGTATAAAAATTTTAAATTCTATTTAATTAATGAATTTATAGTTTAAAAAAAAAATTATTTGGTTTCATATTTAATTTTATTTCAAATATTTTAAATTTTAAAATTATTGTTTTCTAAAATTTATATAATTATTATAATTAATTAATATTTTAAATATGGAGATGTAAATTCGTTGTAAAATTCCACGTTAAGTCCTCGTAACGTTTACGAGGAATTTACATGGAGTCGTTGTAAAGTCCTCGTAAAGTTTACATCGACTTTACGTGAAAGGCTTACGTGGCTTTTACAACGAACTATTACGAGGTATTTACATCGTCATTTACGAGGGCATTACGACGAATAGTTTCCTTCCGCTTTACGAGGAATTGACTTCCTCGTAAACGTAACTAGGACTTTACGACGAAACCTCCGTTACGACGAGCGTTTAACAATGAAACGCATATCGATGTTAATTCATCGTAAAGCCCCTATTACGACGAATTTACAACGAATACCGCCCTCGTAAAAAATATGTTTTCTTGTAGTGATAATTTATGAATTTTAATTCTTTTAAATGGTGAATGATATTTTAATCATTTTAAACGGTGAATCATATTTTTTTATTTATTTAAATGAAAGTAATTTTTAAAATATATTAATTTAGTAATTTAATATAATTTTCATCTGTACTAATTTATTACTTCTATTTTAATATAATATAAACTATATTTATAAAATAGCATATAATTTTACCTTATTTCGTTTAAAATAAAATTTTCATTAAATTAAATTTATAATAATATTATACTACTAATTAAGAAATTAACCAATGAATTAATTAAAAATATATTTATTTTTGTAAGATTTTGTTTAGATTTTTTTTTTCAACAGATTTTGTTATTACTAAAACTAAAATTAAAATTTATTTTTTATTAGTATCCATTTAATTATTTAGATTTTTAGAAATATAATATATTTAATAAACTAATGTAAATAATCAAATAAATGTAATTAAAAAGGTATTTCTCTTTTAATAGAGAATATGGGAAGTTGCCAAATATGACTTACAACTTGATTTTAAACACAAACCTATACCCAAACTTGAATCAAATGCAAAACTAACCTAAAAGTCTTGTGAAATTACAGCCAATCCCTTGTGACCAAACAAAAAAATAGAAGCCATTTTTACGAATATATGCCTAGTAAGTCGTCTGAGTCGTATGAGATGCTAGAAGTATTCTAGACGACTTCCAAGTAAGTCTTCTGGTATAGCTGATCTTAAAAATAATTTATAAATTTTTTAAAAAATATTTTGATAAGCGAAAAATTAAAATCATGTAACTATAAACAGTTTTAAGTGGTATAAATTAAAATATTAAAAAACTGAATTGTTTTCAACATAGATGAGTGTAGGTAGTGAATCATGGTATTCTTTGGTCTAGGGTTTGGCAACATATGTTGTAGTATTGTATGTATTCTTAGGGTTAGATTTTGGAAAGCTTGAATATTTTTTTGAAAAATTAAATTTTTGACCTTTAAGTGATTATTTTTGTGTTAGTAAACATTTTTGAAGTTTAATTTGATTTTATGAAGTGTTTAGTTAGTTAATTAAGTTTAGGGGTTACGTTTAGGGTCTAGACGACTTCCATGAAAGTCGTCTGGTGAATAATTTTAGCTGGACGACTTACAGGGAAGTCGTCCATACCGGACCAAATCCTTTATTTTACCAATGTACTTTTAAACCTAACCGGATCATTTACCGGACATATAAATACCATTTTTCACTTTTTCACAACTTTCCAAAACCCTAGCGCCGTTTTTCTCCAGAGGCGATTACGCCATGATTTCTCACCGCAGGTAATCTCTCGTATTCCATCGTTCTCACCACCGGTAATCTCTCCTCTTACGACGAATCTTGTTTCTCTTTCATGGTGTAGAGTATTTAGTAGTTTAAACTGACCATCCGCTTCCTTTGTCTCAGATCTGAAACCGCGTTTCGTTGAACTCCGTCGCCGGTAAGTTATTTCTCTTGTCTTAAGGCGTTTAGCCGCCGTAAAACCCTAAAAAAATGTAGTCTTGATTCTTATTTTCCCGTCGATTTTTTGCAGATTTGGTGTCGTTGGAGACCATATCTTCTCCGACTGTAAGTCATCCATCTTTTTTAGAAACAATTTTTGTATTTATTCAGAAAGACTACTCAGACGACTTTCTGGAAGTTCTTCCATAGTCTAAGACTTCGTAGAAGACTTCCTGGAAGTCTTCCAGAGTGTAAGACTTCGTAGAAAACTTCTTGGAAGTATTCCATATGACCTAAGTCTTCGTTGGAAGTCTTCCAGAGTGTAAGACTTTGTAGAAGACTTCCTGGAAGTCGTCTCATTAGTCTTCTCACTAAAATTTACATGCAAGTCTTCTCAGTAATCTTATGTCTTTGAGATGCTTGTTTTTGATTGTTTTGCAGGCCAGAAAATGGATTTACCAGCACTCCCGCAGAGGCTATACACATTAGGGGAAGAGCCCCCTGTACATAAGAGCATTTCGTATCACACTGATGACACAAATTTATTTAATGCTCTAAGGCGAGCTCTAAACGATGACGAATATGAGGAGCTGAAGGAGTCGAAGTTGGGAGTGTTCATCAAGTTCAAGAAGAATTTTGGTTGGGCTTCAAGGCTGGTTCATTATATGCTCAGTTTCCTGCTTAACATCAAGAAGTAGTATGAGCTCTGGAGTCTCGTTGGTCCACAACCGGTGAGTTTTTCACTGTTGGATTTGAACACCTTACTAGTCTGAACTGCGATTACATCGAGGACCTGGAAAATCCAAGGGTTGAGGTTACGAAGGATATGGCTGCTTTCTGGGAGATGATGGGTGTTGATGTCGATGCTGGGACAACTACTGAACATATAAAAGCAGCATTTGGAAGATGCGAGGAGTGGTCTCGGGAAGATCGCATGCGGCTCAGATACCTTGCCATCTTCACAGGATTCATTGAAGGGAGAAAGTACTCAACCGCTACACGGGCTAGTCTTCTGTGAAGTCTTAGAGAGTGAAGTTTAAATACATGTCTGCTAATGGCCTCTTTAAAAAATCTGCGTCCTTTGCCACCATTTTAAGCCAGCATCAGCGGAGACGATCTGTTTGGTAGGGGATGCCCATAATTAGCACCAAATTCTGGCAGAGCAAAGTACGCCCACACCTGGAGAACTTGAACAAACCCATCAACAGTGTATGAATTTGATTCCAAATTTACACCCTTCACAAACTCCATCAGCACCTTAAACACCACTCTCTCCCAACGACATAACTTTAAGTCTTCTGCGAGGTCTTCTCTGGATGACTTACCAGACGACTTACTTTAAAGTCTTCTGTGAAGTCTTTTCAGGATGATTTCAGTCTTTGTTATCTGAGTTGATATCTATATCTTTTATTTTTGCAGACTAGCGTGATCAACTTCGTCCAGAAGGACTTTGCTGAGATGTTTCCACAATGGGACTTTGATGTAGAGGACCCGACCGCGGAGAACATAATCAAAGTCATGTTTAATGCGAAAGCTAATTGGAACTGGACCATGAATTGCTGGGAAGTCGCCGGTACTAAACCGAGAGTGAAGAAGGAAGAGAGTGCAGCGGAGACAGAGAGTGGTGTGAAGGAGGAAAGTGCAGTATCTCGGAAGAAAGCTCGTAAAGCGGCTTCTGTTGAGGCTTGTAAAGTGCCTTCTGCTGAGGCACGTGCAGAGGCTCGTTCAAACAAAGTATCTACGTCTGTTGGTGGGATGACCAATGAGCTGATTGAAAAAAGCTTCAAAGGCATAGCTGATGTCATGAGGGATGGGTTTGGGATGTGCCTTAGGGAGATCAAATTGCTGGGGGATAGGATAGAAGCTTTGGAGAAGAAGGTGGGAATCACCAAAAAAGGGACTGCATCTAATGAACTTCAAATGACAACTTCAAATCCGGAAAAGCGTGGGCACGAACCCGGGGTTAGTACCAAAACCTCTCCCAAAATCACAGAGAAGAGATTGACTAGAAAAAGTACTAGGAATAAGGAATGATGTGCTTTGTTTCTTGTATGTCGGAACATGTGTGTTTGTTTATATTGTGCTTGGATCATTTTCTTATGTATGGATTTTGTTTCATCTTTTGATTTGGATATTTGGTTAATATTTTATGAACACATTTTATACATCGAAATTGCAGAGTGAGAGTGTGAATGGGGCGAAAGCAGGACAGAATGGGGCACATGAGCACCAAGAACTGAGTTCCTCGAAAGACCTGAGTCTTGTGATAGCAAGTGAGCCCGAGGAGAAACCTCCAGAACAGGGTGGTGAACCTAGCGTTCTTGTATTGGACAAATAAGTACCCACTGATTCAGATTTACAGAAGGGGGAAACTAGAAGGCAGAAAAAGAGGAATGGTGCTATGGCACAAGTCGTGGAAGGAGTGAGCGAGCAAGGAAACTTGCTGCCTCACAGCAAACTCCTTTTCAGGGAAACATCACTGCCAAAGTGATCATTCTAAACAAAAGGATTGACCAAGGCTATGATCCTTTTGCACCTTATGACAAGAAGATGTCGAAGGTGCTCACTGACAGGGTGAAACTTGATCCGTAAGTGAGAATGTCCCATAATAGCTTCCTTTAGTATACAAAAAATCCTGCTTATCTACATTTTGTGTTTGCAGTTATTTTAAAACACCTATGGACAAAAAACCACGTAGATGTCCAAGTCGGTTTTATTTCACCCTCCGAAACCCTTTAGAATGGCTGAACGACGGTGTAAGTCTCCTGCTATGTCTTCTAGTTTCCCCCTTACCAGTAGTTATGTCTTCTCTAGAAGACTAAACAGACGACTTACCAATTTGTCTTCTGTTAAGTCTTTTAAAGAAGACTTATCAGACGACTTACGCTTAAGTCATCTGTTAAGTCTTCTCTAGAAGACTTAACAGAAGACTTACTAGACGACTTAAGCATAAGTCGTTTGATAAGTATCTCTTACTTGTATTGTTTTATATGCAGCATATGGATGTTTTTATTAATGTACTGAGGCAACGGTACTGAGATAATCCACATCATTTCAGGAGCGAGAGACTGTGCTTTCTTGATCATGTATTTTCTCGGTAGTGGTCCCACAAGTACCCCGAATTTAAGAGCGACAAGGGCGACATCAACGGCTTAGGAAGAAGACTCCCTGGTGGGGCGTGAAATTATCATGCAGGCATGGTACCAATATTTTGCCAATCTATGAAGGTTTGGGGGCTGGATGTGGATGATATTTATGCGCCAGTGAACTTCAGGAACGAGCATTGGATTGCTATTTGGATATCGATCCCAAAGAGGCACATAGTCGTCTGGGACAACATTTTAACACATATTAAAGCTGCAGACCTCGATGTGCTCATGGAGCCTTTTGTAAACATGGTCCCTTATCTGCTTGTTGAGTGCGCTGGCTCTGACGAAGAACGTGTCAAACACACACTGGAGCCATACACATATGAGAGAATTACCGTTAGAGTACCTCAGTGCCGAGCTGGTGATTGTGGCGTGTGGGCTCTGAAGTACATCGAATGTCATGCTCTTGGAATGTCATTTCCTCCAGAGTTTTGTAACAAGAATGCGAAGGCTATAAGGGAGAAGATGGGGTTGGCTATATTTCAGGAGACTCCTGAAGGCCATGCAAAAGAGAACGAAGACAATGATGAGAACATGGGAACTTATGACGAGCAAGGTTAATGATGTTTTATTTGTACTTGAACTTGTGGGATGAAATGTGCTTTTGTATGACAGATTAGGAAGGTGATGTTTTTGTAACAGGGTCAGGATAGGATGTAGTTTTTTGTAAACTATCCTCGTACCAAACTATCATTTCGTAGGAAATTAGTTTGGTAGTGTTGTAACCTTTCAGATAATCTAATCTAATGGTGGAGTTGTTGTCTTTTTAAGTTGCAATTAAATTCATAACGCGTAAACCCATAACAGAAGCAGATAAATTGCAATACAGAGAAGTTCATAACACAAAGTCATAACAGATACGCAGATAGATAGTCTTCTGGACGACCCATAACAGAAGCAGAAAAATTGCAATACAGAGAAGTTTATAACACAAAGTCATAACAGATACGCAGATAGATAGTCTTCTGGACGACTAACGAGAAGGTCGTCTAGGAGTTAAGTCTTCTGGACGACTAACGAGAAGGTCGTCCACGTCAGTTCTTACAATGTGGACGCGTATGGCCAGTTTCTTTGCAGACCGAGCACCTATAAACTATGTGTTGCTTCTGGGGCGTGCATCCTCTCATCCTAGATAGCTCCAACCAAGATTGCCATCTTGATTTCTTCTGTCTCCCCGGACCACGCTTTACTTCCGGAGGAAAGCATGTGCGTGCCTCAACTTGTTGTCCAGCACAAGGATAGATATTCTCTGAGTATCCTGCAAACAAAGTATCTTTTGAGTAGACCGAGCATACAAGTGTGGAGATATGCAAACCAGCATATGATCCAACTGATATAGCATGAGAGCAAGGTATTTTCTCGACACCATAGACACCACAATCACACTTTTGATGTTCCAAATCAACAACACAGTCCTTTTTGACACCTTGCACAAAGAATCGCCATCCATCAATTTGTTGGACAGACATTGTATCCGCTATCTCCGATCGAACAACAAGCAAGTATTCAACCCCCCGACTATGTTGAGTTGTGAGACTCAAAGCATCTTCTCTTCTTTTCCAAAATCACCTTGATAGCTTATCCCTTATGAACTCCAACATGAAATGAATCGGAAATCCTCTAGTTCGCTTCAGTGCGGAATTAATAGATTCATCGATGTTACTAGTTTTTATGTTGTACAGGTCTCCCTGACAATGAACCCTTGACCATAGGGTCACGTCGGCATTCTCCAAGTAGGTTGTAATTCCGGGTTTGCACTCCTTATCTCACCCATGTACCGGTCAAAATCGTAAAGTGTATGAGAATACGCAGCACCTTTCACCAAGTACAAGAGATGCTTCCCCTTATAATTTTGGACAATGTTCTGTTGAAGGTGATAATAACATATTCCTCGGGTAGCCCACGGAAACACCTTACCACACGCATTCTTAATGCCCGTGTGCCGGTCAGAGACTATCACCAGAAGATACTCATCAGATACACAACTAGCCAATTTTGTGAAAAACCACTCCCAAGATTCATCATTTTTACCATCAACGATCGTAAAAGTCAATGGAAATATCTGAAAATTACCATCTTGTGCGGCTGCAACTAACATAACACCTTCATACTTCCCACTTAGGTGAGTCCCATCCACCACAATGACCCTTCTCTGATACTGAAAATCTCGGATTGAAACTCCAAAGGAGAGAAATAGATACTTAAATCTATTCAGAGAATCAAATTCTAGACCAGTGATAGAACCCGGATTTGCTAGGGAGATTTGCTCCAAATATGAAGGCAATCGCTCATACCCATCTTCCGCTGATCCTCTCACCAATTCTTGCGCATATAACAATGCTCTGTATGAAGTGGTGTAATCAAATGTCATGCCAAACATGTTATTCATTGCATCTTTGATATGCTGCGGATTCAACCCATCAATGATTCCAACACGATCTATGAAAAGCCTACCAACATACTTCCGAGTACAGTGTTTCCGCTGGGCGATTCTGTCTCCCACAGAACATGTATGAGTTTCCACATACTTGGTTACCCAAAAAGTGTTTATCCCATATTTCACACTCGCTCTGATCTTCCATCCACAACCATTAACCCGACATGTTGCCACAAGGAGAGTTTTCGTTGACTTGTATATTCTGAAGGAGAACTTACGCCTCACCGCTGTCAACCACAACTCTGAAACCAATGCATCCTTACTAGCAAAACTCTGGTTGACATAGATCCTGCTACCATACGATCTTCCTCCTTCACTACCATATGTCCCTTTCAAATCTTCAAAACACATATCATCATCTTCTTCCTCATCCTCATCCTCATCTTTAACCTTCTCATACTCACTGTAATCCTCAGCATCATCAACCGCTTCAGCAACAACATGGATATTAGCATCCTTGTTCCCATCATCCTCATTCCCATCATCCTCTTTCCCTTCATCCTTGTTCCCATCATCCTCCTCTCCATCATCCTCCTCCCCAGCATCCTCGTTCCCATCATCCTCTTCCCCTTCCTCTGAAACAGCTCTCATCTTCCTAAGGTTTGATACACAAAGACGTACTTCATGCGTTTTAGCTATCTCGAGCAAGTTCCGAACTTGTCTATCACTTGTAACATGAATAGGAGGGGTGTCTGGAGCCATATGTTGCATCATTGCCTCTGGTAATGCGTAGGCTAACTGCACAGACCCTGTGTTCATGTCCAGGTTATAATCTTTTTGAGCCATTGCAACAAGTCCAGCATGTGTCGAACCTACACTAAAAAGAACAGTCTTGCTCCTTTGAACTTATTAACCACAAAATTCCAACAGCCATCTTGCAACAACCATTCTCCATACACTGCATGTAACTGACAATCCATCTGAAAAAAACAAAACAAAACACATTAGCAAACATAGAAAATGCAAGTTCATTAAACATTGAGGCAGACGACATCCACCGGGGTCGTCTAGTAGACTTCCAGAGAGGTCGTCCTTTTAGGTCATTTTTGCAATTAAAATTTTGCACAGGACGACTTCCAAAGAAGTCGTCTCTACAGCAGACTTCTTTGGAAGTCTTCCTTTGTAAATATTGACATACTTTTGTTTAAAAAAATTCTCGAGAAACCCATAGACGACATCCGTGGAAGTCGTCTGGGATAAATAGGTTAGTTTTGCAATTGACCGGACTGTGTCAGAAATTTGACTTTCCCTGGACGACTTACTTGGAAGTCGTCCGGTAGAAAACCAAAAATTCAATATTTTATTATAACGAGACGACTTCCATGTAAGTCATCTCAGGTTAGTTTTGCTATTGGAAAATAAAACAAAAAAATTATTTTTTTGTAGACGACTTACACGGAAATCGTCCGCCAGATGACTTAGACGGAAGTCATCCGCCAGACGACTTACACGGAAGTCGTCCGCCAGACGACTTACACGGAAGTCGTCCGCCAGACGACTTACACGGAAGTCGTCCGCCAGACGTCTTACACGGAAATCGTATGCCAGACGACTTACATGGAAGTCGTCCAAGATAAGCAAGGTTTGACCAGAATCTCGGAATAAAATCTTGGACGACTTCCATGTAAGTCGTCTGGCGGACGACTTCCGTGTAAGTCGTCTACAAAAAAATAAATATTTAAGTTTTATTTTCCAATTGCAAAACTAACCTGAGACGACTTACATGGAAGTCGTCTCGTTATAATAAAATATTGAATTTTTGGTTTTCTACTGGACGACTTCTACGAAAGTCAAATTTCTGACACAGTCGTCTCTGGGTTTCTCGAGAATTTTTTTTATCCAAACAAAAAAGGACGACTTCAATAGAAGTCGTCTCTAGAAAAAGATTTAAAAGTCAATTGCAAAATTAACCTCTCATTTGACCAGACGACTTCCAGGTAAGTCGTCTACGCTAAGAAGACTTACCCAGAAGTCTTCTTCGCGAACAGATCCGGATAAAAACTCGATTTCATACCTTAAATTAGTGAGATAACTTCTTTAGCACACAGAAGTCTTCTCCAAGCACACAGAAGCTCAAACGAAAGTGACCCACCAAGAATCGTAACATTCAATGCCTCTATGAACCATAAATATTTTAGAATCAAAATCTTGGATTTTTTGGGATAAATATGGAGAGAAAGTAAAGAGATGTTGTTTTTAGTTCATAAGAATTGAGAAAAGAAGAAGTGTAAATCGATTTTAGATGCATTAAGAGCTTCAAATAGGTTGTTCATGGTGGTTGATGTATTGATGGCAATGACAATCTTGTAAATATATGAAGATGATGAGGTTGAGAGAGTAAAAGCCTATTTTCGAAAAGAAAAAAAATTAATAGCATTTTCGTAAATAATTTCAACTTGTGCGGTGAATATGGAAAATGAAAATTCCAAAAAAAATAATAGGTTAGTTTTGGGGTTGGCTTTGAGTTTTGGGTTACTTTTGCAAAAAGCCCCAGAGAATATACGAATTTTAAAGACATAATTAAATATTAAATTTGAGATTGAATTTTTTGAATAATACAAACTATTACTACTAGTTAAGTTGTTTAAACATACACAACTAATTAACATATTGGTTTTTGTCAAAAAAACTAAAATATTGTTTGGTAATTTATGAGTAATCAAAAATATAGAAATGAGAAAATATGATGAAGAAAGTATATATCTATTGATTGGATCCATTTGACAGTATTTTTTTATTCTTAATGCTTTCTGAATAACTAAAAAGATATGAAATTTCTTATTTAAAAAGTTCTTATTTCATCAAGCAATATACATTAATATGTTTCGTTAATACTGTATATTTATCTGTTTTAATTTATATAATATGGTGCTCGGCTCTAGGATCTAAGTTTTTAGACTTGTATTCCGTTGAACTACTCTGTCATTATTTATCTTCTTTATCGAATAATTGTTTGGTGCATTATCCCTAAAAATAATGTATATATTAGAGATGTTAATATCTACAAAGCCGGTAAATAATCATATATGAATTTATGTGTGACGACTGGAGGAAGATGTGTCACATTCTGCTCCATATTCTGAAAAAGCTTTTAGTTGCGTTCAATTTTATTACGTCGCATTTTCGCTCGTTCCTACTAAGTTAATGAGTAGAGTGGACCGAAATTTTTTTTTCTTTGGATTCCTAATTAAATTAGTTTCTTGTTTGTCCACTTTGGTTGTGTTGGACTTTGGTCCATAAGAAACCGATGATTAAGTAATCAGATCACCAACTTCTGGATTACGAATAAATCAACGAGCAAATGCGCCGGTTTCACATTATCCAAAAATTTTATATTAAGAAAACTACATGACTAAACTAGTTATTCGTACGGTACAAGTTGATGAGTTTCAATTAGTTTGTTTGTTTAAAATATATGTTTATTGTCACATATGAAAATAAGAGCACCTCCCAATGGGTGGGTTGGGGGGTTCTATAATATAGTACTAAATAATGAGTTGAGGAATGAGGAGCATGGTTCATGATTTAAGATACCAATATCGAATGCTGTCATGCTGATGCAGTTAAGTTTTTGGAGACCTTTTCGTTCAAACTCCAAACAAAACGGAAATTTTGATGAATTATGTGAATGAGTAATGTATTAAAAAAGTTACATATTAAGCTAATCATCCTATATATTAATTGAGAAGTCATTTTAGTGACTTCTGGTGACGTGTCGCTAAGTTTTAAAAAACTGTTATAATTTGATTGGTTGATGACTTTTATTAAATATTTATTTTAATCAAATTTAAAAATAAAAGGAAATTCTATAACCAATTAATACAAGTTACCAAAAAACACAAGTAATATTACAAATAATAATTTACGGTAATTAATTGCATAATTATAGAAAGAATATATAATGTTTCATCAATTTTTTATTTTTATAAATTATTTACTTATAATTATTTTAAATATTTAAATATATTTTATAGAAATAAATATAATAGTTGTATATTCTTATAAAAAGAATTATATTTGTATGTAAGGCATTATTAGAAATTTTATGTTTTTTTTTAAACCCACACGAGATTTATAAATCATTTATAAAGATTTTGAAATTATTTAAAAACGTTTTTTTAATTATGGCCTACAAAATCATTTTATTAGAGTTTATAAATCATTTATGAGAGTTTTATCAAATCTATTTATATAAATCTTAAGCACATCTCGTTTAGATGAAAAATGGTAAATGCTTTTAGATCTAATTATAATTGTATAAATGTATATTTATAAGGATTTATAAATTATATGGAATTATTTCACACCTATTATCTTATCTATTAAAATAGAAGTAATTTAAGTGACATATGGTTATTATGTTAAAAAAAAAAGAAGTCATTTAAATCATATAAAATTATAACACACTATTTATTTGTATTTTTTATATATTAAAATATAATTATTTAAGTGATTTTTGGTTACATATACGTTCATAGGTGAAATCTTAAAATTTCAATAGTTGATATTTTAGATTATTATTTATTTTTCAGTGCTAAAATAAAAATTAATTTTACAATCAATTATCTGCGAATTTTAGATTTAAATATTGTTTAATATCTTCTAAAAATAGATACTGAACATTTTTGATTATCAAATTATTAAGATAAAATTTAATTTTCATATTATTAATTATTATTCAACAATTATAACATAATAAACATAACATGTACTTTTTCTATAATATTATCATCCGTGAAATCGCGGACAAACACCTAGTTAGCCTAAAATAAAAAGAAACATATAGCAAAATGATCAGCCCTACTTTGCACCATATTAATCGTCATTTTTGTCACTTCTGTCCAAAATCTTGTCTTATCCATGTGAATCCATACGATCCTTTTCAACGGTTATATACTTATATGGAAACAATTACTTTTTGAATGTAAGTTATAAGATCAGATTAAAGTTAAATTTTCAAAAAAAATAGCATATGTCACTCAAAACAAAAGTTAAATACCCCAAAATACTTAAACAGAGTTAAATCCTAGAAGGACTGGATATATCATATTCAACTTTAGCTGGGTGTAGTGTATTGAATTTTTTTATCATAGAAAACATAGTGGTAATAATATCCTAGAACTAAAAAATGAAACCTTATTTACAGGAGAGTTAGGTAACCAAAATTATAAACTAAACCAACAAAGAAGATTAGTTAGAATTGGTCAACTTCCAGTTTAATAATCTAAATATCATTGACTTTGTAAAACTCCTTGACATACGTCAATTGAAGATCTCGCAAAGATTTTATTTCATATAAAACTGAATTATTTCTATTATTGAGCTGCCGAACTTAGGGATTAATTATTTATTCTAATATGTTTTCTCTTTTATTGATCGAATGTATCCTCTCTCTTTTTGGTTTAAAATTGTTATTTCGCCAGGTTATATAGTTTGCACCCAAAAAATATGTTTTATAATTCCACCAAAATATGTTTTATAATTGAAATCATATTTACTTATAGCTTTACACGATTTGACGATTAGCAACGTGTGACGAGCCACTAACAAGTTAGTATTTATCGTTTAATACTGAAATATATATACATCTAGTGCAAATCGTTTAAATAATCTCTAACACCTCAATTTTGTAAGCATATATGATGGTCGTATGCCAAACCTAAGCTTAATACCGTACTATCAATATTTAAAATTACATTTGAAAAACAATTTTAATTTCTCAACAATATTTTTTCTCTATAAAGTTTGGTTAGGGATGACAAGTGATATAACATATCAACTGTGACCATTTTCGTTTACGTGTCGCGCGACCTGCGACCTGCGACATGCGACCTGCGACTGATCGCAGGTCGCAGGTTGTTGTTCGTTTTGCTGTCGCGTAACATGCGACCTGCGATTGGTCGCATGTCGCAAGTCGCAGGTTGTTGTTCGTTTTGATGTCGCGCGACTGATCGCGCGACCAGTCGCGGGTTCCCATTCATGTCGCCCGGAAAAACAGCGACTAAAAATTAAGAAAATTTTGATCGCACGACTGGTCGCAGGTCGCAGATCGCAGGTCGCGCGACACGTAAACGAACATAGTTTTAGTCGCAGGTCGCAGGTTTAGTCGCAGGTCGCAAGTCGCAGGTCGCGCGACACGTAAACGAACGTAATCTTAGTCGCAAGTCATAGGTCGCAGGTCGCGCGACACGTAAACGAACATGGCCTGTATTACTACAGAGTCACAGACCATTATGTTATGTCTTAATACTTTTGCTCCCCCTTAACAACTGCACTATTCATTTATAATAAGTTTATAATATATCACATTGATATACTCCATCCGTTCCACAAAGATAAATTTTTTAATATTTTCACATATTAAGAAAACACATTAAACTACCGTAAGAAATGTATCATTTTCTGTAATTTTTAATTTTTAATAATTTTTAACCAATAGTAATTCAATAAAGTCAATTAATTTTTTTTGAAGTTCACAATTTTTTCATTGGAAAACACAAAAATACATCTTTCTGAAACAATTTTTTTTTCTAAAAAGTCTATCATTAAAAAACAAGAGGAATATAATATAGCCACAAATAATCGATGTGTTTAACATAAATAGTTCAATAAAATCTACTTGGCGAATTAGTGGGTTCCAATAAAGCTACAAAAGATAAATACATGACGATCAACGGAATATTACATTGTGCTTCAGAAAAAAAAAACAGATAGGTCAATGCTTTTTGTATATATATCCGATTAAAATAAAAAAAAATTATGTACATGATTAGCTTAACATAGTTTTCAGTCTCCTGAAAAGAAAATAAAAGAAATAGCTTAGCTTTCGCTTAGTCAGCTTTCTTTTTTTTTTTTTTTGGACTTTCGCTTAATCAGCTTTCGCGATTAAAAGAACAGAAAACAAATTATTTGTGTCATTTACGTGTATTGATATGAATAATGATAAAAAGAGTAATATTTAGCGATCAATATATTCATGTGTCATGTAATATTACCCTATACATTTAACATTTAGACCCCAAAAAAACATATTATCCTAAACAAAATCGACTTTATATAAAGGATAACGCGACATGTAAGTACATCGCGTTGATTTACATGCTAAAAGTAAAATTGCAAATAGACACGTATATGCCGCCGCTGTGACATCAGCATGTGAGCCACCAAATATTCTCAAGTTGTTAAGCTAAACATGATTATGATTAATGATAAAAGTCAAAGCCAATGATTAGGGTCTAGAAATTAGGAATTAGGAATAAGCATCCACGAGAGACACATCTCTTTTATTTACTTTTATTTCGTACTACGGGTGTCCGTGCGGAATATTGTTTTATTATTATTAAGAGCATGATTTTTTGGATAATGTAATTATGTTATCGTTTTTATTTGTTAAGAGCATTATTTGGTGTTTTTAGTGTGTTATGTATTAGTAGGTGATAGGTTAATATATTTAGTATTTGTTTTTTTTTAATAATGTGTTGTTGTATGTATAGTATTTGTTAGTAGTGAAGTGAGTCTCTAACGTAAAAGAATATTGAATTTCAATAACTTTGCTTCTACGCATTTGTTGATTCTAAGATTAACGGTTTCAGCGTCAAAATTGTATCATATTTTTTTATATTTTTGAAAATTATAACTTTTAAGATGTTTTTTTCTCTCTCCTCATATTTTGACCTTAGGCTGTCACCGTCTATGTATTTCGTTACCTTTCTGGTGTGTGGTGCTTCTCACCATCACCGGAAAAGACTCACATCTTTCTCTTGTTCTTCCTTGCCTTCTTCACATGTGAGATTTTATGGTATTTGTTGTAGATCGGGTTTATGAGTTTTCAGTTGTTCAGTTGATTCTCACGGCATTGTAAGCTGTTCCAGTTAATATTGACTGCTCCTCTTCTTCCTTAGATTTCAGCTGATGTTAGGAACTGCATCTCCTTGGTTAGGTCAGAGTTTAGTCGTCTTTGATGTTGTATTCCTCGTCGTTGGTTTACCGTCAATAGTCTCTGCTCGTCTTGGTATTCAATATCTAGTTTTTGGTGTTCTGACTTCTATGTTCTCTTTCATAGCTCGAGGATGGCTCCATAGTTTGTTGATTTCGTTTCGTCTCCCTTTCCCTCTCTATTCTCGCACCTCTTTGCAGCTTTCATCGCATCTCTGGTGGCTCTCCCTTTCACCATGTTTGCCACTCGAGGTTTGGATAATGTTTTCGTTCGTGTATGCTATGTGGGCTTGGAAGGTTATTTCTGGTCTCAAGTTTAGTCTCTGATTTCTCAGTGGTTATCTTCCATTCTTCCTCCCTCAAGTTGTTTCTTTTCTTTCCATGTTTCCCTTGGTATAAGTGTGCGGAGTTAGTCCCTTGGAGCTTTGGTCTCTTCTATCCAGAGCTTTGTGGTTTTTCACTTGTATGGTCGTCTTATATGTTTTTGTTTAGTTTATGAGGTGTTTCTTACCTTTTAACTACTGTTTGTGATTCCGGTGCTTTAGGCATATATCTTTCTGATTCTTGGTGGCTTTGGCATTTCGATAATAATTCTCCCTCTATCCCGCTTTCTTGGTTATTTGCGTTGGTGCTCTAGTTCCTTATTCTTATTTTGATTATCTTACGATATTAATAATAAACTAAATATATAATTTGTAAATAAAATAATAAAAATTAGTAAAAATAATAAAATGGTGAAAATTTATGTTATTTTTAGTTGTGAATAAATTAAATATTTAAAATATATTTATATTATATTTTATTTATCTCTTGAATTTTAGGGACTAATAAGTGTGAGAGGGATTAGATAGTACACAATAAATTGATGAAGCAAATTGCAATAATCTTAAAAAAGAAGGATTTAAAATACATAAAAAATGTATGAGGACACATGTCAACAAACTTCCCCTTCCACATGTCATAAGAAGGGAAAAAGCCAACTAGATAGTAGATGTGTACCTTTTGTTTTCCTCTTGAATTATTACGAGATTAAAAAGAATACAATAAAAATTACAAATAGAATTTTGAATTTGCAAATAACACTATTGTTGATATATTTTGAATTAGTGACGACTATAATATTGTTGATATATTTTGATATATTTTGAATTAGTGACGACTATAATATTTTGAATTTACAAAATATTGTTGATATATTTTGATATATTGTTGATATTGTTGATACTCATTAAAGCATATAATCAAGAATTTTGCTGTTCGGTTAGTACTTTTAGTAAGTCAGAGTCCATGAGGTGATGGTTTCTTTTTTAGTCATTTTTTTAAAGGAAATTTGACTGTATAACCAACAAAAAATTATAATTCAAAATCTAACAATTCAGTACACAACATATTTTTTTATATAATTGTCGTTCTAAACAACATATTCTAGATAATGATAATTATTACATTGTGTTTTATTCTTCTTCGCATGTTTACATCTAGTTAGAAGATGAAAAGAAGCCACGAAGACATGATTTTTCTCATTCATTATTTCATTAATTTCATTTCGGTCATAACGCCACAATCACATCCGTCTGTAATCTGTATAATCAAACCATCACCACTAATTGTTTTACTCGTCACAACCGGTCTTCTCTTCCACCACCGTCGTAACCTATCTTTTCTTCACCTCTTTCCATCGTCTCTTTTTTTTTTCCCCACTTATTGTATCAACAAACAAATTATTTTTCAACCACTGTTAGCATACATGTTTCCACCGTCGTTAGTTCTTCCATTGGAGGAGAACAGACAAGTACATCTAAGAAAAAAATATTCTACATAGATTCTATTCTATTTGTGTATATACTTGTAAGTGGATTAGAAGCTAAATGGAATATCACAGGTTGATGCCATATAAATGAATCAAACAAGTAATAAAAGAGGAATATGACACTCAGTTAGACCATCCACGTAGGATAGAAAAATCGTCCAATGGGAAGCTGTTTTTTGCCAAGTCAGAGAAGAATGCCTACACGCAGCGCTCAACCCACCCCTTTCCCGTTTTGTGAAAATATTATTCTTCGAGATGGGCTTTTCTTTTTGATGGCAAAGTCCAGTAATACCGAAGTCCAGACTACTTTGAAAAGTCTCCTCCTGTGTTTCCCTGCAGTGTTCACGATCCCTCAAATTCTCAGATTATAATTTCAGATCTGTAACGACGAGAGTATGTCTTTACTTTCCACCATTAAATAAGTCTTTCAATCTCTCCCACGACGCCTTATTCAATTAGCTCTTTTTGTAAAGTTCAGATGAAAACCCTAAAAGACATCTATAAATTAAACCGTCTTCTAATTCTTCGGCTCAAGGTGTTTCCAGAGAAGATCGTGTCTTTTTATAACGCAACCTGCAACAATGGTGGCTTACTAAACTTTGCAACAATGGTGGCTTACCAAACTTTTTTCTTCACTGGATTCTGGGAAACCCGATATCTCAACAAGGAAGGGGAACTGATTGGAGTGGACATGCTCCTTCTAGATGAGAAGGTATGAACCTTACAGAATCTCATAGACTTGAAGAGTTCTCATTTTCTTTGACTCTTACTAGGTAACGCTTATCCAAGGGTTTATCGGTGAAAATCTGCTTAACACTTTCCGACATCTTCAAATCAGAAAAAATCCACCATGGAGAAATCGCAGCAGGTCTCGCGTGATGTCACCAGGTTTCTTTGATTCTGGGAGGCGCTAAATGCGAAGAAAGGTCAATCACTCTATGATTATTGCATCCTTTCAATAGTTTTCTGTATCGTTTGTCATTGTTTACAACCTATTCAATTTTTAAATTCATTGCTCTTTCAAAACGAAACTTGAAAATCTGTAACGCCTACGTACACTTTTATGCATCGAATCTATTGTGTGTCTTTATGTGTTTGACAGGCTCGCAGTCCTCCTTCACGAGAAGTTAATTATATTAGATGTTGATCCTAGGATCATCGTAGCCACTAGCATTGTTCGTACGGGATTCAGTTGATCGGAATGATGAACTTCAAGATGGGTGACTAAAGACGTTTTTATTAGAATCCGACAAAGGGTTACAAGATTGATGGGAAATAAGGAGACAAGATTTGAGGTCTAAGCAACAAGATCAGAATGATCGTTTAGAAACCGTAGATCTAGCCGCTTAGTGTGTAGGTTGTCCAAAAGTCCTTTGGCTCGTTGCCTCCTCCTCCCCTCTTATAGTGCCTCTGTTCGTGATGCCCTAATCGCACTTATCCTTTGGGCCCTGTCACCAAAGGCCGAGTATGCGGGCCTTGGTGTTATTTCGTCCAAGCCGAGTACAACTGATCATCTTAGCCGACTGGCTTAAAGTACTCTAGAGTCGAGCCGACGTCTTTAGCCGCTAAGCCGACTAAACTCAGTCGAAATTGTCGGGCTGCGGCCTGTTATTTGATGGGCCTTGTGGAGGGATGTAATCCATCTCCTACAATAAGTCCCCCCCAGTTCACTTGTGAGCGGCTTGTCGGTCTCAGTGAATTTGTGGGTCAGGTTCGTTCATATAACAGGACGTAATGCCAGCGACAACTTGCTTTGCCAGTGTGTGATTTTAGTCGCCTATTATATCTAGTCGCACCGAGCTGCGTCTTTTCATGATGCGTTGTGTTTTACTCGGGAGGTAGAATTCTCTGGTTTTAGAGCCCGAGCGGGAACTAATGCCAGTGACAACTTGTTTTGCCAGCGTGTGATTTTAGTCGCCTGTCGCGTCTAGTCGCTCCGAGCTGCGTCTTTTCATGAAGCATTGTATTTTTACTCGGGAGGTAAAGTTCTCTGGTTTAGAGCCCGGGCGGTCTTCGGATGATTAATTCTGTTGAGTCGGTTTAGACCAGAACCTGAGATTAACTTCAGTCCGATTTTCTGAATTGAAAACCGGTTTGAGCGAGAAACTGGACCGTCGCGAGTAGGTTTCTGGGCATTTAGGCGGCCTTTGAGGCCCATTTAGGCCTTTGTAGACCTAATGATGGCGCTTCGAAGAATGCGCCTCGTTTTTGCTATAAATAGGCTTCTTTCCTTCACTTTCGTCATTCATCTCTGCAAACTCAGGTATTCCGCTTTCTCTCCCTTCTCTCTACTTTTACTTTCTCTCTCTAGGTACGTCTTTCTCCGCATAGACTCCGTCGATATCGTCTGGCGTCTGTAGTCGTCCCCTAAATCCGAATCATGTCCCTGAGAAGTCGTTTGTCGCGAGAAGAAAAAGGAAAAGGGGTCGCGGATTCTCCGAGTCCGACCAGAGACGAGCAGGTGGCCGACAGCCCGCTGGATGATTTCGACTTGATTCATCGCGACGCTCTTCGGGATTCAGACAACATGACCCTATCTTAACGCCTTTTGGTCGTTGACGCTCATAAGATGATTCGTGAAGAAAGGGCAGGTCGCATTGAAGTCGGGAACAGTGAAGGGGGTGGTAGCGGCTCTGAAGCATCTAGCCAAGCCTCAGGGTTGTCGGGACGATCTAGTCGGAAGATTCCATTCGATCGGATAGACTGCCGGCCGACGATCTATCATCCTGGTGGGATCTTCGAAGAAATCGGGCCTCTCCCGTCCGAATTGCTTCGTGACCCGCAGGCTCAGTCATGGGAGAATGTCTTCGATTCTTGCTCCTCCCACAAGACGGTGAAGGACTTATTGAGGTGAAGTGGAGGTGCCGGCGTCACATACATCATTCCTTCTAGGGGACAGCGTCCTTGGTCGCCTCCGATTGGCTATCAGTGCGTCTATGAGTCGTATTTTGGGGACCATACGAAACTCTGGTTTCCAATTCCCCGACTGATCACGTCGTACGCATTTCGTCGGGACATTGCCATTTGTCAGTTGCTCAACGGGTCATTGCGCACCGCGGTAATGCTAATGGTGATGGCGGCGGAGATAGACGTTTCGATGAGTGTGAGAGTATTCGAAGAGTTGACTTTCACGAAGGCGGAGCCACATGGGATATTCTCGGTGAAGATGCGCTCGGTCTACAATGTATTGTCAGGACACCCGAACAAGACGAAGGACTGGCAACGCTCGTACTTTTACGTTAAATCTGACGAGCACGCCTTCGCAGAGCCTCCTGGGGACGACTACCGCGTTCTGTGGAACAAAGCACTTGGTAGATAGTGTTTGTTGTCGCCACGCTCTATTCGAGTATCCTAACGGCGTGTGTTTTTTTTGTTATTGCAGTTCGTCACCCGAATACGATCGCGTACCCGGAGAACTTCTTCGAGAGTGCCCAGGCGATTGCGGCTCACAGTCATCTCCGTTGGCCTGACCTTAGTAGAGAGTGGATAAGACGTCAAGAAGCTCGGATTGCTAGAGGTGAGTTCATCGGTCTTTCTCCGAGAAGTTGTAGCAACACTTAGTCTCTCTTCTCCTCTTTTTATTTACAGCTGATTGGGAATCGAAGCTCCCTGTCGTACTCGGACCCCGCAAGTCGCGTCTGTCTCTTTTCACTCGGAAGCAGCAGAAAATTTTAGACGAAGCTAGGAAGATGGACGGAGTACCGGATTTGAGTGCTTTGTTGAGGGGGAAGCTGCAACTGCTTTCAAAGAAATCGACTACTTCCGATATGCGAGGGGCGAGTAGTTCCGACGCAGGTCGGGCTTCCTCGGAAGGGACCCTTGGTTTGGTCGACAAAGACCTGGGTTCAGTTGACAAAGACGTTGGGGCGGAGCCTCCTGCTTCAAGTCTTAAGAAGAAAGCGACTACTACGGATATGCAAGGGGCGGCTAGTTCTGACGCAGGTCGAGCTTCCTTGGAAGGGACCCTTGGTTTAGTCGACAAAGACGTTGAGGCGGAGCCTTCTGCTTCAAGTCCTAAAAAGAGGAAGAGGAGCAAGAAAGCCAGGAGGAAAGCAGCCGAAGAGCTTCCTCTTGAAGAGATGGCTTCTCTTGACGAAACCTCCGAAGGTTTGGAGGAGAGGAAGAGAGAGAGAGGGAGGAAGAGGCCTTTCGAAGCGGGTTCTGTCGAGGCTGACCGTTCCGAGGTTGCGCCTGAAGATCGTCCCAGAAAGAAAAAGAAGAAGAAGTCCGTTGAGACTGAGCTGCGTCCTTCCGATGCGGAGGTGGGCCTCGTCGAAGTTGTCGCGGGAGGAGACGTTTCCCTTGAGACCCCTTCCGCGGAGAGAGAGGTCTCAGCGCGGGGCGGTGATCCTGTTGCGGATGATAGACCCATTCCCGATCCGTCCGCAAGAGCAAGGTCTCGTTCGGAGGGTTCTACTGCGAGGGGGAAGAAGATAGAGTTCCCTGATCGGGTCGAGTTTTTCTACAATGAGACGACCCCCCTAATCCTTAACCCTCTTAGGTGCGCGGAGCTGACGCGCCAGATTCGTGGCGGGACGAAGGAGATGCCACAGCTGGACGACCTGTACTTCAGGAACGAATACATAGACGCTGCTTCTTCGAGAGCTCGGGTAACTGCGCTATCCTTCATGCTTTACCTCATCATTCGATCCATCGGGTTTTACTCGTCTTACGTGGCTCATGTTTGTCGTTTTGCAGAGTGATGGGAGTATGAACTTTCTCGTTGAGAAATACGACAGCGCTCTGAAACAGACGATGATCCAGTTGGGATCTTCAGAGAAGCTTGCCCAGACGCGGTTGAAGGTGATCGAGAGAGTAAGGGCGGAGCATAAGAAGGCCAACGAGAAGGCCGTAGAGGAGAAAGAGATTCTTCGAGTAAAATTCGAAGAACTGGAGGGCAAGCTTAAGTCTTCTAGCGCGGCGAGGAAAGAGCTCGTTCGAGAAAACAGTCACCTGGAGCAAACGGCTGCGAGTCTGGAGAAGGAGAAGGCAGAGATAATCGAAGAGAGAGATGCTGCGGTGGACAAACTTGTCAGAGAGGGGCAGCGCTTGAGGGACTCCCGGCGTTTGGAGGTTACTCGAGAGAGGGAAAGAGTCGAGGCTGTCATGGCTGAGAAGGCAAGTCGCCGTTTTGATCGCGTGCGCGACCATTTTACTCGTCTGGAGACTTATGAGAAGGCGAAGAACCTGTATGGTCAAGCTTTGGGAACGAAGAGGTTCCTCGAGGCCATAAAGGCGAGTGGAACGGAGATTCCCCAAGAAATGATCGATGTCTTCGCCGAGCAGGAGAAACTTTATGAGGCGGAGGTTATGAAACTCCGAGTAGAGCCGCTGTCAGATAGCGACCTTACTCTTTCTCCGTTGGTCCTCTCTTCCCGTTTTGTCGAGGACAGGTTCAGAACATCATTCGATCCCTATGGATCGAACGTGAATTCGATCGGGCCAGAGACGGCTTCTCAGCTGGTGACCTCGCTTGAAGTTATTGGGGAGCCGTCAGAGGAGCCACTTGTTGATGTCACGTCTGTCCCTACCAAGCCTGTCAAGTCCCCGGTGGGAAGCGGTTTTGACGAGCGCCCAGAGGAAGAGAGAGAGACCGAGATCGAGGAAGCGTCGCTGCCGCGTCCCGCTGAGGAGGAGACGACCTATGAAGCTGGGGATATAGACGTTTCTTCACGTCCCGTTATTGACTCTACCGTTTCCATTCCTACTCGGGCGGAGGACCAGACTGTCGCCGTTGCCGAGGATCGTGGCGACCAAGACTCTGTTCTTTGATGTATGACTTATGTCTTTGTCCGTTGTGGTCTCGATAGGCCCTGTTGTTGTATGTTTAGACATATTTATATATATATATATAAGCAATCTTTTGATTTTGCGAATTGTGTTTCTCGTCTGTACTTGCAACTTTGGTCTTTGCAAATAGACAAGGAAATGATCCGCGGGAGGTTTATTCAGCTCTTGTTGCGTTTCGTTTGAGACGACGTTTAGACGCGTCGTTCTGTATCGAGAACAAGGGGCTGGGTCTAAAAGTGGAAGGTTCTTTTGTCCGTTTCACTATTGACAGTCGAGTAATTGGGTAGCTAGTCCATTACGCGTTTAGTCGAGGAAAGGTTGAAGATTCACTCCGTTTAGTCGGTCAATGCTCCTTAGGCATAGGTGACCAGCGACTGTTGGGTTCTCAGGCTAAATGTCTGATCAGGACATAGCCGGGAAATGGAACGATATTGTCCGCGTGTCTCCTGCTGGAGACACGGGAGCCGTTGGGTTCGATGACAGGCATCCTCTCAGTGGAAGTTGAGACAAAGAACAAGATTTTGACTTTGTTTTTGTTACAGCTGAACCTGTTTAAGGCTGCCTACGTACCTCGGTTGAGGATCAAGCCATTCGTAGTTCGTTTTTCCCGAGTAAAAGTGGCCGTGAGTGGCGCATTTACTCGGTCGAGTAGAAGTGACCATAGGGTGCATCTACTCGGTTTTTTTTTGTTACAGCTGAACTTGTTTAAGGCTGCCTACGTACCTCGGTTGAGGATCAAGCCATTCGTAGTTCGTTTTTCCCGAGCAAAAGTGGCCGTGAGTGGCGCATTTACTCGGTCGAGTAGAAGTGACCATAGGGTGCATCTACTCGGTTTTTTTTTTTGTTACAGCTGAACCTGTTTAAGGCTGCCTACGTACCTCGGTTGAGGATCAAGCCATTCGTAGTTCATTTTTCCCGAGTAAAAGTGGCCGTGAGTGGCGCATTTACTCGGTCGAGTAGAAGTGACCATAAGGTGCATCTACTCTGTTTTTTTTTTTTTTTTTTTTTTTTGGTGGCAAGACATACTCCTAGGGGTAGAAGCGTCGTAGGTGCATCGAGTTCCATGAACGTGGGACTTCTTCGCCGCGCGACGTTTGGAGTCTGTATACGCCAGGCTTGACGACTTTAATGATTTTGTAAGGTCCTTCCCACCTTGCGCCGAGTTTGCCGGCGTTTAACTCCTTAGTGTTTTCGAACACTTTGCGCATGACGAGGTCGCCGAGTTCCAGAGGTCGGGCTCGAACCTTTTTGTTATAGTAGCTTTCGATCTGGTGTTGGTAATTCTGGATTCGCAGCAGAGCCTGGTCTCGTCGTTCTTCTATCTCGTCGAGGGCATCGAGTAGCATCTCCTTGTTGAGCTCGACGTATTGAGGCATCTTGGAACGTCGAAGGCTTGAAACGTTAACTTCAGCAGGAGCCATTGCTTCGACGCCGTAGGCGAGGGAGAAAGGTGTCGTTTTGGTCGATCCTCGCGGGGTTGTGCGGTGGCTCCATAGGACTCCGTCGAGTTCGTCGGCCCAGTGACCCTTTTTCAGGTCCAGACGCTTCTTAATGCCATCGATGATGAGTTTGTTTGAGGATTCTGCCTGTCCGTTACCTTGCGGGTAGCGAGGGGTGGAGGGGCTTAGTCGAATGTTCCACTTGCTACAGAACTCCTTGAAATTACCTGACATGAACTGCGATCCGTTGTCGGTGACAATTTCATAAGGTAGACCATGGCGGCAAATGATGTTTTTCCAGACGAAACCGCGGACTTCTTTGTCTGTGACTTGAGCGTATGCTTCAGCTTCGATCCATTTAGTGAAGTAGTCGGTGAGGACCAGGATGAAGCGTCTTTGGCGGGAACAAGGAAGCGGTCCTATGATATCCATCGCCCATCGCATGAACGGGTAAGGGGCGGTGGTTGTACGCAACATCTCGGTTGGGCAATGGATGCTGGGGGCGTGTCGTTGGCACTTGTCGCAGCTTCTCGCGTATGACTCGCAATCAGCGTTCATTGTCGGCCAAAAGAACCCTAAGCTCCTTACTTTGATTGCTAACGCGCGTCCGCCCGAATGATTTCCGCCAGCGCCTTCATGCGTCTCTGCCATAACCCTTGCTGTCTCATCGCCATGGATGCATTTGAGGAGGACTTTACTCGCCGTCCATCTGTGCAGTTCATCGTCAAGAACGACGTAATGGGCGCTGCGGGTTTTTAGCCGGCGGGCTGCCCATTTTTCTGCTGGGAGTTCCCCCTTCGAGAGGTAGTCGATGAACTCAGTTCTCCAATCCGGGCCAAATCCGTCGTCGTCTGGAGCAATGGGCTCGACAACCTGGGCGATGAGGGTTTTGTCGGTCAGAATATCGATGCTTGGTTTCTCGATACGATGTATCGGGATTGTTCGTTTAACTTGGTCATGAAGCTTGCTACCAAGGGCTGCGAGGGCGTCGGCGCAGATGTTTTCGCCTCTGGGAACTTTGATGAGTTCGAAGGACTCAAACTCTGCTGCTAGGCTTTGCACTATTTTGAGATAGGCGTCCATTCGATCGTTGCGGGCATCGTAGTCGCCACTGAACTGATTGGCGACTAACTGGGAGTCGCAATAGGCGCTTAGTCGTTTAGCTTTTACGGCTTTTGCTAAGCGGAGTCCGGCGATCAAAGATTCGTATTCTGCCTCGTTGTTTGAAGCGGGAAAGCCAAAGCTAAAAGACTGTCTGATTAGCTCTCCGGTCGGAGACTGTAATTAGACTCCGGCGCCTGCTCCTTTGTTGGTCGACGATCCATCGACGTGCAGCGTCCAGTTCAAACTTGGGAGTGCGAGATCTTGTTCCAACTCAGGGGCCAGTTCGACCAAGAAGTCCGCAAGAACCTGTGACTTTGCTGCAGTGCGGTTCTTGTAGATGATATCGAGCTCGCCAAGTTCAATGGCCCACTTTGTGAGTCTTCCAGACCTGTTGGTGTTTTGGAGTATCGTTCGGAGAGGCTGATCAGTCAACACTTCTACCGAATGCGATTGGAAATAGGGTCGAAGCTTTCTCGCTGCTTCGACGACTGCTAAGGCCATCTTTTCCAGAGTCGGGTATCGCGTTTCTGGCCCGGTCATGCGCCGGCTCGTATAGAAGATGGGTTTTTGCTCGCCGCGGTCTTCCTTTATCAGGACGCTGCTGACGGCAGCTTGTGATACTGCGACATAGAGAGACAGAACATCACCGACGTCCGGCTTAGCGAGTACAGGAGGTGTTGTCAGGTATTGCTTGAGTTGAGTAAATGCCTCCTCGCACTTCTCGTCCCAAATGAACTTCTTGTTTCCTCTCAGGAGATCGTAGAAAGGCAAGCACTTGTCAGTGGATCTGGCAATGAACCGGTTTAGAGCGGCTATTCTCCCCGTGAGTCGTTGTACTTCTCTACTGTTTTTGGACTCGGGAGGTTCAGGACCGCGGATATCTGTTTCGGGTTCGCCTCAATTCCTCGCTGCGTGACAATGTAGCCGAGGAACTCGCCAGAGGAGACTCCGAATGTGCACTTTGCCGGGTTCAGCTTCATGCCGTACTTGTTGAGAGTTTCGAAGCATTCTTGCAGGTGACTGAGGTGATCAGTGGCGTGGAGAGACTTAACCAGCATGTCGTCGATGTATACTTCCATGGTGATACCCAATTTATCTGCGAACATCTTGTTTACGAGCCGTTGGTAGGTTGCTCCAGCGTTCTTTAAGCCGAACGGCATGACCTTATAGCAGTAGGTTCCCCTATCTGTGATGAAGGCTGTCTTCTCGCGATCGTCCGGGTGCATCATTATTTGGTTGTATCCAGAGAAAGCGTCCATAAAGGTTAGCATCTCGTTTCCAGCCGTAGACTCGACTAAACGGTCGATGTTGGGAAGAGGGTAGCTGTCCTTTGGGCAGGCTTTATTCAAGTCGGTAAAGTCGACGCAGACGCGCCACTTGCCATTTTTCTTTTTGACGACTACTGGGTTCGCCAACCATTCGGGGTAGCGGACTTCGGCAATCGAACCTGCACCGAGTAACCGGTCGACTTCTTCATTTACAGCCTTAGACCTATCGGGACCGAGTTTGCGTCTCTTCTGGCGGATGGGCTTGAAAGTTGGATCGACATTTAGTTCATGAGTCGTTATAGTCGGATCAATGCCTTTCATGTCTGCCATAGACCAAGCGAACGTGGAAACGTTCTTTCTGAGAAAATCCAGAATTGACTGCTGCATTTCCTCAGAAAGGTACGCGCCAACCCTCACAATTCGACTCTGGTCGACGTCGTCGATAGGTAACTCTAGGACTTCACTTTCTTGAGAGCAGACTTTTGAGGTTGGAGTAGATACTGAGTTTACGGATAATGACGACCGCTGGAGTTTGACTGTGGCGACTAGGAGATCTCTGGCGGCTCTCTGGTCCCCGCGCAACGTTTTAATCTTCCCGTCCGTGCCAGGGAACTTGACGCACTGGTGGTAAGTGGAAGGAATGGCTTGCATTGAGTGTAACCAAGGGGTACCGAGTATAGCGTGATACGGAGCTTTCGTGCTTACGACGGCAAACTTGACTGTTCGAGTAACGCCGCATGCACGCACCGGGAGGCGGATCGTTCCCAAGATAGTTTCTGAAGACCCGTTGAATCCGGTTAACGTTCTGGAGGACGCTTTTATGTCATCGAGGTCGACTCCCATCTTCTGCAGGGTTTCTCGGAAGATGAGGTCGACGGAACTTCCGGTGTCGATAAGGATTTTGGTGACATCGTACTCTCCAATTCCAAGGACGACGAGGAGTGGATCATTATGGGGCGTGTGGACACCCACAGCGTCATCTGGTGAGAAGGTTATCGGAGGATGACTTGTCGGTTTAGTCGGCCATTTCTGGGACGTCGCGACTTGTCGACGATAATCTTTCACGGAACGGACTGAGTCCCCGTTAGGGGGGGAGCCTCCCATGATAACGTTCAAAGACTGCCCCGCTTGTACTCGCTTAGAGTCCAGTAGGGCGCGGAGGTCTTTGGATATGCTGGTCTCGGGTGGTGAAGATTGAGACTGACCTTTAACTCGCTCCAACTGTCGTCGTAAGTCTGTTGGTTTTGAACGGTTGAGCTTTACGCGAAGATCGCATGCGCCGGAATTGAGTTTATCTCGGAGATCGCTAACTGGTCTTTCGTTGTCGTTAGCGTCGCTTGCCGAGATGCGTCGAGACTTCCGTGCATCCAGCATTGTTCGGAGATCTCTGTGCTTGGAAGTGCTTTCGTTTTCTGATTCGAACTTCCGTTTAAGGACGTCTCTCAGATCTCCGAGTACAAGAGCATCGTCGTTCTCTTCATCGGACGACAAGGATTGCTGAGAGAGTATCACCTCGATGCGTCTGCGGTTAGCCGGGTGCTCTTCGTCGGCTGAGGAGTCTCCCTCGCCGTTATCCTTCGGGGCTTGTTCCTCGTCATCTCGTCGCGAAGCATCGTTTTGCTGTCCTTTTCCTGTGGCTTTGCGTTGGGCTCTTCGTTCCTTATTCTTGCTCCAGCTTTTACCGTTCTTTGGTTTAGTTTTCAAGGGCTCAAACTTAAACCCGCCGCTCGCGAGAGAAGAGAGATAATGTGCGTAGAGAGATTTGCATTCCGTTGTATCGTGTCCCTTGACGTCGTGATATTTGCAGTGCTTGGTGAGATCGATGGTCCTGGAAGGCCCCGCTGCTGATCCGGCTCCCGCCGTAGGTTGGGTGGTGCAAACAGTGTCGACTTGTTTGTCGGATGTTTCGAGTTCTCTTACCCACTTGTTCCACCCCTCTCCGCGAACCACGAGAGTAGAGATCGGTTCGTTATTCTCGTTGACGACATACATGTATCCGTCTTTGCGGCCGTTTTTGTCGTTTGGAGCGTGCTGGCGCGGCTCTTGTCGCGTGTTGGCGTTTTTAGCCGCTGGCGCTTTGGGTGCGTTCATCTTGCTGAGAATGGCGTTGGTATCTTCTTCCATTCGGATGAAGTTGTCGGATCGCGCGATAGCGTCCTGAAGCGACGTAGTTGGATTTTGGTATAAATCCTCCCAGAATTTAGAACGAACCCACAAAGTGTTTCGCAAGGCGTCAATGGCAATACCGTCTGGAATGTCAATCCTGGAGACTACGGCTTTGAACTTCTCCATGTAGTCGCGAAGACTCTGGTCTTTAGTTTGGTTGAGGTTCCACAAGCTAGAGGCAGTGGCGCTGCGCTTGGTGAACATAATGTAAGTCTTGAGAAAAGCTGCTGATAAGTCGCGGAAACATCCGATCGAGTTCTCCTCCAACTGGGAGAACCAAGTCAGGGCTTGCTCGTGAAGAGTCTCAACGAACATCTGGCAGTAACCTGCGTCCCTTTCGTCGTTAGGGAGTCGAGCTCGCGCCATCGCGATGTTAAAAGCTGTCATATGTTCCACCGGGTCTCCGCCGGGCTTATACTCGGGTAGGCGCAGCTTCTCTATCTTCCCGAGGTGCACGCTAGTCAGCGCGCGAGTAAAAGGAGTACGTGAGGTTGCGGCGAGTACACTCTCTATTTGCGGAGCTGCGCTGGTTACTTGGTGGATCTTTTCGCCCATTTGTTGAAGGCTGAGTTTGAGCTCAGCGAGCTCGCGTATTGTAGTGAGATCTGGACCTGCTGGGAGAGCATCTGCGAGAAGGGCTTCGTTGGGCTCCGAGTCGTCGGAAACATGGTCGACTCCGGTGGCCGTAGGGTTTGTGTTGAAGAGGCGGCGTCGTATCTGCTGGGAACGGCTCGTCTGTCCGTCAGGAGCTGTGAGCGCCGCGACCAACGCAGCGAGTTGGTCGTTGGTTGTCTTTTGGACTTCGTCTTGGCGAGCGAGTCGAGCCATGACGGAGCTCATGAAATCTGAGGTAATGGGTGGCGCGGCTGCAGGAGTAGGCGTCGGTTCCTCGCCCGGAACGCCGAAGGCGGCGTCGTCTTGAGCCATGTAGATCTAGAACGTTACTTTAGTCGCCCCACGGTGGGCGCCAATTGTTCGTACGGGATTCAGTTGATCGGAATGATGAACTTCAAGATGGGTGACTAAAGACGTTTTTATTAGAATCCGACAAAGGGTTACAAGATTGATGGGAAATAAGGAGACAAGATTTGAGGTCTAAGCAACAAGATCAGAATGATCGTTTAGAAACCCTAGATCTAGCCGCTTAGTGTGTAGGTTGTCCAAAAGTCCTTTGGCTCGTTGCCTCCTCCTCCCCTCTTATAGTGCCTCTGTTCGTGATGCCCTAATCGCACTTATCCTTTGGGCCCTGTCACCAAAGGCCGAGTATGCGGGCCTTGGTGTTATTTCGTCCAAGCCGAGTACAACTGATCATCTTAGCCGACTGGCTTAAAGTACTCTAGAGTCGAGCCGACGTCTTTAGCCGCTAAGCCGACTAAACTCAGTCGAAATTATCGGGCTGCGGCCTGTTATTTGATGGGCCTTGTGGAGGGATGTAATCCATCTCCTACAAGCATCAACCCTAAACCTGGTGGAGCTTCAGTTTCGGCCTTACCATGCACTCTTAATTTTTTTTTCTACTTTTGGTAACATGCACCTCATTTTCACATGTCCTATGGAGTAATGTCAGATTATGTTTTCTCGGTTGACCACTACTGTCTTTGAAGTGAGTATCTTTATGCTTTTGTTAATTGTTGGATATTCACAGGCAGCAAAAAACCTTGAATTGAGTTTATAGGCATTGTGATTGATTTAACAGGCGATGCTGGTCCATCCCCACAAAAATATGAGGAGTGAGAGCAGCTGAATATTATATGAAAACTCAGAACCCATGAGATAATGATTGATATTGCGTTTCATCAATTTGTATTGCTGCATCAACTTCTTACATCTCTGATCTCTCTAGCTGACCTCTAGGTATTGCTTGATTCTATAATACGGAAATCATATGATAATGAATTAAAAAGGAAGAACTACTGAACGACTCTGGGAGGTGTAAGAATTATTCTCAGAATGTATGTTTATAGTTGTCTGGGAATACATATTTTGTTGTTGAACGTTTAATTTTCTGTTTTTTTCAGTCTTTGCTTAATGCCTCAAAATTGTCCTTTTGGGACCGTGTATTTCGATTTCTGTCTTTTCATTATATGCTGCTAACGTAATACATAATCAAGAACTAGGGATATGCTTTCTCTACCTCAGTTTTGGAAGCTGAGGAGGAAAGGAGTGGATACTTTAAGAGATTTTAAAATGTGAAAAATCCATGCCTGATTTCTAACTAAGAAATCGAAATCTAAAACAAGATGGTGACCTTTTTCCCTAATCTTAATCTGCATCTTAGAAATACTAGATATTTACTCCAATGAGGAATTTTTTGAGAGGCATTAATAACAGGCAACTGGACATGGTCGGTGCTAGACTACAAACAAAATTCAGTATCCAAGTAATTGTCTACTGCCATATACATGAATCCAAGGACAGCCTCCTCAAAGTAGGTAAGTTTACTCCCCAGCCTTTTTTGTCTTTAAGTAAATCACTCGACTAAAAATGACATTAAACAAAAGCTTCTGGTGAATTTCATTCCCGACAGGTCAAAAGATTTTCGTCACTTTTGAAAGAAGTTCCAACGATCATGGAGAGACAGAGCGTTGTATATAAGTGGCCGGAGTTGTAATTAGATGCCCAATCGGAGATGTACACAGTCTCTTGGTTGGGAAACTGCAATTACATGCCGTCTGTTTAGCTCGGTTATGGTCGGTGTCGTTCAGACCCGAAATATAAATTTATCATGATGTCTCGGTTTATGACTACATCAAAAAATATGTCCTGCTGCCTCTTTGTTTGTGTTTGTTTTTACCCATCACCCTGTATGGCTGAGCTCTTGACTATGAAAAAAAAAATTGGAGCGTCTAATTGTGAATTAATGTGTTCAATTGTGAAATAATGAGCGCTAGATAAACTCAAATAGTAAAACAAAGCCACTATATGTTTATATAGTGATGACATATCAGATAAAAGAAAGCAAAAACACAAGATGACAACCATTTTCATGTGAATATCAATTTCATAAGATTGAACAACATTTGTATTGTATAGTAACGAGACCATCTTAAATTATAGAGTAACGGAAACATACCCATTTTTTTTTTTTTGAGAAACATACCCCGTTGCTTAAAATCATCTATTTAACCCATTTTTTTTTAAAAAAATGCAGGGTTATATAAACTTGACAAATTAGTTAACCAGATGTCCACCAGAGTGGCACCTCAATCTCGATCTTCGATCCGTTAAAATTAAAATAATAGAGGGTGTTTCAAAAATGGACGTGAGGTCCATGCTTATGCAATTATTTTAATTTAATAAATCAACAGAAAAAATTATCACGAAAAGAAAATTTAGTAAAGATCAAATAATTTTTTTCTGTAAAGAAGAATAATCTTTTTCATCATAACTAGCTAACCAAAATATATGTAATGAAGAATAATCTTTTTCCTCAAAACTGTTTCATGGTGTAACAAAAATTTACATCTCATTATAACTTTAAAAAAATTTAAATTGTTTTTACATTTCATGAAAAGAAAATTTAGTAAAGATCAAATAAATTTTAAATTTGAAATTTATCACTAAAGTAATGGATTTAGAAAAACTGAATAACTGATCTACCTAGCTCAATAATTAAGAAATCATCTTCAGTATTAATTTCAATAATATAATTAGCTAATCAAAATCTATGTAAAGAAGAGTAATCTTTTTCCTCATTATAACTTTTTAAAATTTAAACTGTTTTTACATCTTTTTTTATATTATTTAAATATATTAACATAATATGTAATAGTTCATAAATAATTTTAAATTAATGGTATATTGTTAGCTTAGCCAAATTTTTAATTTTAACCTATTTGTAAGAAAAATATATTAGTAAAAACTAATAATATAATCCACAACTTGAAAACAGATAAAATTTCATAAAAATATGAGGTTCTATTTAGGATCATATTTTTCTCATGTTGAATTGAATAAGGCACAAAAAAATGAAAAAAAGGAATCAATTCTATTTTCCCTCTTTTTGGATCACTAAATTCAAAATATTGACAAAATGATGGATAGCCAAATCCAGTAATAAATAAATAATCAATTTATATTTTTCTAAAATATAAAGTTTATTTATCCGCCCGTAGGGCGGGGCCAAACCCTAGTATAAATAAAAAGAGCATTTGGAGATGTTTCATGGTATATACTATTGAAAATCAACTATGGTCAGATGGATGTCAAATACCGTGAATCAGAAAAAAAAACTACACTACTTATTAGATGTTTATTCTATTATTTTGTATTGATTACTTGTGTATGTGATAAAAATACCAGAGAAGATAATCGATTCTTGTTCTATTAATATTATAGACAAACAGAATATATATGTAACATAATATGTGTTATGTTCGTTGTTACTCCACATGTAACATTGGCTCTACCACCGGTTGTTTCATCTCTGCCACTCGTCTTCTCCTTTTCCACCTCGCCATCTATATAGTCTCCTCACCTCCTTTAAATGTTTCAATGTAATATTGTTTTGTTCTATTCTATTTGACGAATGTAAAATAAAAAGGTGCCTTTACCGAAAATAAGCATGTACTGTTTTTTGAAGTTGTATATCCTTGATTTGAATATTGGTTTATGCGTTAATGACACCGACACATGTGATTTACAAACTCAATTTTATCATCTCGTTAACTATACCCAAACAGATTATTATAATTCAAAAATTTATTCTACTTTCATTTTATATAATATAGTTTAATATTACAATATATTATCTATTATTTCAGATTTTAGTTGTATTTAAAATATTATAAATATACATTCTAGTTTATATTTGGATTTGAGTTTAGTATTTAGGGGTTGGGCTAATGTTTAGTATTTAGGAGCTGTGGATGGACTTATAATCCTATGCAACTTCAGCGAGATAGAATATAACGGTGCATATGTATATTGTTCAATGGAATAAATCATTTATTACAACATGTTTATATTTTAAACCATTCCTTTCACTTCCTACAGTAAATATATATACAGCAAATACTAGGCTGACATGGCTGGCTCCTCTTCGTTCATATGAAATATTTTTGAGTTTCTCTTTGCCATATATTCTATCGGCCACGTCATTTTCTTCTGCACATGATTACCGGGTAATTGCAAAACAAAGGTTAAAATCGAATGACTTTTGATATAAATGTTAGATTATACATTATGTAAAAATCAATGACAGTTACTTAATTTCTATTAACAAATTGGTTAGTACATAAATAATCCATTCTCTGTATGCGAATCCATTAGTTTTAAAGTTTCATATTTATGTTGTATGTGTTTATATAACAACAGTGTAGGAGAATATATATATTTAGTCTCTATTTCTCAGCAAAATTTAGTTTTTTTTTTTCATTTGTTCATGTATATTTTCTTGCATTCTTTATAACAGTTATTATAGAAAACTATATTGCATAGCACTAACTCAACAGTTTAATACCCAAACATATAAAAGAAGCAAAGGGGCTAAAGCTGCTAAATATAAAATGAATATTAGAAAAACTCTTAAGCAAAATTTTAGAAACATTTGAGATAATATATATGAACATAGAACAACATTATTTTATTGCTTGGGTTTACTCTGATTCTTTTTTTTTTTTAATTTAGTTACACATAAAAGTGTTAAGAGATATTTATACCCCGGCCCCTAAACCTATTTTACAAAAGATCTAGAACTTCTAACATCATCTACGTATAGTTCTACCATGGTGCTTAGATATCATTATTAGATTCTAGAATCGTATACAATTGTACGATTATATTTTACTAAACGTGTGTCTTCTTGTGTTCTAGATTTTAAAGATTTTCTACAACCAAAACCTATTTTTGATAATTGTTTCAGACATTAAAACTACTGCATTTTAGGTAGGCTTTAAAAAAAAAAAAAATCTAAAACTAGCTAGTTAGGGTGGAAATGCACGTTTGTCAGTTTATGAGAGAAAAAATTAGATTAATTGAAATTGTTTTTAGTGGTACAATTTATGTTCCAGCGATGATTTGAAGAAATATTTTGATAGTGAATATACGTTTTTCGACAGCTACATGTTATGTGTTTCTCTGTTAAACTTCAAAAATACTTTTATTAAAGGCAGTGTTCAGCAATCAGTCAAGGTGGACGAAAGTTAACTAGTGAATGAAGATGTATTGCTGACTGGTTTGAGAATGTCTTGGAACTTGTCATGATATATACCAGAAGATGTATCAATTATATGTAGTAATTGATGTACTAATCTCGAAATAGTACAGAAAATGGTATAAGTAGTCATATACTGGATACTAAGTTATGTGACTGCTGAATTACATAAGTGGACAATAACACGGGGTCGACTTGGACAACCCAAGGCATGGATGTTGACCTGGATAATCATCATGAATAGTTTAGTTAAGATTATGAAAAAAAGGTTATTCTTAGAGGACGAAAGTAGAAAGATTGCTTAGAGATTTTAGGACTTAGGATTGAACAATCAGTACAAATATAAAATTCTATCTCATGAAAACTTACACGTCTAGGGTTTTTCTGATAGGTGCACACAAGATGTGAGTGACATTATTCCACCATAAAGATTTGTATATTTCTTAGCGGTAATATTTCTATGAAAATTACAACTGTTTGTAGATATCGATGCTTTGGTGTTGTTGGATGGTAGTTAACGATTCCGATGCTTCATAATTATCCATCTAAAAATAATAGTAGACATTGTAGTGTTGGATACCATAGCAATGGTAGTTGTAATCTTGTTTTAGTGGATTTGTTTCTTAGAGATGTAGAAAATCGAACTTCAATAAAAATATTATATGTTTATCTATTTATTTATTTGATTTTTTTGTTCACAATGTTTATTTATTTTATACTCATGCATATTCTCACTACAAGAAAATAGCGACATACTGAGGGGAAAAATCGTCGGTATGTCGTCGGAATAACGTCATTCCGACGACATACCGACGAAACAAGTCCTCGGAAATAACTCTTCGGAAATTCATTTTTCCTCGGAAATCCTTCGGAATTTTCCGACGGAATTCCGAGGAAACAAATTTCCGAGTAAATTCCGAGGACAACATGTTCGTCGGAAAGCTCCTCGGAATAAACCGAGGGAGAGCTTCCTCGGGATATTTCGATGGATTTTCCGATGGTCCAATCCTCGGAAGTTCCGACGAAATGTTCCTCGGAAAACTCGGTATATTCCGACGGACCCCGTTCCTCGGAATTTTAAAAAAAATTAATTTTTTTTTTAAAAAATAAAATTTTTGAAATTTAAATTCGAAAATATAAAATTTAAATTAAAATTGAAATCATTAAAATTTAAATTTAAATTCGAAAATATTCAAAATTTCACAAATAAAAATAAAACATTCCGAGTTTTTGGAAAAAAAAAACTACGGGTCTGGCACGTCCGGGAACACCTCGTTCGGGTACATCCTCTGCATCATTTCCATCATTTGCTGGTTCAGCCTCCTCTGTGCCTCATAGCCCACCTGTTGAGCCGCCATCTGGGTCTCCAACAAAGATATGCGATCATCCTTGTCCTTCAACTGAGCCGTAAGTACTTCTGGATCAACAAAAGGCGGTGGTGCAGAAGAAGGAGGAACCGACCGGGTGCGACGATCCAAACCGACCAAACGTCCCTTCTTCTTTGGAACCGACTGAAATAGAAAATAGCCAAATTTACAAATTTAAATAAAAAAATAAATGAATTGAACTTAAAAAAAAAAAGAACTTACGGATTCAACGATTTCGTTGATTCGAAACCGGGACAAGTTGGTCGAAGCCGTCGAAGCGTCATCCTCGGTTTGAAGCTGAGACACTTCGTCTTGCACCTGAGTTTGGACCAGGCTGACCACTTCCCTCACAAGACCGTCATCAATCTAACTGGTCTTCTTGTTGGTATACGCCCTCTTCATTAGGGCGAGATCATCAACCGGCTCGCCATCATTTTCTTCCGCCTTGAAAAAAAACATAAATTAAAGAAACATTAGAAATTAGAAGAAATAGACAAAAAATAAAATTTCAAAACTTAAATAATTGAAGAAAAAGCGGCTGAACTTACCATGCGATCTCCCAGAGAGGCAATAGATTGAGCACCCAAGTTATGCTTGAAGACGCCCTTCCCTTTACGGTCGCTCCTGCGGTTGGTGGAGTTGGTGGAAGAAGTTTCTTTCGTCTCTTCCTTATCCCAATGCGCACACAACTCCGTCTAGACCGTGTTGTTTATCGACTTTGGGACATTTTAATAAAAAAAAAAGAAAATAGTTTAATAAATTAAAAAATAGTTTAATAAATTAAAAAATTGTTTGATAAATTAAATCAAACCTTATTGATTTCCCACTTCTTCTTCCACTCGTGGATCTGCTTCCCGTAGTTGTCCATAACTTTATGGACGAAGCGGTGATAGATAAATAGCGTCTCATCGGAATTCCAGTTGAACTCTTGCTGAAAAAAAAACACAATCAGTAGAAAAATTATATTAAAGATTAAAAATATAAGTAAAAAATTAGAATACTTACCGCAAACTGAAGAAACCACAGATGCTGCTTGTCGGTAGGGAAGTGAGTGAAAGTCGGATGTCCCTTGTCGAGGGCCGAGTACATCATACGGTTGATCCATGCGCTGATCCCGTTCCCGGATCGGTTGAACCTAATAAAAAGAACAAACGCTTAATAATGAATCAAATATTAATGAAAAAAAAAATATGTTTAATTACCATGTTTGACTCCGTCCATGTGGATACGGAGTGAGATAGGGAAGATGGTCACGACCAGGCTGTCGAACCAACTCCGCAACACTCATCACGCCCGGAGGACCCGGAGGAGCAGGAGCGGCTGCAGCAGCGGGAGCGAAAGGAGCAGGAGCGGGTGCAGCAGAGGAAGATGTATGGTAGGAGCTGTGGGACGAAGGGGAATCCTGAAAATGGCTGGAATCCCGAGACTGGCTCTCCGTACCACCACGACCACGACGCTGTCGAGGCCGGGTCTGATCATCATGAGACTTGAAAATTAAAAAAAATATATTTAATAAATATAGAAATATATAAATTAATTTTATATTTTTTTTAAAAAAAATCCCAAATAATAGTTTTTAATAACAAAAAAGTTTTATAGATATTAAAAATGTTTAATAAATATAGAAATTTATATAATATAAATATATATATATATATATAATTTTTTTTTAAAAAAAATCCAAAATAATATTTTTTAATCACAAAAAAAGTTTTATAGATATTAAAAATGTTAAATAAATATAGAAATTTATATAATATAAATATATATATATATTTAAAAAAAAATCCCAAATAATAGTTTTTAATCACAAAAAAGTTTTATAGATATTAAAAATGTTTAATAAATATAGAAATTTATATAATATAAATATATATTTAATTTTTTTTAAAAACAAAAATCCCAAATAATAGTTTTTAATCACAAAAAAAGTTTTATAGATATTAAAAATGTTTAATAAATATAGAAATTTATAAAATATATATATATATATATATATATATATGTATTTTTTTTTTAAATCCCAAATAATAGTTTTTAATCACAAAAAAAGTTTTATAGATATTAAAAATGTTTTGTAAAATCCAAAAAATCGAATTTATATACAAAAAACGTTTTGTAAAATCCAAAAAATCAAATTTATATACAAAAATCATTTTGTAAAATACAAAAATCGAATTTATACACAAAAATCGAATTTATATACAAAAATCGATTTTATAAATACAAAAAAATAAGAAAATTATAAAAAAATTCTAAATCAATTTAACAAAACAAATTATTCAACCAAATCACAATTCTAAACCTATTATACAACCAAATCACAATCCTAACCAATCACCCTAACAAAAATCTATCAAATCTACACAAAAACCTAACAAATAGAACCTAAGAGAGTGTGATAGGGTCCTTACATGATTTGTGTAAGAGAAGGGGGAGATCGCCGGAGATATCGTCGGACAGAAGGTGGAGATCGCCGGAGAGGAGAGAGGAGCCGCGCAGAGGAAGAAGAGAGAAATGGGGAAGAAGAAGCGGCTCGGGGTTATAAAACCTAGGGTCCGACGGATAGTATCCGTCGGAATTCCGTCGGAATTATAATTTCAATTTTTGCGAAATATTTGCCTGGTTAAATGAAAATATTCCGAGGAAATTCCGACGGATACTAAAATATCCGTCGGAATTCCGTCGGAATATTCCGACGGATACTAAAATATCCGTCGGAATATTCCGAGGAAATACCGATGAACTAGTGTTTGGGGTTTCAAAACATCAATTTTTTTTTGCCGTATTTCATTACTTATACAATTGTAATGCATACCATTGAGGATTCTTTGTATAGATGATCATAAACCATGAAATAACAAATTTCAAAACGAATTGAAAGTATTCCCTTTACCGTTCATTAAAGTGTATAAGTGTTTCTCTTATGTTGTGGGGATTTCGTTCATACAATCGGAAAAATGTTTATTATAGGGTAAGGAACAAATTTTTGACTTCATAATCAGTCTAAGACACTTAATAAGGGTTATATAAGTGTTATTCAAACCGCAAAACGTTGTTTTCGGTTTAAAAACCCTATTTCCTCGGAATTTCCTCGGAAAATTCCGAGGGAATTCCGAGGAAAACCTTATCTTCCTCGGAATTCCGTCGGAATATTCCGAGGAAATACCGAGGAACTAGTGTTTGGGGTTTCAAAACATCAATTTTTTTTGCCGTATTTCATTTCTTAAACAATTGTAATGCATACCATTGAGGATTCTTTGTATAGATGATCATAAACCATGAAATAACAAATTTCAAAACGAATTGAAAGCATTCCCTTTACCGTTCATTAAAGTGTATAAGTGTTTCTCTTATGTTGTGGGGATTTCGTTCATACAATCGGAAAAGTGTTTATTATAGGGTAAGGAACAAATTTTTGACTTCATAATCAGTCTAAGACACTTAATAAGGGTTATATAAGTGTTATTCAAACCGCAAAACGTTGTTTTCGGTTTAAAAACCCTATTTCCAATGGTTGCTTTCCAGCATCCAACATATCATAAATCTCCTAGCTTGTGCATTGGGTAAATCTTCCCCTCTAAAATGATCATTTACCATCTGCTCAGTACCTACACCATAATCTACATCCGTTCTAATTGGTTCTTCTAATCTAACCGCTGGCTGAGGTTCGCTAGTACTACCATGTTCATAATCTGTTTCCCCATGATGATACCAAATTTTGTAACTTCGTGTAAACCCACTCAAATATAGATGAGTCCAAACATCCCACTCCTTAATAACCTCTCTATTTTTACAATTAGAGCAATGACATCTTAACATACCTGTTTTTGCTTCCGGTTGTCGGTGAACTAACCCCATGAATTCGGTTATACCTCGTTGGTATTCTTCCGTAAGCAATCTCGTGTTCGGATCCAAATGAGGTCGATCGATCCAAGAACGAAAAAAATTTGAAGAAGACATGTTTTTTATGAATCAAATTCGCGTGTAAAGAGAGTGAGAGGGAGGATGAAGATATGGAGTGAATGAAGAGAAAGAGGGGTGCTTGTATTTATAGTTGAAATCCTACCGACAGACCGAGGAAATTCCGACAGAAACGGCTAGTTCGTCGGAATTTCCTTGGAATTTTTAAAATCGTCCAACGGCTCTCTAACGGCTATAATATATCTTCGGAATTCCTCGGTTTTTTCCGAGGAATACATTTTTCCTCGGTATTCCATAGGAATATTCCGACGGATTAATATTTCCTCGGAATTCCGTCGGTATATTCCGAGGAAACCAAATTTTGTGTTTCCTCGGAATATCCTCGGAAATTCCTCGGGATATTTCGAGGATTTCATTTTCCGTCGGAATGTCCGTCAGAATACCGCTGTTTTCTTGTAGTGTCTATACGCACTCGAACACATTGTGCTAGCCACAAATCACACTTTGAGTGAAGCCATTGGACCTTCATGTTCAGTGTAAAATGTTGCGGGTTAAGATAATGTTTTTGGCATAAATTAGTCACCAAGTAGTTTAACCAATATATCTACAAGCAAATAGTAATTAGAACTGATCTATACTATTAAAGCAGGATCCTATTGTCATAATTACCTTAGGGGCATGTTTCCTTCACTAACATTGCATGTTTCATTAAGGGCAATTAAGTAATATTAATAACAAATCTATATTGGGTCATTATTTTTGGATCCAGCCCAAATCAAATCTCTCTTGGGCCATTTGGGCCTATTAAAAAATCAGATTCAATTCTCACCTTTTTTTTTTCCTTTGGACCATTGGGTCCAAGTTCAAATAATTTTTTTTCAACTATTCTTAATTATTATTTTTTTCTTTTCTTAATATAATTTAAGCATTCATAAAAATAATTGAATTTTTTTATTGAAAAGTATAAATCTTTATTAAAAGTATATAATTTTTTAATTAAAATATTAACCCCATAATACAATTAATTTATCAGAGTTATACCAACTTAATTCATTAAAAAAATAAAGTTTATTTTTTTTAACATAAATAGTCATTTAAAATGAAATACGATAAATAAAGATAAAATTTTTAAGTCTTTTATAAAATAAAACACAAATATATGAAAATGTGACATTTACTAAATATTTGTCAATTGAAAAAAAACAAAAATAAACCCGCGCTTTGAAAGCGCGGGTCAAAATCTAGTATTAGGTTAAAGTAGAACATAAACTAATTGGCGGGCTTAATGGACTTCGACTGGGCAAGTTGTAATAGGCATTATCATATTACGACAATTCTAGCACGCATCGTGCCATATGAAAACACATTTTTTTTTTCTGATGGTGGCCAATCCCGATGGTTGATGATCCAGTTTTAGGTTGAGTAGTTTTTTTCTAAATAGATTAGTAGTTTTCTGGTTTCAAAGTTTCAGATTTTACAATATAAAATTCGAATCAAATAAAAAATTTGTTTCTCGATATTTAAAACTTAATAGATATGGCTGATTTTTTATATACTCTATTATTATTGTTTCTTTTGTTGTAGCAATTGGCTTCACATTAAAGAATGTTGTGCAAAAATGACCTAGAAATTGAAAATAAACACAAAGCTAATTGTCTTTTTTTTTGTTTATTATTTTACCATTTATTTATAATACAATATTAAATTTTTCAAATATTTACAAAATATCATTATTGTTATTATTTTTCCAAAAACTGTGTAAAACCCATATACACCCTAAATATTTACACTTATTATACATGTGAAAAGTATGAAACTAAAATTAAAAGCACTTTTTATAAAACAACTAGATTTTATACTCGCGCTACGCGCGAGTTTGTTTTAATAATTTATTTTACTTTTATAATATTTTTAAAATAAATAATATAATTGATTATATAAAATTATAGTTTGTGAAAATATATTAAAATATATTTTACCTTTTTCCACATATATTATTTATATAACCATTTTTGTTTGAATTTGTATTTGTTTGGATTTATAAATGTATAAACTTTGTTTAAAAACTTATTTTTATTTTTTATTGAATATGAACTTTTAATATTAAATATTTATAATTTTATGCATATAAACTGCTAATACCCTACTATATATATTCTAATCAGACGTTTTATCTTTTTACTTGAATATAAAAATTATTCTATCTCCATAATATTTAATCTTTCTTTGTATTTAACAATGTTATTAAATAAATTTGTGATTGTTGTATATTTATTTTGTGCATAAATGTACTTAAAAGATTATTATTATTTTTTTAAAATTTAAGTGATAATATGAAATTTAGATTTAAAATTTAATAACAATAAATATGTTGATGAACTTTAGCTAACAGTATTAAATAGTTTTTTAAGATTATAGAAAAATTTAAAAAACATATGAAGAATTTAAATAATATTGTATTTACTCAGATAATAACATAAATAATTAAGAGTATTAAATTTATCTTTTACTTGATCTAATTAACTATATTTTATAGTTGTGAAACTAATTATATGGATGTTTAATGTATTCCAATAGATAAGAATTTAAATTTTGTAGAACATATTAAATATTAATTTATGATATGATAAATAATGTTTTGTTTGTGTTGCAGTTTTACATAAAGATGTGCAATATTACCCATTCGGGAAAATATGTAATACCTTTTGAAAATTATAACGTAGTTTGGCAATTGCTTTTGCACTTGCTAACTGCTAAGAAAATTTTAAATTATAGTCTTGACATTTTTCTTAATTTTTAGAAGTTCGTAAATTTTATAGTTTTTAGTTTGTCGATTAACATCCTTAGATACTATATTATTTTTTGTTTAATTGATTTGAAATATTCTTCGTATTGTTCTTTTATGTTGTCGTTCAAGCCATATTTAATAGTTGTTATAACATATTAATTTTATTGAAAAGTTCTACTAACTGATTTGACGCATTTTCAGACTCTTTTTATATACACATTATTTTAAAAAATATCTTTTGTAAACACAAAATTTTATCAGTGAGTTGTATTAGATAAGTTAAAATAAAATAATATTTTAAATAAAAATATTAAAAGTATACATAAGATAATAGTGTTGATCACAACTTCAGATGGATGATAGCGTTTTGACCACTTCCAAATCCGTGGAAGAGCTTCTGATCTTTATCTTATTTACTTGTATTTTGGATTGTTATTTTCCTTAAATCTTTATCCATCATGATATATATGTAATAATCTTCTCATAATATTTTACACCTATCGTATCGTATCTCCAGCTTTACGTGATGGTTACGACGGAAGAGTTGAATTGCATTGACTGGTATTTGAACTACACACCTCATATAATTCACATGAAGCTATTACCATTGCATTTCCATGCAATTTCATGAGATGATGAGGAGTGCTAAATTTAGGGAGTTCTTAAGCTTGTTTTATTTAGGGAGTGCTAAATTTCTCTTTTATCTAGTCTTCTCTTCTTTCACACTCATTTAAATTTGAAAGTGTATAGAAAGTTGGCTAGTTCTTATCCCGGTGGCCAATAGATCTGAATAGGTTGAAGTGGTCGCAATTGCAGATGTCAAAGTTGTAGATGTCACTGTTGCATCGGTTGGGAATTATTGCATCCCAAGACATCAAAATTTTCATCGACAAATTGATTGGCGATTCTGCTGAATCCTCATATAGTTTACTAATAAGACACTAGGTTAAGATCCGCGTCTTGCGCGGAATTAATATTATATATATAAATTATTTTATGTATTAAATATTTTTACATATTATGAAATAATAAATATATATTAAATAATTAAAAGTGTAACTATTAAATATATAATTAAATTGGTGCGGACATATAAATCAATTTTGTTAATCCAAAAAATATTTTTTTTTATATTTGATAGGATATGTTATTAAATTTAAATGATACTACCATAGATAATATATTTTAGTACATTTTTAATATTAATGTCTATTAAATGATGATTTCTACTCATACAGTTTTTTGATCATTTGTATCTTTTATAGAACAAAATTTAAATTACTAATAACAAAATTTTCATTGTGGGATTAATAGTTTTAGTAATTTATAATTTTTTAAAAAAAAGTTGTCAATGATAGTTCAAAACTTTTATAAAAAAAAATTGTTCAAAGTAAATTTTGAAACTAAAATATTGTATTTTATATGGTTTATAGTTTAATTTAAAACAATATATATATTAATCTTAATAATTAATTAAATTAGACTTTTTACTTATATAATTTTTGTAATCATTTTTATTTTGTCATAACAAAAATTTTAAACCATGGATTATAAAATTTGAATGTGAGATTTTTAACAGTTTTAGTAATTTATAGCCGTTTGTAAAAATTTAAAATATAACATATACATAAAAATCTAAATTTTTATTATATGGTTATCGTGGTTGTTTAATTTATTTAATATATTAAAATTAAATAAATATGATAGAAGATACACTATTTTTTATCAAATCTTTATTATTCAAAATCATTAATTGTCATATATACTTTAGCCACATTAGGCAATTCCGTAAATTTTGTTTAAGGAAATAATAAAGTACATTAATGATGAATTTATTGTTAATTTAATAAAAAGATTATTATATAATTAGATGGACCAACATATTTCTCTAATGATTCTAAGAATTTTAGTGATGACATGTGGCTACAAAAAGAAGTTGTAATGCTTCTCAAATAATATATAGGAGATTAAGAAAAGCCTAGGTTTCTAGTCTCCTATATATTAATCTAGTTGTGTGCATGTTTTTGTTATTTTAACTATTTTAATTTTAGTTTACCATTTTTTTTTGGAAGAAAAATCACTTTGGATTTGTTATTATTAAGAGACGTAATTTTTATGTTAGTATCTATTGAATCTTATCGATTGCATGTGGCTGAATCTTCTTCTTCTTTGAAACAATGGCGGTTCTCTTCTTATTACTTGCTTGCGCCGTTACTGGTCGAGTCTGTCGTGCATCATGTTCTGGTTGGTTTTTCGGTGGCTGCCACTTGGATTTCCGGCGACTTTTAAGTCAGTGAACGGAGTCGGTATTTTCCTCTCTCGACGCATGATCCTCTTCTGTACACGTAGTGTCGAGCTGGATCGTTTGCCCGGATCCTCTCTGGACCTAACCTTTTGTCTTTTATGTAATTATTGTGGTGCCATTCGGGTTTAAAGCTTGGAAGAGTTTGATGGGCTTTTCCTTTTATTGTTTCTTCCCATATGAAAATATATTATTAATGCAACCAATTTTACAAGAATCCAAAAGAGGATAACATAGCCGGCGGAACAAGAAGATATCCCCAAAATCTAAAATCCAAACAAGACAACTCTAATAATCCAAACTAGAAGCGAAACTTAAATAACCAGGATTAATCTAGATAGAAAGGAAAAGAGTTCGAACCATCATAAAAGAACACGAAGTAAGCATTTGAAAGAAGACGCTGTGAGGATAAACCCTTCCCAACAAAGATATTTGCACACCATGCAAACTCCAAAAGAAAAAGGAAACAACCTTGAAATGAGTACCCCATTGAACTTCTTCACTTGTTTCTGCAAATAGAGATTATACCCTTTTCCAAATACTAACCAGCAACAAGAAAAACAGATTACTGCATCGGAGGCAAATCAAAGACAAAACCAAGCCAGGAGGGAACATATATAAAAGCCAGAAAACACAAGGTCTCTCATAGACAAACCCAAACACCATTCAGGTAATGCAGACATGAAAGGAACTAGAGTTGAAGAAAGCACAGTAACACTGTCACTAAAGCACATGCACCGCTCCCAGTGGCTACACTGCACCGTCAAAAGATCTTCGATCTCCAATTTGGCGAAAGACGCACTGAACCCAACTCTCCGAACAAGACCTGAAGCAATAACATTACCAAAGACAAGAACAGCTCCACACAAAACTTCACCTATAAAATAGAGCAAGATATAAAAACACAGAATCCCGAAAACTTAAGACCGGTTCTTAGTGTTTTTAGTTAAAAGTTAAGAGACGGGTTCTTATATTCCGCTAAGAACACTACCCTAAGAACCCCCATTAAACATGCTCTGAGTAATGTTACCTGATGACAAAAGAAAAAAGAAAAATTCAACCTAAACTCGAATAGGGAGACTTAGGTGATGATTGTTTATTTGGTTTTTAGATTGTAGTTTTTGGTTTTTAGTTTTTAGATTTTGGTTTTAGTTTTTGGTTTTTAATTTTGCTGTAGATTTTGATTTTTTTGAAAAACTTGATTGGTGACTAGATTTTGGTTTTTGTTTTTAGATTAAAATAAATAATTAATGATAAAATATTTTCCAGGAAAAAAATAAAATAAAAATATCATAAGTATCACTAAAAGTAAATTAATATAAATTTTGTTTAAAATAAAAATAAAAACAAGAAACCAAAATATTATAAAAATTAATGGCTGTATTTTAAATATATTTAAGTTTATATTTAAATAATATATTTTAACTCAAAAAAACTAAATAAAATGTATTTATATTTTCATTTCTAATTCTTATTTTACTGTTATTTTCCAAAGGACCAATACACCAATTTAACTTTTGCATTTCATTTTAATATATTTCAAGAAATATATGAACCTACTATCGTTCCATCGTATTTTTCTCTTTAATATTAATAGCATACATTATTATTCAACTAAACTAGATAATCAGTCAATTATAAATATTTATTTAGTAAATAAATAAATACTTCTCATAACCTTTGATGTACACTATAATTTCTTAATTAATATTTTGTATTAAAAACTTTATATAAATTTAACCAAATTTATTAATTTTATTATAATTGAATAAATTAGTTTTAAAGAATATTATTATTTATAAGATTTGTTTTCATGTCTTTTTGTTAAATAAATGTGGCTCTTACAAATAAAAAGAAATATTTGTTTATCAAGGAGGCATATCTTCACGTAAAAAATATCAGTATTAATAATGTGTTGAATAAATATAGATATATTGTACCTAAATTATTAAAAAAAAACCATAAACAAATTTCTTTTAAAACAGTTGCGGTAGGTTTAAAATCTAAAATCTAAACAAGACAACTCTAATAATCCAAACTAGAAGCGAAACTTAAATAACCAGGATTAATCCAGATAGAAAGGAAAAGAGTTCGAACCATCATAAAAGAGCACGAAGTAAGCATCTGAAAGAAGACGCTGTGAGGATAAACCCTTCCCAACAAAGATATTTGCACACCATGCAAACTCCAAAAGAAAAAGGAAACAACCTTGAAATGAGTACCCCATTGAACTTCTTCACTTGTTTCTGCAAATAGAGATTATACCCTTTTCCAAATACTAACCAGCAACAAGAAAAACAGATTACTGCATCGGAGGCAAATCAAAGACAAAACCAAGCCAGGAGGGAACATATATAAAAGCCAGAAAACACAAGGTCTCTCATAGACAAACCCAAACACCATTCAGGTAATGCAGACATGAAAGGAACTAGAGTTGAAGAAAGCACAGTAACACTGTCACTAAAGCACATGCACCGCTCCCAGTGGCTACACTGCACCGTCAAAAGATCTTCGATCTCCAATTTGGCGAAAGACGCACTGAACCCAACTCTCCGAACAAGACCTGAAGCAATAACATTACCAAAGACAAGAACAGCTCCACACAAAACTTCACCTATAAAATAGAGCAAGATATAAAAACACAGAATCCCGAAAACTTAAGACCGGTTCTTAGTGTTTTTAGTTAAAAGTTAAGAGACGGGTTCTTATATTCCGCTAAGAACACTACCCTAAGAACCCCCATTAAACATGCTCTGAGTAATGTTACCTGATGACAAAAGAAAAAAGAAAAATTCAACCTAAACTCGAATAGGGAGACTTAGGTGATGATTGTTTATTTGGTTTTTAGATTGTAGTTTTTGGTTTTTAGTTTTTAGATTTTGGTTTTAGTTTTTGGTTTTTAATTTTGCTGTAGATTTTGATTTTTTTGAAAAACTTGATTGGTGACTAGATTTTGGTTTTTGTTTTTAGATTAAAATAAATAATTAATGATAAAATATTTTCCAGGAAAAAAATAAAATAAAAATATCATAAGTATCACTAAAAGTAAATTAATATAAATTTTGTTTAAAATACAAATAAAAACAAGAAACCAAAATATTATAAAAATTAATGGCTGTATTTTAAATATATTTAAGTTTATATTTAAATAATATATTTTAACTCAAAAAAACTAAATAAAATGTATTTATATTTTCATTTCTAATTCTTATTTTACTGTTATTTTCCAAAAGACCAATACACCAATTTAACTTTTGCATTTCATTTTAATATATTTCAAGAAATATATGAACCTACTATCGTTCCATCGTATTTTTCTCTTTAATATTAATAGCATACATTATTCTTCAACTAAACTAGATAATCAGTCAATTATAAATATTTATTTAGTAAATAAATAAATACTTCTCATAACCTTTGATGTACACTATAATGTCTTAATTAATATTTTGTATTAAAAATTTTATATAAATTTAACCAAATTTATTAATTTTATTATAATTGAATAAATTAGTTTTAAAGAATATTATTATTTATAAGATTTGTTTTCATGTCTTTTTGTTAAATAAATGTGGCTCTTACAAATAAAAAGAAATATTTGTTTATCAAGGAGGCATATATCTTCACGTAAGAAATATCAGTATTAATAATATGTTGAATAAATATAGATATATTGTACCTAAATTATTAAAAAAAAAACCATAAACAAATTACTTTTAAAACAGTTGCGGTAGGTTTGATAGAGAAAACTCCTAAAACATAGACCTTTTAATTGCATGGGAGACTCAAAAACCAGATTCCCAATTTTACCGGGAAACTATTTTGGCAAAATCTTGAATAGCTTAAAACTAGTTTTAGGAAAAACTAAAACCAAAAACCAATTCAAAAACCACTAACAATCAACTCTTATTAAAAACACAGTTCCCTAGTCTCACTGATTTGAAAAATAAATAAATAACAAATTTATTTTTGTATTCGTCAGCAAATAATTATTTCCATTAAAAAATAAAAATAAAAATAAAAACGACAAATAGCGTATAAACGTAATAATGTACTTTCGATACTTGCAGTAGTTCTTATATAATTCTCTTTCTCTATAAACACTACGAACAAGACCACCTAACTCTGCTAAGATCTCTCTTTGGTTGAATTCTTCTCTGTTTTAGATTCTAGGTCAAACCCTTGTTCGATTCTACGTGATCGAAGTTTCTAAATATTTTTATTTTTACTTTAATTCGACGATAAAGCTTCCTCCTTTACTCCGGCGATGGTTTTAGCGGCGAAGCAGACTCTCTCCGCCAAGATCGGATTCTCCAACCCCCTCTTACGCCGTAACCCACCATCCCCCTCACTCCAACGACCTCCCCCGTCTCTCTCCTTCCCCTCGACGGCCCTTCCAAAACGCACCGTTTTGTCTCTCTCCAGGCCGCTTCACCTCTCCTCTCTGAGAGCAGAGTCTCCGGTGAGATGCTCCGCCTACGAAGCCGACAAGTCCGAGCCTCAGCCGATCGACGCGGCGGCGGAAACGAAGTCGGAGGCGGCGAAGAAGCTGAAGATCGGAATCTACTTCGCGACCTGGTGGGCTTTGAACGTTGTGTTCAACATCTACAACAAGAAGGTCTTGAACGCTTACCCTTACCCATGGCTCACCTCGACGCTCTCTCTCGCCGCCGGTTCGTTGATGATGCTCATCTCTTGGGCCGTTGGGATCGTTGAGACTCCTAAAACCGATTTCGATTTCTGGAAAACTCTTTTTCCGGTAAGTGGGTTGGTGGGTTTGTTAAGTAAAAGGTCGAAACTTTAGGTTACGTATCGATGTTTACGATGATGGGTACTTGAGGTTTGGTTTTAGATCTTGCATGAATATTTCTTGTTTTGTTTTTTACCTGAACGATATGCGTAGTTTTGTATGCTTCCTGGGTGAGAGAGAGAGAGAGAGAGTAGAAAACGATGTGTCTTTTTGGCTGTGTTTGTTCATATTATTGTGTTAATTTCATAGGTGAAAGTATTAAATTTTTTTGTTGTTTTGTTTTATTCAATTGTTTTTTTTTTGGTTGGATTGGCTTAAGGTTGCTGTGGCGCATACAATTGGTCATGTGGCTGCAACGGTGAGCATGTCAAAGGTTGCGGTTTCATTCACACACATCATCAAGAGTGGTGAACCGGCGTTTAGCGTTCTTGTCTCGAGGTTCCTTTTGGGTGAAACCTTCCCTGCTTCGGTTTACCTCTCCCTCATTCCCATCATTGGTGGTTGTGCTCTCTCTGCCCTTACTGAGCTTAACTTCAACATGACTGGTACTATATATATCCTAAGACACTCACATGTTATGTTTTATCTTTGTAATTGTTGTTGGATATAATTGAAATGGTTTCTGCTCTCAGGTTTCATGGGAGCGATGATTTCGAACTTGGCATTCGTCTTCCGCAACATCTTCTCGAAGAAGGGGATGAAGGGAAAGTCTGTGAGCGGAATGAACTACTACGCCTGTCTCTCAATGCTATCACTCTTGATCCTCACGCCCTTTGCATTTGCGGTTGAAGGACCTCAGATGTGGGCTGATGGCTGGCAGAAGGCTCTCTCCGAAATCGGACCTCAGTTTGTCGGGTAACTCTTTTGAACTCAAAGTATCTCTTTGACGTTTTGTCCTGTCTGAAATAAGGCTTGTCGTGCCTATAAATCAGTTGTGAAAATACCCATTTATCAAATTCTTGTCTTTATTTCTCAAAATTCTTGTTTTCATTCGAACTATTAGTCTTTCGTGATTAGGCCAATGAATCCGTATCATAGGCTTAACCAATCTCACAATCTTTCTATTAAATCTGTAGGTGGGTGGCTGCGCAGAGTGTGTTCTATCATCTCTACAACCAAGTGTCTTACATGTCTTTAGACCAAATCTCTCCCTTGACGTTTAGTGTTGGTAACACTATGAAGCGTATCTCAGTCATCGTCTCCTCCATCATTATCTTCCGTACTCCTGTCCAGCCCGTTAATGCTCTTGGAGCCGCCGTTGCTATCCTTGGAACCTTCTTGTATTCCCAGGTAATACCACACAGCACACAAACCTTAAAATTACCAATATACCCTCTATTATCCATAAGATAAGTGTCTCTTGACTTCACCTCACAGCCACATGATGAGACCAATTAATACTTCTTCGACATTATTAAGAACCATCTTAGTTTATTGGTTTGGGATGCTTCTGGAGCAATATAGTTGAAGACTCGAAGATCTTGAGTCTTCGTTCTAATGTTTCTTTAACCGCTTGTCATGCAGGCAAAGCTTTGATAAGGCAAGACATGGAGTGTTGCAGTCCGATGTTGAGCTCGTTAATTTCGGTTAAAACCGGGAGTGAAGGGCTTGATGTAGATATGTGTCCTCAATAATAATGAAGAAAAAATGATGAGAATGGAGACGACAATATTTAGTGTGATAGGCGGTTTTTTTAAAGTCGAGTGTTTTGGATTCAAGTGTTTGAATTTGGGGAAATGAGATGATTGCCTCTCTGTAACTAAAGTTGGAGATAGAAATTGTCCCCTTGAGAATAAGACGCCCCCCCCTATACAATGTGAGAAGTATTATATAAAAAAGTGGAGAATAACTTCGAGATTATCCTCAATTTTATAAATATGCATGATCTTATTGATAAGTATCTTATTGATACGTATATTTGATTGAGTGGCATGTTATTTTATACATTGAAACACTATATCGTTGTAATGCTGCATGAGAACCCATATTGCATTTAGAAAAGAAAAAAAGAACTGGATACTAAACCAGATCGAGCCTGAGATCTTGAAGATGGAAAGATCTAGGATACGCAACCTCTTAGAAATAATAATGTACGTGGACCAGGTGAGTAGGAGTTCAGCTTCATGGACCGCTCTCGTCGGGACTATTGATTTTTACGATTGTGATTGATATCAGCAGCATACTGTATGTTTTTCATTTGTCAGAAGTACTATTCTATCAGCAAGAAATCCAAAGATATATATATATATATATATATATATATATATTTTTTTTTTTAAACTAATAAGAGAATAATTTTGAAGAACAATTTTTTTAAATATAAGTGATGTTTTCAACCAAAAGAAAAGAATAGGAATGTTGATGCTTGCGAATAAAATAGAGGCATTAGATTTGGTTCAGTGGGAAAGAAGATAAAAGAGATGTCTCTTGAGATTTCATAAGAGGCAGAGAAGAATATACTAAGCGAAGATTCTTTCTATCGGAATTTGCAATTTGCATAACTATTGATTGTTTTCTTCATCAAAGTCACCACTTTATTAAATTTCTTTGTAAGACACTTGTACTTATTTTCTTAGGCGTCAGGATCACAAGAGGAACATGTCAACTGCAGATGCCATGGCAGATGCGCTATGTCGTGTGATTATGCGGATATATGTCTTCTAGCAATTGGACCTTTTCGTTGTTTTTCTAATGTAACATCAAGCATGAATTTCGAGATAAAATGTTAGTATAATTATAGTTGGTTAAACTAGCTGCAATGTCACATAGGTCTTCGTTGATCGGCTTGTTGATTAACAAAGCTGAAATTGATTGAATCAACATAAGCTATGAATAATCGATTGCATAGGGAAAATGCTTTTACAAATTTCTTACATTTTTACAAAATAACTATATCATGCATGTAGGCAATGGACACATTTACCCACAAAACCGAAATCGAAACTAATTTCATAAATATTTTCACATATCTTATATTTTTGAAATAGAAAAATTGGAACCGAATGAATACTTAAATTTTCAAATATAGTTTATATACCTAAAATAATTAATTCATTTAGTTTTACAATAACCAAATATCCTAACAATTTACTTTAAAACCGAATTACCAAAAAAAATCGAATTACCCAAATGTCTTTTTAACCAAAATATTTAAAATTGTCTAAATTACCCAATATTGTCTAAAAACCCTGAATTACCCAGATAACTTTTCTGAAAAAAATCCAAATTATCCGTAGAAAGTATTTAAATTAATGAAATTAAATACAAACTTTCTATATTCCAATTTTATTGTCCGAAACAAATTGAAAACCGAAATAACCAATGATAAACCAAACTGAATTTTATAAATAACCGAAAACATCATAAATATCTAAAATAAGGATTGAAAACTAAACCAAAAATCGAAATGCCCAAAGTTACTTGTATCCACAAAATTGAACACAAGAGAGAACATCATACTGAAGAAGAGTTTCAGTCCACCTTTTTAGAAAAAATATGGAATGTTTTTCTTAATGAGATTTTTATTCAAATTTTGTTCTCTTCGGTTCGTAGTCCTATTTCTGTTTCCGTCCATTTTGTAAACGTCCAGTGCTGGAATGATTCCCTCTAACCTCGATACTCTCTTGAATGCTACAAACCACAAATGTTTGCGTTAAATAGCGTTAATCAACAAAAAATACTACACACTGATACATACCTTCCAACGCTTCTTCATCGGTTACACTATAGTATTCAGCCCGTCCCATGTCTTTAAGGAAACTATGCTCCGGTCCAACTGCAGGATAGTCCAATCTATAAAAATAAAACCAAACAGTGATCAATGCAACCAATAGACTATTCAGCACATTATGATTAGGCACGTTGTGATGGGCTCTTACCCTGCACTGAGGGAGTGAGGTTCAATGATTTGACCATCATCATCTTGCAGCAAGTAACTCATAGCTCCATGTAGAACACGAACATCCCATTTGTCAACGTGGCAGCGTGTTTACCGCTGTCAAAACCGAACCCTGCAGCTTCCACACCGATCATCCGGACATCCGCGTCATCCACAAACTCATGGAACAGCCCCATTGCTTTGAACCACCACTAGGGATGTTAATATGGGCTACTCGGGCCCGTTTAGGCCATGCCTGTTTAGACCATGTCCGTTTAGGTCCGTTTAATGTCAAGCCCGTTTAGATCCGTTACCTGTTTAAATCCATTTAATGTTAAGCCCATTTATGTTGATAGTATCCGTTTAGCCCGTTTAGGCCCGTTAAATTTTTTTTTTTTTGTGAATTCTATTTTTTGTCAAAAATCTTGTCATATCTTTATATAATTTTTAATAGTTTTTATTTGATTTTAAACTTATAATAAATAGAAATTCCAATTAAAGCAAAATTTGAAACAAATACTTTACTTTTATTAAATATTAATCAGTTCATAATATCATAAAAACATCAACAAATTTTATTAGTTTTAAACACAATTATAACCTAAACTTTTTCCTAGAAAAAAAAACACAAACTATATATATTTTTTTGTGACACAAACTATATATAATATAACTATTTTGTTTCAAACAAAATTATAAAAAAAAATATTTTTTTGAAAAATAATCTTTAAATATATATATGTATATTTTAAAAAAAACTTATAGACGGGTTTAAACGGGTACCCGATTATTTAGCGGGTATACCCATTAACGAGACGGGCCTAAACGGGCAGACCGTATAAACCCGTTTATTTTTATATCATAATAAACGGGTCATGGGTCCGTCCGTTTATACTAAAGCCTGTTAGGCCCGTGGGCTTCAAGCCCATTTTAACATCTCCAGCCACCACCGACACAAGCCATCAAGACATCCGGTTTCCCACCCCATTTCTCCAACTCTAGTCTCCTCGTTTCTTTACCACGGTGACTGAGGCTGCCATTACTGAATCTCTTTCTCAGTCAATGTCCTTTAAAGTAGAGTTTTTATAGATTCTTTAGGACAAAAGAACAGACAGATTGGTCAGAATACTGACCACATACGCAATCCATAATCAATACAGATATATATAATAGGTTGGTTGGTAGGACGATGAACATGGAATTAGATTTTTTATTTATTTTTAACACATGGTTTTGAAAAACATAATTCAAATGAGCCATCACCTACCGTTATCTATTACTTCAGCATACTTTTTCTCTTCGCTAATTTTTCTCCCCACCAATTACTGTAAATTAGTATACATATAGTTTTTCTTGTATTCCAATTATAATCGGATATAGTCTTCATGTGTTGTCTTTCCTTTCCTTTGTAGATCCTTGCTTTCGTTGCTGAATCAGTCAAGATCCGATGTTGATGGTATAAAAAAGCCTGCTTCTTCATCTCTAAGTTCTTCTTCTCATTTTGGCCGGAAGTTGTATCTCCTTTTAAGTCCCGATTCAAGTATATGTGGCAATTCCCAATATAATGGAGGAGAGAAGGTTTTTCTGAACAAGACTATGTTCTGACGGACTGTTCGTAAATGTTCACAAGAACTTGAACATGCTTCAAACTTCGTTGCAAAAAACCCTTGCATAAAATCTTTTGACTTTCCTCTAATCCATATGACACGTAAAACTCAAATACTTTCCAACACATGCTTACACTCACACTTGGATCGAATCAAATACCTTAACACATTTGACTCATTCATGCAACCAACAAAGTCCATAAGCACCATGACCTTAAATGCCTTTATCAAACATTATATGTCATGTTTTGCACACTTAAAATACTGTTTGAGAAAGACACTTAGAGCCATGATGGTTAGAGCATCTGCATCGCGATGAAGTGAGCGTCTCTAAATGGTGGGGGGTCCACGATTTTGGCAAAAGACGGTATGTTATATTGCATGATAAGAGACGTGTATTGGGTGGTTTTTGCACTGTTCGCGGGCCCCACCGACACGTGGCGGTCCGTGATTGGAACGTTTTTTAATTTTTTTTTTTTAATCAGAAAAAAAAAATAAAAAAATAAAAAAATAAAAAATAGGAAACCTTAAGGGATGCAGATGCTCTTAGAAACTTCGTTGGTGGCGTAAAGGAGTTAAATATGATGAAGTATTTGATTTGGTCCAGGTGTGAACTTGAGTGAGCATGTGTTGGAAAGTATTGAGTTGTATGTGGCTTATGGGTTGGAGGAAAGTAAAAAGATGTTTGCATATGCAGGAGCGAAGTTCAAAGCATGTTGAAGTTTGTGCACAATTGTGAAAATATATTTTTGGTCAATATATTTAGTTTAGCTCTTTATCATTCCATGTAAATATTTGTAAATTATTTAGAAAAAACAATAAATTATGGATATATTTTAACCATAAATGGCCAATAAAACAAGTTTATTAAAAACTCTTGACCAAAACAAAAACATTTACTAAAATATGATAACTGAATTGGATTATAACATGTGCTTTGAAAGAATTTCTAAAATTCTATATTTCTTATTTGTCAAAATATAACTTTCAACAAGTATACAAGTATACAGCTATATTATATTTATAATTTTACTATTCATATTTAAAAATATAAAATAATTAAATAGATAAAGTTTGATGAATAAATTTAAAATTAGGTAATAGTGTATAGTAAAAGGGGATGGATCTATAATCCAAAGTAATTATAGGTATCTAAATCCAAGTTTTAATTATCTGAACTAGGATGTGTGGTTTTCATATCTCCATATTTCAGATATTTCTCTAAACAATATAATATTTGCATATATTCGATCCATAAAAAATAAATATATCAAAATAAAAAAAGTTAAAAAATATATACTATTTAAAACAATAAAAGTATAAAATTTAAATATTATATCATAAAATTAATTTATATTATATAAAAAATTAATATTTTAAAGAATGCTGATAGAATGTAAAATTTTAAGATATGAAAAAGTTATGATCTGATTATAAAAACTAAAAATTAAGATATTCAGATCAAGATTTCATGAAAGATTTTTGATTAGTATAGTAATTTGATTTCACAATTAATAATATGAAAGCAAAATTGTTTTCTATAGTTTAATTTATATACCTAACAAGTAATTTTATTAAAATATGCTCAATTAGATAATTATAAAATATAAAAAGGATTGTAAGTGTTACCAGTATTTCCGATAATGTTTACAGACATAGAATGTTTAAATAGATCGACAATTCACATCTCGATAAAAAAAAATTTGCTTCTTGAGAGAAAGAGAAGAAACTTTTTAGATGCGATGATTAGATGTAAACCAAACTAAGTGAAATTCTAATATTTATAAGTTTTTCAGGGGTCAAATTAATTTTGTGCTATAAAATCTCGTTTCCTTATTTCCTTTTGAGTTTTTTTATTTTTATTTATTTTATGAGTTTTTTTAATTGAATTCAAAATAATTTTTAATATGGGTACGACCTGATAATTAAAAAACAAAATTATTATTTGATAACGTCACAAATTTTATTATGGATACATCATTGAAATGACAATAGTTTAAAAATGAGTAAAATTAAAAGCGAAAATATGTAGTCGGATCGTAGAGTGACGTGTTCTATTTCTTCATTAATTTAAACTATTTATTATGTTTGTCTTTGACTAATTATTATTAATAATAATTAATTTATGAATATATATATATTTTAAACTCTTGTTTTTATATTTGCTTCATTTTTACAAAAATTACATGAAAATGTTTTATTACAAATATCCATTTGTTTTAAAATAAAATTTATTAATTTAGATTATCAATTAGGTATAATATTACTTTAAATTGAAAGAATCGAACCAAATTAAATTAGAAGATACCTAACCAAACCAAAAAGTTATAATATCCAAATGATTTTAATATCTAAAACACTTTAGATACCAAAATCTTACCGGTTTGAAATTTAAAACTGATTGGTATTCACATTCTCAGAGTATAATTGTATAACTAAAAATAGCAGTCTCATTTAGATAGTTGAAGCACCTAAAATTACAAGTATAAATCCTATAATCATATTTATATTTAGGCTAAAAATACCCTAAATAATAAGTAATTCTGAATGCGATTACTATTTAAATTTTTTTTTTCCAAAATTGAACTATATTCTATTAAAATTATTATTTTTGAGTACTTTGTTAGTTGTGTAATTCAAATAGTTTGAATAGTTTTTTTTAGTAGCTGATTTTAGTTATTTCATGTATTTTAGGTAGATAAAACCTACATGGTCTTGGTTTTAGTAGGTTTTCAGTTTTATAAATTGAACCAAACTAAATTATAAAAAACAAGAAATTGAACCAACTTAAACTATATTTATGAATGCCGAGACCTAAATCAATCATTCTAAAATAGCCTTTTATCAAAATTAGTTCTTATAAAAATTAGATTATAAATCTCATTCATTTACTTCAACCTATTTCATAACATTAAATATGTTGTAGGTGACCCAGATTATTCGACAAAGCATTGTTATATTATTATCATTCACTGAATTTAAGGAATTTTTTTCCTCAAATGAGGTGTTTTATGCATGAATTTAATATTAGCAATAGTGGAAACTTGCAAAATTCTTGATAAAAGAAAACGTACCTTTAACCAAATGAATTATTTTCTGAAAACTAATTTGTAATCAGTCAATTGCTTCTTAATCAAAATTACGTTTCAAATATTATAATTTGTATATTATAATTTCCAGTCAACTTACTGTTGACCTTCTGTTTGTGTGAAACAAACTTACTATTGACTTCAAATTACTCTTTATATATTAAGAAGATTATCTTCTTTTTTTTGACATCATTAAGAAGGTTATCTTTGACTCAGACAATTAGACATACCATCATCATCATTATATAATTGACGATTCGTTGAATCTAAGATTTGATTTCTTTCCCAATTGGTATTTTTCTAAGCATATATTTATTAAGGATTAATTTTTAACAATAAAACCCCACAGCTAATTTTATTTCCGATAACCCCCCCCCTCCCCAAACTCAGTTAATTTAACAAGTTAGATGCTACCAGTAAAATCAGATTTGGTTCTGTTTCAGCTTTTTGGTATTTTGGTTTACAAAAATTAGATACCATATTATTACCATATATGTTTTAGTTTTGTTCGATTTATTACTAGCGGCTTTTGGTTTATTCGATTTTCTACCAAAAATCATAACTATATTATTATTTTATAACAAATGCTAGTTTATTTTTTTAGAAATCATATTTATTAAAGCACAAATATATATTCTGTACTTTAACTTCTAAATAGAATATTTTCTGTTTTATTTTACAATTAAAAATAAAATTAGAAAAATAATAATATCTTAATATTATTAAATAACTGTATTTAAGCATAAATATTTATCAATACTCTCTTGAACGCTACAAACCCAAACCGCAAATATTCGCGCTAAATTGTGTTAATCAACAAAAAAACTACACATTGATACATACCTTCCAACGCTTCTTCATCGGTTGCACTATAATATTCAGCCCGGCCCATGTCTTTAAAGAATTGGAAACAGAGCCCACAAACCTGAAAATCACTGTCGGCGACTAGAGAATGAAACGCCGTTTCGAGCTCAGAGAGCACGTGCATTAGAGCATGTTTAACCCTAAAACCCTCAATAGGGTTTTTAGTGACTTTTTTAGTAATAAATGTAGTTTAAGAACTTTTGTTAAGAAACTTTCATTTTGAGTGGTTCAATGGGAGTTTCTTAATAAAGGGTTTTAAAAAAAATTATTAAATAGATTTTTTTTAAAAGATGAAAATTATTTATTAAATAAAACATATTAAAAGATAACATTTAAAACATAGATTTTAAAAAAACTTAAAAACATAGATTAGTACAATAAGACCAAATAATTTGAAAAAAACGTCCGAGCTCAGTAGTTGTCTCCATCACCTCCAAATTTACGCCATATGTTCAACCAAATCATCTTTCAGTTGTTGATGCATTTGTCTATCACAAATTCTAGTTCGAACACACATTATATTGGCGATATTTGTAAGGATATATGAGAATACGTGAGATCCACATGTGAACTTCCGGTGTCTTCTCCTGGTTCGAATTCTGAAACATCAAATTGAGTGTATCCATCTCGTTCGTCTTCTACTATCATATTATGGAGTATGATACATGCTCTCAATCTTCCCAATTTTGACTTTATCCCAAAAAAGTGCTGGATTTTTAACAATGGCAAAGCGAGCTTGCAAGACTCCAAAAGCACGCTCGACATCTTTTCGTGCAGCTTCTTGATGTTGAGCAAATAAAACCGCTTTCGGACCTTGTGGTACTGGAATAGATTGGATAAAAGTTGACTATTTCGGATAAATACCATCGGTGAGATAGTAAGCCAAATGATACTCTCTTCCATTGATAGAGAAGGTGACTTGCAGAGCTTGACCTTTTATTATGTCATCAAAAACCGGTGAGAGATCAAGAACATTGATATCATTTAAGGTACATGGAGGTCCAAAAAACGCATGCAATATCATAGATCATACGAAGCAACCGCCTCTAAAACGATTGTGGGTTTTCCCGAACCACGTGAATATTGACTTTTCCAAGTGGTGGGACAATTCTTCCACTCCCAATGCATACAATCAATGTTTCTATCATCCCGGGAAATCCACGATGCTCACCAATATCAAGTAGACGTTGAAGATCAGTCAGTGTTGGTCTTCTTAGGTACTCATCACCAAATACATATAATATTCCTTCGACAAAATATTCCACACATGACCGAGTAGTAGTTGAACCGAGTCCGAGGTATTCGTCAACAACATCACCCGCATTACCATATGCCAAGACACGAATGGCTGCTGTCACTTCTGAAGTGGAGAGAGACTAAGCCTTCCGATAGCATCTTTCTTTTGTCGAAAGAATTCAAATTCATTGGAGAGTCGATCAACAATATGCATGAACAATGACTTGTTCATTATAAATCGTCGTCGGAATAGATTTTCAGGATATGTTGGAGTTTCACTGAAATAATCATTCCATAAACGGACATCGCCTTCTTCACGATTTCTTTCGATATGAACTCGTTTTTTCCTTCTTCTCATTTGTTCTTCTTGATCACCATAATGAATGGAAAAAATTTCGAAAGCTTGATCAAAATGTTGATCAAAAAATTGATCAAAAGTATCATCAAGTGATTCTTCAAATGTGTTTTGAGAAGACAATGCCATGAGATGAGCCTTGTTTACGAGAGAATGAGAAAGGAAAAGATTGATCAAAAAATTGTTAACGTTTCTATTTTGAGAATGAGAAAGGAAAAGATTGATCAAAAGATTTCATGAGCTAACTTCAGAACATCATTCTCATTTTGTCCTGAGCTTTTCTCTCTGCTTGCGGCCTCATAAGCCCCACAAAACTTGTTCACAACGTCGTTGATCTTCTGCCAGCGCTGCTTACAATGGCTTGGCTCTCTGCCTTCATGGCCTGAGACCTTAGGACTTGCAGCAAAGTAAGCTGCAATCGTTTTCCAGAATGTACCGCATCTTTGCTCGTTCCCTACAACCGGGTCTTTACTTGTGTTCAACCACGAGCTGATTAAAACAACATCATCGACTGGCGTCCACATCCGCCTTTCCCTACGCTCTGCTGGAGTCTCTTCAGTCGCTTGAAAGGCAAAAACCGGGACTTGTGATGAAGATAGTGAGACACTATCTTGAGAAAAACCAAATACTGTTTCTTGTTGACTGTTAACCAGTTCAACAAACTTGGAGGTTTGGCTATATGGATTAGAATCCATCTCGGAAAATGGATTCAGAAGAGAGAAAGATAAGATTAATGGGTTTAGTAGATAGGAGAGAAGAAGAGATGTGTTTTATAGAAGAGAGACAGCAAAGAACAATTAACAAAATTGATGCTTCACATTGAACACAACCAACTAGAAAGAGTGGACACATATCTAACTCATTAAACTATATTTATTACCAAAACAACCATTCTCTAACATCAATTTCTATCTAACACGATCACATCCATTAATTATCAAGCTCAACCATAATCTAGCATAACCCTATCAATTCATTTCAGTCCGGTTTCAAAATCAAAGAGACATGTCGTACCTGCTCAGTAATTGTAGTCCCGGTCATGGAAGAACCTTGCCCATCTCTCTTGCCACTCGCTTTATCCATCCATCTTAACACATACACACACATAAACAAATAAAAAAGAATCAAATGATTAATCACTGTGGATCATGAGACATAAATCAACACAACAAACAAATTCTTAGTTGACAAAACTTGTGATCCGAACAACAAGGATTGGTCACTTCTTTGAGACAGAAATCAACACAACACAACAACCAATCTAAGCCATGCATGAATTGAAGGATTCAGAACATAAAAAAAACAAACTTAGCTTTAGCGTCGGAGTGATTCTTCGTCCATCAGAGCCGCGGAGAGAGAGAGGAGTGATTCGTCGTCGACGCGAGCCAGAGAGAGAGAGGTCGCCTTTTTCACTACTCCATGAGAGCCACCGAGACAGAGACGATGAGAGCCGCCGAGAGAGAGAGAAAGTGTTTCTTCGTCAATCAGATCAACGGAGAGAGAGAGGCGGAGTGATTCGTCCTCGAAGCGAGCCACCGACAGAGACGTCACCGTTTCCCCTTCTCGATGAGAGCCACCGACAGAGACGTCGCCGTTTCCCCTTCTCGATGAGAGCCACCAAGACAGAGACGATGAGAGTCGCAGAGAGAGAGAGAGAGAGAGAGAGAGAGAGAGAGAGAGAGAGAGAGAGAGAGAGAGAGAGAGAGAGAGAGAGAGAGAGAGAGAGAGAGAGAGAGAGATTCGTCGTCAATCAGATCGACGGAGAGAGAGGCGGAGTGAATCAGTCTCGACGCGAGCCACCGAGACAGAGACGATGAGAGCCGCCGGTGGAGAGAGCCAGAGAGAGATCAACCGAGGAAGAGGTGGAGTGAATGTGAATCGTCAAAGTCGAGAGAGAGAAAGGACGAAAAACGCAACTCTTATGTTCTTTTGACGCGTGTCTCTCAAGACCCGTTTCTTCCTTGGCTTAATTAAGAGCCGGTGCTTAAGGCAAATCATATTTTTCCTTTTTTCAAATTACAATTAATGTAACCCCCCCCACCCCCCCTCCCTTAAGAACCAGCGTTAAACACGGTCTTTGCGTTTAAATACTTGCCACCAAACTTCCCGAACCAACCAAACGAATCGGGTCGTTGCCACAGGATCGGGTAGATCCGGCGGTCATTAGAACAGGCGGGCCCTTGGCGATGGTGTAGGAGACGGAGAGTGATGACCTTGAGCGGGACGTAAAGTTGAGAACTTTGGAGGGTGATGATCTCAAATGGGTCAATTGGGAAGAGGAAGATGATGATGAAGGAGACGGAGAAACGGACATTTCGAAAGTAGCCATTACTGAATCTCTCACAGCCAATGTCCTCCAAAGTACGACTTTTTATAGATTCTTTAGGACAAAAGAACAGACAGATTGGTCAGAAATTCTGACCACATATACATATAATGAATACAGATACATATATACAGTCTATATATAATAGGTTGGTTGTAGAATGATGAACATGGAATTAGATTTTTAACATATGGTTTCGAAAAACATATTCAAATGAACGGTCACCTACCCTTATCTTTTACTTCAGCATACTTTTTTTCCCACCATTTACTGTAAATCAGTTTTTTTTCATCTGAAAGTTCTTATATACTGATTTTCCAAGACAATACAACAGATCAATACCATAAACGACCATAGGGGATCAACCTCCCTCGCATACCAAAACACCCTACCAAAAAATAGATAACTCTGTACAACCAAAAACAGAGCAACAAAAGATTAGAACCCTGACCACTGTAAATTAGTATACATATAGTTTTTTTTGTATTCCAATTATAAATGTCTTCATGTGTTGTGTTTCCTTTCCTTTGTAGATCCTAACTTTGCTTTCGTTGATGGTAAAAAGAAAACCTGCTTCTTCATCTCTAAGTTCATCTTCTCATTTTGGCCGGAATATGTGGCATATAATGGAGGAGTAAAGGTTTTTCTGAGCAAGACTATGTTGGGATGGACTGCACCCTAATTGTTGGATTTTATTTTAATTGTTCACAAGAACCTGACCACGCTTCAACTTCGTTGCAAAATTTCAGCTCTTGCATAATGCATATAATCTTTTGACTTTCCTCTAACGCATACAACCCACGTAAAACTCGAATACTTTCTAACAACAGCTCATTCACACTTGGACCGAATGAAATACCTCATCACACATTTAACTCAGTTCTGGCAACCAACAAAGTCCATAACCACCACGACTTTAAGTGTCTTTATCAAACAATTATATGACATGTTTTGCACACTTCAAGTAACTGTCAAAGAAAGACACTTAAAGCTGTGGTAGTGAAAAACTTTGTTGGTGGCTTGAATGAGTTAAATGTGATGATGTATTTCGTTCGATCCGGATGTGAGCGTGAGCATGTGTTAGAAAATATTAAGTTGTATGTGGCTTATGGGTTGGAGGAAACTCAAAAGATATTTGCATATACAGGAGTTGTATGTTGTAGCCAAGTTCAAAGCATGTTCAAGTTTCTTGTGCACAATTGTGAAAAAATATTTTTCGTCAATATATTTAATTTAGCTTTTTCTTATTCCAAGTAAGTATTTGTAAAAAAAATTTAGAAAAGCAATAAATTATGGATACACTTTTACCGTAAATGGGCAAGAAAATAAATTTATTGAAATTTCTTGTACCAAAACAATTTTTTATAGTAAAATACAATAATGGAATTGGATTTTAACATGTGGTCTGAAAGAATATTTTTAACTCTATATTTTATAATTGTCAAAATATAATTTTCAACTAGTATATTTGTTGTTTCTTCCATTATATGTGGGCATAGTTTAATATTAAAAGTACTAAATAATGTTATTTTAGTAAAATTTTATAATTGTATGTTTTGAAATTAATATAAAATCATACAATAATTAAATAAATAAAGTTTGATACTTTAAAATAAATTTAAAAATTAAAATTAGGTAATAGTGTATAGTAGAAGGGGATGGATCTATAATCCAAAATAATTCTAGGTATCTAAATCCAAGTTTAATTATCTGAACTAGAATGTGTGGTTTTCACATCAACATATTTCAGATATTTCTCTAAACACTATAATATTTGCATATATTCAGATCCATAAAAATAAATATATCAAAATAACACAAAGTTTACATATATACTATTAAAATAAAAAATAGGTACTGCAAATGAATACACTTTTGATAAAAAATCAGAAAATAATTTCTTATTTTATAAAAAATGATCTTTCTAATTCACGTTTCCTTTTAATGTAACAAGTAGTTTTATTAAAAATATGCTCAGTTTGATAGTCATAAAATATAAAAAAGATCGCGAGTGTTACCAGTATTTTCGATAATGCTTAGAGACATTTGTTTTTACATAGATCCACAATTCACATCTCGATAAAAAAAACTCTTGTTTCTCGAAAGAAAGAGAAAAAAAGATTTTTGAAAGCGATATGTAAGCCAAACTAACGTGAAAATCTAATATTTATAAGTGTTTAGGGGTCAAATCAGTTTTGTGCTATAAAATCTAGTTTATTTATTTCCTTATGAGTTTATCTATTGAATTGAAAATAATTTTAATACGGGTACGGCCCGATAACTAAAATAACATAATTATTATTTAAATATGTCACTAAATTCAATATGAATACATCTTTGAAGTGAATTTTTTTTATAAATATGAATCAAATTAACTGTGAAAAGATGGAGTCGTATCATAGAATGATGGTGTTTTATTTTTTCATTAGCTTAAACTATTTATTATGTTTCTATTCGGTTAATTATTATTAATAATAATATAGCTTTATTTGAGATAAAAAAAATAATTTATGAATATATTTATTTTAAAAGCTTTGTTTTTATTTTTGTTTAATTTTTAAATAAATACATGAAAATGTTGATCTTAATAATATTCATTTGTTTTAAAATAAATTGATTAGCTTAGACTATCAATTAGGTATGGACATATTATTTTAAATTAGAAGATACCTAACCAAACAAAAAAGTTATATAATCCAAATGATTTTAATATATAAAACATTTTAGGTACCCAAATCTAAAAGGTGTTAAATAAATCGATTCGTATTCACTTGCTAGAAGTATAATTGTATAACTAAAAATTAGTCATATTTTAGATGATTGGAACACCTAAAATTACAAGTATAAATCCAATAATCTTAGTTATATTTACGCCAAAATAAAAAATAACATAAATAGTAAGTATTACTGAATGTAATTACTTATATTTTTAAATTTAGTTTAGTTTTCCAAAATTGAACTATATTCTATTAATTATTTTTTGAGTATTTTGTTAGTTTGTGTAATTCAAATAGTTTGAATAATTTGTAGTAGTTGGTTTTAATTATTTCATGTAATTTAGGTAGATAAAACCTAATTAGTTTTGGTTTTAGTTGGCTTTCGTTTTTATAAATTGAACCAAAATAAATTAAAAAAAGCAGAAATTGAAACAAATTAAAATATATGTATGATACCCACAACTAAATAAATCATATTAATTTTTTTATTAAAATTACTTCTTATAAAAATTAGGTTATAAATCTCATTCATCTGAATATTACTTCAAACTATTTCAGAACACTAAATATGTTGTAGGTGTCCCAGATTATTTGACATAGCATTGTTATATAATTATCATTCACTAAATTTAAAGATTTGTTTTTTCTCTCTTTCTCAAATGATGTGTGTTTATGCATGAATTTAATATTATCAATAGTGGAAACTTGCAAAATTCTTGATAAAATTCATTTTGAAATTATATATATATTTTTAAATGACTTTTCCTTTTAAAAAGAAAACGCAGCCTTTAATAAATAAATCATTTTCTGAAAAATAATTTTTAATCAGTCAGTTGCTTCTTTATCAAAATTACGTTTCAAATAATATATATACATATATATATATATATATATATATGTATGTACATATATATATATATATATATTTATGGTATATTATATATTATTTCCATTCAATTTACCGTTGACTTTCTTTTTTGTGTGAAACAAACATACTATTAACTTCAGATTACTCTTTATATATTAAGAAGGTTATCTCTGACCCAGAAAATTAGACATATCATCATTATATAGTTGATGATTCGTTGAATCTAAGATTTGATTTCTTTCTCAACTGATATTTTTCTAAGCATATATTTATTAAGGATTAATTTTTAACAATGAACCCCCGAACTAAGTTTATTTCAGATAAAAATTCAAAACTAAGTATTTAACGTAAAATCTCCCGAATTCAGTTAATTTAACGAATTAGACCCTCTATCAATGATATCGGTAAAGACAGATTTTGGTTCAGTTTCCATTTTTAATATTTTGGTTTACAAAAATTAGCTAACATATTAATAGCATATCAACTCTACTTTGGTCCGATTTATATACTAACGATTTTAGTTTATTCGATTCTATGCCAAAACCATAACTATATTTAATTTTCATAACAAATGTTAGTTTATATGATTAAAAATCATATGATTAGAAATCATATTTACTTAAAACTTAAATATATATATTTGTACTCTAACTTTTAAATAGAATATTTTCAATTTTGTAAACTATTAAAAATAAAAATAAGAAAGATAATACTATAGTAATATTATTAAATAGCTATATTTTAGCACAGATAATTACCAATAAATTATTTTATTTAATTGGATAAAAATGCTTTAAAAATAAAAATATTAAATAAATGTTTTAAATATGAATATAATATTAGTAAAATAAATTAGGTATATACTATTAATTTTATCATAAAGTTACATATAAATATACTATTATATATTAGTTAATCTGTTTATTTAGTTTATTTGGTTGATCGGTTTATATACCGAATCATATCAATATTTTTCAGTTTCTTGAAAATAACATCTATTCGGTTTATTCTGTATTACTAAATCTAAACTACTTTCTCTCCAACATCGAGTTGAACCTCTGCGTAGCTATATAGCCCACTTTAAGCAGGAAAAAGTATCTATCCCTGGATGTAACACCTCGACAGCCATCTCCACCTTCAAGAAAGACATTAATCCGATAGTGACATGTATAAGGAGCTAACGAAGTACCAGTGCAGAACCATGGAGAACGTATATTATCCTAAACATGGACACAAGTAAAATGGGAGGAGAACTCAACATATTGGTCCAATCATTCCCAAAAGTAGGAATCCAGGGTCATGAAAAATGAGAAAAACGACAAAGATGACAAACTCTATCATAAGTCAGAAAAAGAAATAGAAGGTAGGAATTGCAGGAGTTTGTGTCTTCCGCCATAATCACCGTTGAATTGCAGTGAGGACAGAGGAATAGTCGCAAGAGGAGATACACGAGACTTATCTCTTTTCTTATCTTTTCAGGGTGACATGATATATATGTCTCAATATGTTTCTTTGCAGATAAACAAAAGTATAACAGGTAATATACATTGTTAGGTGATACCTCCATCCATTTAGGCCAATTTAAGTTCGCCTTATGCCAAGAAACTATACACGTAATCTAATATATTCAATCTGATATGTTTATTTAGCGAATACTAATATTTATATATGATACTAAAATGCATTATATTTTCATCAAAATACTGTTTAGACCCCTTTCACCCGTGAAACTAGAAAAAAGTTTGTCGTTGTTGTCTGGATCACTTTATTTTGTCATAATATGTAATATATAAATAACCATATTAGATGCCTAACATAATGGCTAGCAAGTTATAATTGTGTTAGCCATCTACATGTCCATAGTAAATGCCACATGCACTTCTCTTTAAACGAATAGTTATGAATATAAAGTTAAACGACAAGAAGCAGCACTGACGGCTACTGTTATGGTTCCTGACAGATGTCAACAGGATACGAGGAGGCTTTGGGACTACGAGGAGGCTTCAGGACAGATGATCAACACTCATAAATCCTCTATCTCTTTCTCTACCAAAACGTCACCTGAAATATGGGCTAGAGTCAAAAATTGGGTATAGATAGAGAGGGAGGTGTCGGCAAGTACCTTGGACTCCCATAACATTTTGGCAGAAAGAAGAAAGACTTATTTGTATCTATTGTTGATAAGATGAAGCAGAAGGCCATCAGCTGGAACTCACGGTTTCTCTCAACGGCGGGTAAAGCCACAATGCTCCAATCTATACTATCAGCCACTCCAACCTTTGCTATGACATGCTTCCAGCTACCTGTTGGTTTATGCAATCAAATTCAATCCGTTTTAACAAGGTTCTGGTGGGATACAAAGGATGGAGATAATAAAATTTGTTGGGTCGCATGGGATAAACTCACATTGCCAAAGAGACTCGGGGGCTTGGGATTCCGTGATGTGCAGTTATTTAACCAAGCTCTGCTGGCCAAAATTGCGTGGAGATCGATCACCAATCCAGGCTGTCTCCTTTCTCGGGTTCTATTGGGGAAATATTGCCATAAATCCTCCCTGTTGAAGGCTGGAAGGGTATCCTCTGGGGTAGGGACCTTCTCATTACTCATCTTGGTAAAGTGATTGGCAATGGAGAATCAACGAAGGTCTGGAACGACTCCTGGATTAATCCCCGGTTGGATATTAAGCCGTTTGGTCCTGTCAAGCTCCAAGACCAAGACCTTCTAGTGTCTGACCTCTTATCACGAGAAACCAGGGAATGGAAAATGGTTCTCCTTGAGAACACTCTCTCAGACCTCACTGCTCATATTCTCTCCATCAAACCTAGCATTTTGGATGCCCAAGACGCCTTCATCTGGACGCAACACTCCTCGGGTGCTACTCAGAAAAATCTGGATATCACTCCTCCCAAGTAGCTAAAATCAAATTGACCAGCACACTCTTGGATGTCGAGATTTCGGACTGGTAGAAGAACATCTGGAAACCTCCACTGCTCCCTAAGATTAAAATCTTTCTGTGGAAATGCGCTAGGAACGTTCTCCCCACCGGAGATAACCTTCTTCGCCGGAATATCCCCATTAGAGCCTCCTGTCTAAGATGCGATGAACCGGAAATGCTGTTGCATTTGCTGTTCCATTGTCCGTTCGCCGCCAGTTCTTGGAGCCTCATACCGTGGGCACAGCCATTTGTATCCACTCAGCATTTCTTTCCGTTTGGAATTGGAAGCTTCACGACGTATAGTCTGCCTCCCCCCAGTAGGTATCACTTCTATTGTGTTCCCTTGGGTTTGCTGACAACTTTGGATCTGTAGAAATCAGATGCTCTTCGATAATCGGCCCTCTTCTCCTCAGGAACTTCTTCGAAAAGCCATCTTTGCTTGTAAGGAGTGGGAAAACGCCCAATCTCACCCACTGAAGGCTCCGATCCCCAAACGACTCAGTCCACCTCTACCCCCGATGAACCCAAACATCGTGATATGCTATACGGATGCGGTGCGGCTTGGAGATCTGACCGGAAAGCGGCTGGTTTAGTCTGGATCTTCACTGATGACACCTCCAAAGAAATCACTCGCTGCTCTCAGTTTCAGGACGCCGTTGGGTCTCCGCTTATGGCTGAAGCTCTTGCAATCCGAGGCGCTCTTATACATGCTTCGTCACTCAATTTCTCTCAAATCTGGCTTCGCTCAGATTCTCAAGGACTGGTCACAGCCATCAACGCGAACCATCGACCGATTGAACTCTTCGGGATTCTCTTGGATGTCGCTTCGCTTATCTCCTCTAAATTTTCTTCTGTTTCAGTTTCGTTTATCTCATGTTTGTTTAATGGGCATAAGGATCTCCTGGCTAAGGCATGTCTTTGTATGCATTAAACCTTTGGGCTCTCAAGCCTATTTCTTTTTTATTTAATGAAATCTCTGTTTCCCAAAAAAAAAGTTAAACGACAATCTTAGGTATGAATTATGGAGAAATTTCATGTTTACCACTTTCATGGTACCACTTTTCTTCTTTACCACCACTAAATGGACATTTTCAAAAATACATTCTTCATTAAGTGGCAAAAGACTTTTACACCTTTGTTCTCTATATATATATAATAAATTATTATTTAAATAAATAAAAAATAAAAATTAATAATTTTTTTATGTTTTCGAATTATACTTTTTCAAATTCGAACTTTTTTATAATTTAAAAAAAAATTCGATTTTTTTTTATTTTTTGAAAATTTTCTTTTTGAAAATCGAAAATTATGTTTGAAACTATTTTAAATTTTTTTGTATTTTTAAGTATTTATTTATATATTTATTAGAATCCTAAATTTCATATTCCAAAAATCTTATCTCACCCCTCAACTCTAAACCCTAAGTCTAGATTAGTTAACCCTAGGGGTATAAGTGTCTTCTATCCTTCATTAAAAGTGAAGGTAAAAATGATTGGTGTAGAAATGAAAAATAGTACTATGAATGTGGTATTTGTGGCAAATTTCCCATTTTTTATCAACATATTTTGTTATAATTAGAAAAATACAATTCAAATTTATAGTTGGTTTATTATTAATGTAAATAATCGAATATATTAATTAATTTTTTAAGTGGTTTTATTATGACTTATTAATCTATACTAATAAAAGAGACCTTTTGAGGCTCCGTAAAGCGTCCACATCAGCGAAAAAAACTTCTTCCAAAAGATGACACGTGTCATTAACAAAAAATAAAAATAAAAATACATATAAAAAAATAATAAGTAAATATATAATATAAGAAATAGAAATGTTACATTAAACAATAATAAGTAAATATACAATATAAAAATAAAAAATAAAAAGTAAATATACAATATAAGAAATAGAAATATTACATTAAACATCTATCATAATTTATAATCTGATATAAAAGCATAAAAATTAGAAAACGTAATACTAATAAAAGGGACCTTTTGAGGCTCTATAGGGCGTCCACATCAGCGAAAAAAACTTTCCCGAAAGATGACACGTGACATTAACAAAAAATAAAAATAAAAATACATAAAAAAAAAATAATAAGTAAATATATAATATAAGAAATAGAAATGTTACATTAAATAATAATAAGTAAATATACAATATAAAAATAAAAAATAAAAAGTAAATATATACAATATAAGAAATAGAAATATTACATTAAACATCTCTCATAATTTATAATCTGATATAAAAGCATGAAAATTAGAAAACGTAATACTAATAAAATGGAACTTTTGAGGCTCCGTAGGGCGTCCACATCAGCTGAAAAAACTTCTTTCGGAAGATGACACGTGGCATTAACAAAAAATAAAAATAAAAATACATATAAAGAAAAATAAATAATAAGTAAATATATAATATAAGAAATATAAATGTTACATTAAACAATAATAAGTAAATATACAATATAAGGAAAATAAATAAAAAATAAATATACAATATAAGAAATATAAATATTACATTAAACATCTATCATAATTTATAATCTGATATAAAAGCATGAAAATTAGAAAACGAAAATATATAATCAAAAAAATAAAAAAAAAACTAAATTAAACATCTATCTGAAAAACGTATCTATACTAATAAAATGGAGCTCTATACTAATAAAATAGAGCTTTTGAGACTCCATAGGGCGTCCACATCAACAGAAAAAAATTCTTCTAAAAGATGACACGTGACATTAACAAAAAATAAAAAATATATATATATATACATATAAAGAAAAATAAATAATAAGTAAATATATAATATAAGAAATAAAAATGTTACATTAAACAATAATAAGTAAATATACAATATAAGAAAAATAAATAAAAAGTAAATATACAATATAAAAAATAAAATATTACATTAAACATCTATCATAATTTATCATCTGATATAAAAGTAAGAAAATTAGATTACGTAAATATATAATTAAAAAATGAAAAAACTAAATTACACATCTATCTCAAAAATATATCTATACTAATAAAATGGAGCTCTATACTAATAAAATGAAGCTTTTGAGGCTACATATAGCGTCCACATCAACGGAAAATTTTTTTCTAAAAAATGACACGTGGCATTAACAAAAATAAATAATAAGTAAATATATAATATAAGAAATAGAAATGTTACATTAATAAAATGGAACTTTTGAGGCTCCATAGGGCGTCACATCAGCGGAAAAAACCTTACTCTAAAAGATAACACGTGGCATTAACAAAAAATAAAAATAAAAATACATGTAAAGAAAAATAAATAATAAGTAAATATATAATATAAGAAATAGAAATGTTACATTAAACAATAATAAGTAAATATACAATATAAGAAAAATAAATAAAAAGTAAATATACAGAAATATTACATTAAACATCTATCATAATTTATAATCTGATATAAAAGCAAGAAAATTAGAAAACGTAAATGTATAATTAAAAAATAAAAAAAAACTAAATTAAACATCTATCTGAAAAATATATCTACTTTTGAGGCTCCATAGGGCGTCCACATCAGCGGAAAAAACTTATTTTAAAAATGACACGTGGCATTAACAAAAAATAAAAATAAAAATAATTATAAAGAAAAATAAATAATAAGTAAATATATAATATAAGAAATAGAAATCTTATATTAAACAATAATAAGTAAATATACAATATAAGGAAAATAAATAAAAAATAAATATACAATATAAGAAATATAAATATTACAATCATAATTTATAATCTGATATAAAAGCAAGAAAATTAGAAAAAGTAAATATATAATTAAAAAATGAAAAAACTAAATTAAACATCTATCTGAAAAATGTATCTATACTAATAAAATGGAGCTCTATACTAATAAAATGGAGCTTTTGAGTCTCCGTAGAGCGTCCACATCAACGGAAAAAATTTCTCATAAAAGATGACACGTGGTATTAACAAAAAATAAAAAATAAATATTCATATAGAGAAAAATAAATAATAAGTAAATAAATAATATAAGAAATAGAAATGTTACATTAAACAATAATAAGTAAATATACAATATAAGGAAAATAAATAAAAAGTAAATATACAATATAAGAAATATAATATTACATTAAACATCTATCATAATTTATCTTCTGATACATGACATTATTATTTAAAAAATAGAAAATAAATAATAAGTAAATTTGCAATATAAGAAAAAATAAATAATATGTAAATAAATAAACAGAAATATTGCATTAAACTAATAAGTAAATATACAATATAAGGAAAATAAATTATCAGTAAATATACAATTAAGAAATAAAAAAACTAAATTAAACATATATATGAAAATATATAGTAGAATAAATAATAACTAAATACACAATATAAGAAATAGAAATATTATATTAAATATTTATCGTAATATTAGAATAAATAAATATAAAATATAAGAAAAAATAACAATAAGTAAATATAGTATATAAGAAATAAAAATATTACATTAGATATATATCGTAATCTCTACTAATAAAAGGGATCTTTTGAGGTTCCATAGAAAATAAATAAATATACAATATAAAAAAAACAAAAAATACATTAAACATCTATCTGAAAAGTATATTACAATAAAAAGTTAGATAAGTAAATATACAATATAATTAATAGAAATATTACATCAAACATCTATCGTAATATTAAGTAAAACAGTTAGATAAGTAAATATACAATAAAAAAGTAAATATACAATATAAGAAATGAAAAAACTATATTAAACATCTATCTAAAAAATGTATAGTTTTACATTTTTATTATTTCCAGATATTTTATAAGTAACATTGTAAATATCTTTGGAATGGAGATAGCCATTCCACCCATTTCATTTGGAAAAATAAATAATATGTAAATAAATAAACAAAAACATTGCATTAAACTAATAAGTAAATATACAATATAAGAAAAATAAATTATAAGTAAATATACAATTAAGAAATAAAAAAACTAAATTAAACATATATATGAAAAATATATAGAAGAATAAATAATAACTAAATACACTATATAAGAAATAGAAATATTATATTAAATATTTATCATAATATTAGAATAAATAAATATAAAATATAAGAAAAAATAAATAATAAGTAAATATAGTATATAAGAAATAAAAATATTACATTAGATATATATCGTAATCTCTACTAATAAAAGGGACCTTTTGAGGCTCCATAGAGCGTTCACATTAGCGAAAAAAATTCTCCCGAAAGATGACACGTGACATTATTATCTAAAAAATAGAAAATAAATAATAAGTAAATTTGCAATATAAGAAAAAATAAATAATATGTAAATAAATAAACAGAAACATTGCATTAAACTAATAAGTAAATATACAATATAAGAAAAATAAATTATAAGTAAATATATAATTAATAAATAAAAATACTAAATTAAACATATATATGAAAAATGTATAGTAGAATAAATAATAACTAAATACACAATATAAGAAATAGAAATATTATATTAAATATTTATCGTAATATTAGAATAAATAAATATAAAAAAAAAAGTAAATATCGTATATAAGAAATAAAAATATTACATTAGATATATATAGTCATATTATCAGTGATATAAAAGCAAGAAATTTAGAATAAACAAATATACAAAATAAGAAAAGATAAACAGTAAGTAAATATACAATATAAAAATGAAAAAAACTAAATTAAACATATAACTGAAAATGTATAGTTAAATAAATAATAAGTAAATATACAATATAAAAATAGTGCATTAAACATTAATTATAATATTACAATAAGTAAATACAAAACATAAGAAAAATAAAGAATAAGTAAATATACAATATAAAAAATACAAAAAATACATTAAACATCTATCTGAAAAGTATATTACAATAAAAAGTTAGATAAGTAAATATACAATATAAGTAATAGAAATATTACACCAAACATCTATCGTAATATTACAATTTAATATAAAAGTAAAACAGCTAGATAAGTAAATATACAATAAAAAAATAAATATACAATATAAGAAATGGAAAAACTATATTAAACATCTATCTAAAAAATGTATAGTTTTACATTTTTATTATTTCCAGATATTTTATAAGTAAATATAAAATATAAGTCAAACAAGCATACAATATAAGAAATATAAATATTACTTCAAACCTCTATCATAATATTATCATTTGATATAAAAACAAGAAAATTAAAATAAGTAAATATACGATATAACAAAAAATAAACAATAGGTAAAATACAATTAATAAATTAAAAACTAAATTAAATGTTTTTGTGTGAAAAAAATGTTTAGAAAAATAAATAATAAGTAAATATACAATTTTAAAAAATAGAAATATTATATTAAACATCTATCATAATATTAGAATAAGTAAATATACAATATAAGAAAAAATGCACAATAAGTAAATATACATTTGTCGAAATAAATACTAATAAAAGAGACATTTTGAGGCTCCATATAGGGTTCACATCAGCGAAAAAAACTTCTCCCATGAGACGAGACATCATTATTTAAAAAATAGAAAATAAATAATAAGTAAATAAACAATATAAGAAATAGAAACATTAGATTAAACAATAATAATTAAATATACAATATAAAAAAATAATAAGTAAATATACAATATAATAAATAGAAATATTACATTAAACATATATCATAATATTATCATTTGATATAAAAGCAAGAAAATTAGAATAAGTAAATATACAATATATAAAATGGAAAAAGTAAATTAAACATATATATGAAAATGCATTGTTAAATAAATAATAAGTGAATATACAATATATAAATATTACACTAAACATTTATTTTAATATTACAATAAGTAAATATAAAACATAAAAAAATAATAAGTAAATATACAATATAAGAAATACAAAAAATACATTAAACATCAATCTGAAAAATATATTATAAAATAAATAATAAATAAATATATAATATAAGAAATAAAAATATTACTTTAAACATCTATAATAATATTACAATTTGATATAAAAGAAAAAAAACAATTAGATAAGTAAATATACAATATAAAAAATAGAAACACTACATTAAACATCTATCTGAAAAATGTATAGTTTTACATTTTTATTATTTCCAAATATTTTATAAGTAAATTTACAATATAAGTAGAACAAGTATACAATATATGTAAAAGAAACGTACAATATAAGAAATATAAATATCACGTTAAACCTCTATCATAATACTATTATTTGGTATAAAAGGAAAAAAATTAAAATAAATAAATATACAATATAAAAAAATAAACAATAGGTAAAATATAATTAAGAAATTAAAAAACTAAATTAAACATCTCTCTAAAGAAAATGTGTAGTAAAATGAATAATAAGTAAATATACAATTTAACAAATAGAAATATTATATTAAACAGCTATCGTAATATTAGAATTAATAAATATACAATATAAGGAAAAATACACAATAAGTAAATATACAATATTATAAATGAAAAAACTAAATTAAAAATCAATCTGAAAAATATAGTAAAATAAATAATAATTAAGTATATTGATTTTGACAACAATAATTAAGTATAAGAAATAAAAATATTACATTAAGCATTTATCATAACATTAGAATAAAAAAAAGTAAATATACCATATAAGAAAAAATAAATAATAAGTAAATATACAATATAAGAAATAAAAACTAACATCAAACATCTATCTGAAAATGTATTTTTTTACATTTTTATTATTTACAAATACTTTTATAAGTAAATATATATACTATATATGAAGAAATAAATAGTAAGTAAATATGCAATATAAAAGATAGAAATGTTACATATTATAATAAGTAAAAATATAAGAAAAAATAAAGAATTAGTAAATATAGTATATAAAAAATAAAAATATTACATTAAATATATATCATAATATTATCATTGATATAAAAGCAAGAAATTTAGAAAAAGTAAATATACAAAATAATAAAAGATAAATAGTAAGTAAATATACAATATAAAAAAATTATACATCTATCTCAAAAATGTATAATTAAATAGAAAATGTATAGTTAAATAAATAATAAGCAAGTATACAATATAAGACGTAGAAATATTACATTAAATATCTATTGTAATTTTACCTTTTGATATAAAAGCAAAAAAATTAGAATAAATAAATATACAATATAGAGAAATTCTTTAAGACGTTCAGTTTAAGTTTTTGTCAGAAAATAGTCTTAATAAAAAAAATGACTAAAGAGTAAAAATACTTTTATACCGTAGGGTTAATTAATCTAGATTTAGGGTTTAGAGTTAAGGGTGGAGTTTTGAGGATAGGATTTCAAATTTAAAAAAAATTAAAATTAAAATTTTCAAAATAAAAGGTGGCTATTTTGGTCATTTTACTTATTCAACGTTATTTTTGTGACAAAAACTTAAAAAAAATTGAGGGAAATGTCCTACTATATAAAAAAAACTAAATAATAAGTAAATATACAACATAAGAAATGAAAAACTATATTAAACATCTATCTCAAAAATGTATAGTTTTCAGTTTTTTCTTAAGGAAATATATATTCACACAAATATACAATTCAGAATTTTGTTGTTCTTCGTAATACAATGTAAAAAAAAACTATATAGTTAATATTTGAAAATCAAAATAGCTCTAAATCAAAATAGCTCTGCGCGGGATAACTCGTAGTATAAATTAATAGATTAGATTGTCTATTCATCTTAGTCAATCCGACTCTAGCCGTGTTTAAAGTATTCAGTTTTAAAAGTCTTTAAATAAGATAATAGCATTTCCAAAGTGGAAACAAAAGTTAATTAGCATTTTTAATTTAGATTTGTAAATAATCACGTCTCCATCACATTCCGAAAGTTTTCAATCTAGAATCGTTTTTGAAGTGGAAAATGGATTATGGAAGGAGTGAGAGAGAGATTTGAACCAAAAAAAAAAAAAAGGAAGGAGTGAGAGCTGTACTCACCTTATCATTTTTGGGGCATTTGCCTCAGCCTCCTCTCACATCAGTATATTTTGGGGCTCCCATATTCATAAATAATCATACAATCAAAATGACAATATGATAACTGAAAAACCATACTATCTTCTAATACAATCATTTCTGTTTAGTTGTTGTGGGCATTAATTTCTTTTTCTTTTATTTTAAATGTCAAAAACACTTTTTATGTATAGAATTTAAGTATATATATAAAATTTTCATAACCAAAATATAATGTTAGCCATTAATTTTTTTCTTAAAAATAATGTAAAAAAATCAGGATAGAAAAGCAATTTATATTCTGGTTCATTCAAAAAATTTAATACTGTTGATACAAAATAAATTATTTGTGCCACAGTCCCCTCGTAGCCTTCGCAAGGCACTGGATGGAGTTTACATGCTATCTAGATGGGAACAAATACATTGAAAATGAGTAAATCAGTATCATTCAAAGAAGTTAGTTATCAGTTCAAAAAAAAAAAAAAAAGTTAGTTATCAAGAAAATAACCTTGCTGTATAGGTACATTCTCTTAAAAAAAAACATTGATATATATGTACGTAACTAAAAATTAAAGTAGGAGAAATGGCTCAACTCAAGAATTAAAATCGCAGAAACCTATAGTGATATTTTAACCAACATTAATCGCAAACTCATATGCTACAAAGCCAAAAAAGCATATTTGCGAGAAGGATCCTCGGAATCTGATGCGCGAAAACTAAACCTCTCTCTCAGATAGAAATCGAGCTCACGGATCTCTCCTCGAAGATCTCTATCGCTAATCTTGAGGTAAATCTCCACATTTCGTTTGATCGTGGTCTAGAGTATCGATCGCGAGTGTGATCTGGCTGGGTTTGATATGTCAGATCGCGAATTGATTGAATTTGGATCTCTTTGTTTCGATTTGGGTCTCTTGATTGGTAGGGTTTGATCTCGAGATTGAATCCCACCCACTAGATCTGGCCTAGGATCTAATATAATCATGTTAATTCATCTTACATAAGATTATGGCTATGTTCTGGATTGTTTATTGTTATCAGAAATCATATATATTGTCCCAATGATTCTAGCTGATGGTTTCACTTGCAGGAGCTGAGTAATTTATTTGGCAATTTAGCACTCACACATCTGTTCTAGTTGACAAGAGCTCTGCTGTGGACTTGTTGATTTCACAGTCAGGTAGAATGAACAACACCAACATGTCGTTTTTTATGAGTATCATTCTTTCTTTATATGTGTTTATGTTTCAATCTTCTTTACCAATGCTGGTGCTTTATTGAAAGATTGACATTTGCTTCTTTTTTTTATCCCTTTTTGTAGCTTTCGTAAGGATTTGCATTGGTTGATGTAAGCCTGACGTGTTGGGAACTGTAAGTTTCTGTTTCCAATTCTCAGTCTTTCGGTTTCTGCGGGTATACACTGTCTTACTGATTATATATACTCTGTGTATTTGCAGATTTGGGTTTGGTTGAGTTTAGTTTCCCCCAACAATGATCGTTCAAAGACCCGTTTTTCTAGGGTCTCTCGTGTTGGGTTTCTTCTTCTTCCTCTTCGTAAACGGGCAAAAATGCTCAAAGTCTAGCTCTTTGGTCGGGTACGAGTCCGAGTTCAGGATGTTGCAACACCAGCTCCGTGGGGTTTTCACCGTTCTTGATGATTGTTCCTTTAGGGTTTCACGTTTCGATATGCTCTCTGGTTCTGATGTTCATTGGTGGGGTGCAATGACCTCTGATTTCGAGAACATGACTGATAGTGGCTTCGTGATCTCTGATCATAAGCTTAATCAAACGTTCAATAATCAATCTTTCGTCGTCCGATTGTTGGATAATGTTACATGGGATAGTATAGGAGTGGTTTCGGTTTGGGATTTACCTACTGCTTCTGATTTTGGGCATGTTCTGCTCTCCAACGCTACAGAGCAAGATTCGTCTTCTTCAAAATCCGAATCACCTCCTTCAGAGAGTAAAGACGCTGCTACTCCTGGGAAATCGAATAACAGTGAGCCCTTTAAGGCTCCTACCATGTTTGATAATTGCAAGAAGCTTTCTGATAAGTATAGGCTCAGGTGGACCTTGAATGTTGATGAAGGTTATGTAGATATTGGTCTAGAGGCTACAACTGGTTTACTGAACTACATGGCGTTTGGTTGGGCTAAGCCGAACACTACCTCAAACCTCATGTTGAATGCTGATGTTGTGATTACTGGGATTAGAGAGGATGGCTTCCCTTTCGCTGATGATTTCTACATTACAAAGACGAGTGTATGCTCTGTCAGGGATGGTTTTGCCGCTGGGGTTTGTCCTGACACTGTGTACGAAGGATCAGATGCAGTTGGCTCTTCGGTGAATAACACAAAACTTGTTTACGGGCATAGGATAGATGGAGTTTCGTTTGTTAGGTATAGGAGGCCGTTGAATGATAGTGATAATAAGTTTGATTTTCCTGTGAATGCAACTGAGAATCTCACGGTTATTTGGGCGCTTGGGGTGATAAAACCACCAGATGTTATCAATCCTTACTATCTACCTGAGAATCACGGCGGCGTGGAATCGGAAAACTACGGGCATTTTTCGCTTAGTCTCTCTGATCATGTGGATGAGTGTTTGGGACCATTGGATGCAGACAACAAGTATGATCAAGGTGTGATCATTGCCGATGCCAACGCACCTCTTGTTGTCACGGCTGGACCATCAGTGCATTATCCGAACCCTCCAAACCCTTCCAAGGTTCTGTACATCAACAAGAAAGAAGCACCGGTGCTGAGAGTGGAGAGAGGTGTTCCTGTGAAGTTTTCAATAGAAGCAGGGCACGACGTCTCGTTCTACATAACTTCAGACTTTCTCGGTGGGAATGCTTCTCTAAGGAACAGAACAGAGACGATCTATGCGGGTGGGCAAGAAACTCATGGAGTATTGTCGAGTCCGTTAGAGCTCGTTTGGGCTCCTAATAGGAACACACCTGACCAACTCTATTACCACTCGATATTTCAAGAGAAAATGGGTTGGAAGGTTCAGGTTGTCGACGGTGGACTCTCGGATATGTACAACAACAGCGTTAATCTAGATGATCAGCAAGTAAAGTTCTTTTGGACCATAGTAGGTGATTCAATATCGATTGCAGCTCGTGGGGAGAAGAAAAGCGGCTATCTCGCAATTGGTTTCGGCAGCGAGATGACAAATAGTTATGCTTACGTTGGCTGGTTCGATAGAAACGGAACAGGGCACGTAAACACGTACTGGATTGATGGAGAATCAGCTTCCTCTATTCACCCTACAGTCGAGAACATGACATATGTGAGATGCAAATCCGAAGAAGGGATCATCACTCTTGAGTTCACCCGTCCCTTGAAGCCTTCCTGCAGTCATCGAGATAGACCCGAGTGTAAGAACATGATCGATCCAACAACTCCTCTCAAAGTGATATGGGCGATGGGTGCTAAATGGACAGATGGTCAGTTAACAGAGAGAAACATGCACTCGGTTACAAGTCAGAGACCTGTCCGTGTCATGCTGACGCGTGGATCAGCGGAAGCGGAGCAAGATCTCAGACCGGTCTTGGGCGTTCATGGATTCATGATGTTCCTCGCTTGGGGAATCTTGCTTCCTGGTGGGATATTATCTGCTAGATACCTGAAACACATCAAAGGCGATGGCTGGTTCAAGATTCATATGTATCTTCAGTGCTCAGGACTAGCCATTGTCTTCCTCGGCCTCCTCTTCGCAGTAGCTGAACTCAACGGTTTCAGCTTCAGTTCGTCCCACGTCAAGTTCGGTTTCACAGCCATAGTTTTGGCTTGCGCTCAGCCCGTGAACGCTTGGCTAAGGCCGCCGAAGCCTGCTCAAGGAGAGCTAATGTCTTCGAAGCGACTAATCTGGGAGTATTCTCACTCGATCGTTGGTCAATCAGCTGTTGTAATAGGGGTTGTCGCGCTATTCACGGGGATGAAGCATTTGGGAGAACGGAACGGAGCAGAGAACGTAGACGGGCTTAACTGGGCACTCGGGTTATGGGTGTTCCTCGGAGTGGTGACTGTTGTGTACTTGGAGTACAGGGAACGAGGAAGAAGAAGAGCGAGGAACCTGAGCAGAGGGAACTGGGTCTTGGGGAATGTTGAAGAAGATGATTCGACTGATCTAATAGATTCAAGAGGAGGTTTCAGAGATAAAGATGACGAAGAAGGTAGAAATGGAGGGAGGAGTGAGATTCAGTTAGAGCCGTTGAAATAATAGTAACTTTTTTATTCAGATCATTTTCCTTTTATTTTATTTTTCTCTTACCGAACAAAAAAAGTAAGGAAAAACAGAAGTTTTGTCTTTTACGGTTTAATACTTTATAAATGCAACGGTCTGTATCTATGCATATTAGAATTTGTATACATTTACATTTGAGATTTATAATACACAAACCAATTGTGAAGGCCTCTCACTTCTTTCACCTTTTTTTCAGAGAAAGTGGACATTTATACTGAAACCGGATTTCATCTTTGGCGTCGGCTGATTTTTTTTGTTTTTGTTTATGACATACTTTCAGACTTTGATCGGATTTATCTTTTGGCTTAGACATACTATACAAATCTACTGATTTCCAACGATATGTTGGAAGGTGAGATACCTATTTTGCTGTTCAGCATATCCAATCTTCAGCTATTGGACCTCTCTACAAACATTTTATCCGGGGGCCTCTCTTCACACATCAATTCCACAAGGCGAGTAGTATTATTCCTTCAAGATAATAATATATCAGGGGCTATTCCACACTTTACTAAAGAATGTCTCTGTACTTGATCCGGGAAAACAAACTATCTGGGAACATTCCTGAGTTCACCAACACTCAAATACCCCACACTCTTCTTCTTGGGGGGAATAATTTAACTGGTTTTATTTCTCGCAAGTTGTGTGGCCTAAGAAAGATCTAACTTCTTGATCTTGCAAACAACAGACTGAAACTATGTATCAGCAATACATCTCTTTTTTTTTCTTATGGGAGAGAGTATACATTATATGATTGTGAATATTGAATACGGTAGTTTTACCCGGGTTTGTTTTTCATTGACACTTTTTCTCCGCAGGACTTCTGTGTAAAACAAATGTATGGTATATATTTCAAATCTCTCTTTTTTTTTAACACTGAAGATCATATATATTAAACCAACATCATTACATAAACCGGCGATGATGGACATCCCGGAAACATAGCCGGCGGATACACAAAATCCCCGAAGTAAAGCCCACAAATAGGAATCTAGATGAAAACACAACTGAAACTAAGATCTAAACAAAACTAATCACTAACAGTACCACATCGGTTGAAACCCATACAAAAGAAAATAAGAACATGCGATCTATAAGAGAAACCTATGAAAGACTAATCGATGAAGTCCAAACAAGAATGGAACACCAACAGCCATGTCCTCCTACAGTGAATATTATTTGTGAATAAAATTTAGAATTTATCATTCTTCTTCTTCCTCGAACAACATTGTAAAAAGACGTGCGCATGCATAGATCTGACGATCGTTGTGGACCTCAATTATTTAGATGAGACCAGAGCCTGCTTAGCATTGTTATGGGTCCAAGGACAAAAAAATTTTTTTTACCCTATAAAATTTATATTCATATCATATTTAAAATATTTTTAAAATTTAATCAGTAATATTTTATATATTTTGTGATGAAAATAAAACTATATGCATATCAAATATTTTTGGGCCCTTTTCAGTTTTATTTATTATATTAATAATTTTTTTAATATAAAAATATAGATTTTTAAAAAAAATTGGACCCCTTAACTATTAATACACGAGGGGACACGGGCTTGGACTCAGTGCGATCGCACCTCTTGTCCCCCCTGCTCAGCCGGTCCTGGATGAGACCGTAACCTTTTGTAATGTTATCCTCCCTCGTTTTATTTAATTGATGGTTTTTTTTTATTTAATTGATGGTTTATGTATTTCAAACATAGTTGAAAACAAAAATATTAAAGGGCCCCAATATTAAATATCTTAAAAAGTAAAAGAAATAACTCAGTAAGAAAATTTATTTTCACTGTGAGATTGCTAAGCTGTAAATAAATTAAGTTTATACCATTTTCATTTCAATTTTACATGAAATTAACAATTGATTCTAATATAATATGTTTGTTAATTTATGCAACTGTACAAAAAAAATAAAAGAAAGACACACATATTATTTGTTATTTATATTTATACTAGGTGATTCGCCTGCACATTTAATATTTATATTTTTATTATTTAAATATTTAATTTATTTATAATATATATAAATTTTGTTATGAAAGTAGAATTATATGTATAAATTATAAAATATCAGTTAAATAATTTTAAAATAATTTAATGTTGATCATATGACGTGTGCATATATGATAAGGATTGTAAAGGTTATGTGGATTAAAATCATAGAATTACATATTTATTATTTAAAAAAGTTTTTTCCTCTGGTTTAATAGATATGTGGCTCCTGTTTTTTTAGTAACTAACTAAATACAATATTAGAAAATAATTAAATCATTAATATTAAATATGTCGTTTTGAACTCTTGATTAAATGTTATCCTTTCTCCAAAAAAAATAATATTAGTATTTAATCCCTATCTGAATCTGGATGAGCAATGTTATCTTTTCTCCAAAAAGGATAATTCATATTAGCATATACACTTGATACTGGAAAGATAGTTGTACTCGTAGGCGTCGAGGATAAGACCCAAACTTGTAGGGCTGGTGGACAATCAAAAATTGCATTAATGACAGATTCTTCTGGTTCTCCACATCTTGGACAGTAATTGTCGCATCTCATGTTTCGTCTTGTCAAGTTTTTCGTTACTGCCACATGACATGTTATCAATTGCCATATGAGATGTCGAGTTTTTTGTGGAGCTTTTATCTTCCAAGCAAAGGCCTTGAGCTTTGTTATACCGGGTTTAGTATCTCTTCCTCTTCCTCAGGTTGCATCAAATTGCTAGCTACACAATATCCTGATTTAACCGTGTAGATACCACTCTTTGTGTAGCTCCAACAGAATGTTTTGCGGCGATGAGCCGAGCTTATGGCCATACACCTTATGAGAGGTATGTCTTCAGGGTGCACATAATTTTGCAGTAAGCCAACATCCCATTCCTTTGTATCCTGGTTTATAAAATCGCTGACTTTCATGTTCGGGTTAAGAACTGGTGCTAAGGGACGAGCATGTCTGGCTGGTGTCTTAGGGATCCAAGGATCCTCCCAGACCTTAACCTCATATCCTGAGTGTATCTTCTGTCTGATATCCAAAAACAACAGTTCTCTAGCTGCTGAGATACTGGTCCACACATACGAAGGACTACTTACAGAAAGAGAACGCAAAGGCGAGCTCATCCTGTAGTGTCTTCCCTTCAATACTCTAGCCACCAGTGAATCCGGATATTGTACTAACATCCATAGTTGTTTTGCTAATCAAGCTAGGTTGAACTCATGGATCATACGGAAACCCATCCCACCCTCCTCTCGTGGTAAACATGCATTTTCCCATTTTGCCCAATGAATTCGTTTCTTCGGTGGGTTCGAACTCCAACAAAATTGTGCAATTGCACTTGCTAGGTTTTTGCATATCTCCAAAGGAAGCAAAAATGTGGACATAACATAAGTCGGAAGAGCTAACAAAATAAATTTGATCAGTACTTCCTTTTCTCCCTTCGAAAGCCTTCTCCCGTCCATCCATTCACTCTATGCATTAGCTTATCCTTTAAAAAGCAAAAAGTTTGCATTTTGAGCCACTAATATCTTCTGGAATTCCTAGATATGTTCCCATTTCTCCTTCATTCTGAATTCCCAGAGTATCTTTAATCTGCTGTCTGACATTGGCGTTGATCCTTTTACCAAAGAGTAAAGAGGATTTGTCAAAGTTAATACATTGTCCTGATGATTTCCCATATTTTCTGACTACTTTCATCACTTCTTCACATTCACAGGGTTCCGCCTTACAAAAGAAAAGGCTATCATCAGCAAAGAGAATGTGAGATACCGAAGGACACGCGCGTGTAACACGCATCCCTGTTATCTTTCCTTGGTTTGCAGCATGATTAAGAAGGCTAACGAGTGCTTCCGTGCACAGAATAAAGATGAAAGGAGACAGAGGATCTCCTTGACATAGGCCTCTCTCTGGGAAAATATTTCCTCTTGGTTGCCCATTCATGAGTACCTTGTATTTTACCAAAGTAATACACCTCATTATTCAGGTAATCCAGATTTCAGAGAATCCCATCTTGCGCATAACTGCTTCAATAAATGACCAATCCATTCTGTCATACGCGTTACTCATATTTTTCTTGTGGCCATCCTCTTATTTCTTCCGCTCGGTTTAGTTCTCAGGGCGTGAAACATTTCCTGAGCGATCATGATATTATTTGAGATCTGTCTTCCAGCAACAAAGGCTGACTAGGTTTTTGATATCCTAGCAGGGAGAACTTTCTTTAATCTCTGGCATAAGACCTTAGAGATTATCTTGTAACTTACGTTACATAAGCTAATGGGTCGGAATTGAGTCATCTCATCGGGACTTGTTGTCTTTGGGATAAGACAGATGTTTGTATCATTCAAACCATTCGCCATCACTCCATGTATAAGGAATTGATTAACCATATGAATTAAATCCTCCTTTACAGTGTCCCAAAATTTCTAATAAAATAACGATGGCATCCCATCTGAGCCAGGAGCCTTCTCCGGGTGCATGGCAAACAGAGCTCATTTGACTTCCCACTCAGTCACTGGAGCTGTAAGCTCAACATTAGTTGACTCAGTAATCGGCGTGGATACCTCGGAAAATGTTTCCTCTATATCGTTTGGGTTAGAGGATGCAAAGATTTGCCTAAAATAGCTTGTAGCAATGGCTACTAATCCTTCCTCGTCTTCCACCAAATTCTCATTTGCATCTAAAAGTTATGTGATCTTGTTCCTCACTCTCCTTTGCTTTGTTAGTGCATGGAAAAAAATTGTGTTTCTATCGCCTTCCCTTAGCCAAAATACTCTGCTTTTTTGCTTCCAGAACATCTCTTCTGCCTTAAGAGCATCAGAGAGCTCCTTTAATGCTTCTGTTATTTCCTCAGTTGTAGCATCATCATTCGAGTACAGACCCTCCACTTTCTCTTTTAGTTCCTCCACTTGTTTTGCTGAGTTCAAATTGTGTTGTCTCCTCCACTCACCCAATGCTTTACGGCAGCTCGAAATGTGCTCCATAATACTCGCATCTGGAGGAAGATCTGGTGATTTCCATCCATCAAGGATTAGTTGCCTTAGTTCCTCATTATCCAGCCATCTTTTTTAAAAGTTGAATTTCTTCGACTTCCTTACTGGTTTTGTGAGAATATCTGCGAGGATTGGACGATGATCTGATCCCCATAATCTCATATATTTCACAGCAGAATGAGGAAATTTTTCATGTCAATCCTCATTTCCAACAGCTCTATCAAGACGGCATCTAACAGTATCTCCCCATGCTCTCTTTTCCCACCCAGGATAACATATCCCAGTGAAAGGGAATTCTAGCATACCACAATCGCTTAGCATCTGCCTAAAAGAGAGAAACGAGCTATCAGGTCGCTGTCTTCCTCCTGTTTTTTCATTATGACCAGTGATTTCATTAAAATCGCCTATCAAGAACCAGGGTCCATCTCATGTTGTTGAGAAACGCGTAAGGCGTTCCCATACATGTTCTATGCGTTCTAAAACAGGGTCTCCATAAACAAACGTCCTAAAGACTTTTATTCCATCAATGACTGCATCAATGTCAATCATTCTGTTATTCAAAAATAAAACATTAACTTGAAATTATACTTCATTTTTACACTAATCACTTTTACCCTTATTATTAAAGAGGAAAAAAAACATTTATAACTCTATGGTTAACAAATCTAGATTAGAGTTTAGAGTTGAGGGGTGGAGAAGAGTTTTTGGAATGTGAAATTTAGGATTCTAATAAATATATAAATAAATACTTAAAAATATATATATAAAAAATAAAATAGTTACAAAAAGTATTTTTGATTTTTAGAAAGAAAATTTGAGAAAAAATAAAAAAAAATATAAAAAAAAGAAATTTATAAAGTATTTGAAAAATTATAATTCGAAAACATAAAACTTTTTTAAAATTTAATAATTATTTATTATATATATAGATGACAAAGGTATAAGAATCTCTAAATAAAAATAATATTTTTGAAAATATCTTGTTATTGGTGATAAATATGAATAATTGTACCAACAAAATGGTAAACATGAAAATTCTCCCTGATTTTCTTGCTACTTGACAAGTTGAAATGTGAATCAATCTGTTTGTATTACCCATGCTCTGTTAAATCACGTACATTCTCAAATCATCACAATTTAATATGTTTGTTAATTTATGCAATTGTACAAAAAATAAAAAAGGAAGACACACGTATCAATATTTGTTATTTATATGTATATTTAGTAACATAATAGACTTTATTACGTCAAAAACACCAGCAAGAAATTATTAAAATTCTTATTCTTTTTTTTTTGACAAAAGTGTACTATTATTATAAATATTATTTGAGTTTTAGTGTAGATAAAAAGAATCAAGGAGGGCAATGATGTGTACATTCGCATTTCGTTTGTCCTTTGTCTGCAGGAATGCAGCTACCAATCGCATCTTTATTAAACTTTTTTAGACAGTGGCGTTTGCAGGTGTGTAATGTACATTTTCCGTTTTTGTAACTATAAGATGTGTAACATGGGCGTACTCCTTTCTGAGCGATCACCATTTCTCCTGTTATTATAATAATCAAAACATAACTTTAGTTTTCATATTTAAAACAGAAAATGACATTTTGTAAAACATATGTTTAGAGAGTTTTATTGCATACTTATAAGAAAAAAAAGAACTAAACATCTAAACATCTTCTTTCTAAATCATTGATTATTCTTGAAAAATCATTGATTATTCTTGAAAAATAATTAAACTCAATATTATATAATCAGACATTCAATTTATATAGATATATAAATTAATACAACATCAAATAAGATTTATTTTGGAATGATTATATAATATATTAATAAGTTGTAAATGTAAATACAAACCGAGCAGAAGAATTGTGAGCATAACACCAATAAGCGAAGGTTTAAACATATTTTTCATCGTAGATAGTGAAATGGTGACGTTTTAAGAAAATAGAAAGACAGAGAAGTACATTTATAGATGAATCAGAAATTGAAAAATATCTAATTTAAGCTATGTGTATTTTCAAAAATTCAAATACCAAAGGATCTAGTTTGACCAAAAAACACTATTTCTAGTTTTTATTTATTTAATAAATAAATAAGTTTATTCATTTATTTTTAACTTTATTTAAAATATTTCTTGATATATATAAACAATCAAATTTTATTAAGTCATAAATTCAGAATTTGTATAATACATATTTAGAAAAGAAACAAAAATGACAATTTGGTCTAATAAAGTAAAAATATAATTTTGAAGTGAAATATAAAAAGATTTAGTTATTTCTATATACATTTTTGACAATACTTCGCATATGAGTGACACATTAGGTAAGTCACACATTAGCAAATTGAATAGATATATGAAGACTGTGTTTAGCCTTATGGTCTGAGGTATTTTGGATCGATCATGCCAATTACATATTAGCATAAGATTATGCTATTTTGGAATGTTCTTAAGAATGTTCCAATTTTTTGTTCGAGCAAAAGAAGGTGTAATTAGCTGAAGGTAAAAAAAAAAGTCAAGAGCGTTTGACCATGAATATCGCCGTTTCTTAAGGTGGTTTTTGCACAAAATTAGTATGTGGGCCCCACATAGGTTTTCAAAAGCGGTCCCCAAAGTCGCCGGATAAGGATCGATCATGGGTGAGTTTTCTGACTGTTTGTGGGCCCCACCGACACGCGGTGGCCCGCAATTAGTTTATTTATTTTTAAAAAAAAAAAATAAAAAAAAAAAAAATAAGGATCGCATAAGGCTCGCATAGCGTTAATCATGCTCTTAGGCCTTTTATGCAGTTTTAGAAGCTCGATTGGTCTACAAACAGCTTTCATCTAACTTTGTTTAACTTAACAAGACTTTCACGCCAAAGCGCCTAAAGGCAGTTCTTTCAGTGTAAGGGCTGTTTCAGTTATTGGTGTTAAACATCATTGGCTTAAACAGAGTTCTACGTGTTGTTGAGCTGACAAATTTCTTGGTGTGAACGATGATGCTTCATGGATTTCTTTGGTCAAGGGTGGGAACAAAGAACTTTAGCATGTTCTATTGGCACAGCAATGGAACAAAAAAAAATCCAATTATGGTGATGATTATGTAAGTTAAATTTACATGAACCCTAAGATCTTTAAACATCTAAGTTAATCACATAATAGAATCATATGAATGTTTATAGAGTTATCTGGATTCATTGTGCCTGAGAGATCTTCCTAAATGGAAGACGAACTGCTCAATCTCTTTTTAGGAACTTTTATGTTTCTCTCGCATCGTCTATAATGTTAGGCTTTTAGGATATCTTTATGATGGTCTAAAAATATATATTTATAGGTGGAGGGATGACCTAATTCCTCTTTAGAGTTTCATTTAGATTAATCTCAGCTGTCCATCAAAGTAGAGATAAATTAGAAATTACTCATTTATTTCTAATTTCATTGGTCACCAAATATATTAAGGAATATCAATATTCCAATTAAAAACGGATAACTATAAGACCATATAATAGGGAAAGGAAATATTCTTTACAGTCTCCCACTTGGTCGTTAGTAAGATCCATTAATGTTTTCTTTATGGAATCATAAGGCCGGCATAATATGCTATAACTTTATTTTTCATTTGGTCATCATAAGTGTCTTGACTAATCTAGTAATCAATGAGAGTCATGGCGGTCACACATCATTATGCAACATGATCCCTTCCATGTACTACCATAAACATAAGTAGGAGTATCGTAATGGTCCATTTAATGTCTTTAACGAAAGACTCATCCTGTTATCATAAATCCAACCAACAATAATATGTGTGCACATTGGAAACAGAATATATAAAAGATGTAAAAGTCATAAAAGAGCTCAAATAATTTTCATACATAGGCTAATCATAAACAAACAACATTAGGCGCTATCCTCAAGACCCATACTTTCAGCATGTTTCATGAAAGTATTTGGAGGTAAAGCTTTTGTAAATGTGTCTACAACCATAAGTTCAGTGCCTATATGTTCAATGACAAACTTTTCTCTTTTGACATCTTGCTTCAGTGATAGATATTTGAGGTTCATATGCTTGGCTCCCTTAGATATCCTATCATACTTAGCGAAGAAGATTGCAGCTTGATTGTCACAGTAAAGAGTGAGAGGCTTGTCAACAAAACTCAAAGCCTCAAACTCTGATACCACATGTAAGTTAAATTTACATGAACCCTAAGATCTTTAAACATCTAGGTTAATCACATAATAAAATCATATGAATGTTTATAGAGTTACATGGATTCATTGTGCCTGAGAGATCTTCTTGAATGGATTGAATTTTGAATGAAAGATGAACAGTTTAACCTCTTCTTAGGAAATTTTAGGTTTTTCTCGCCTTGTTGCTTTTAGGATGTCTTTATGATTGTCTAAAGATATGTATTTATAGATGGAGAGAAGACCTAATTCTTCTTTAGGGTTTCCTTAAATTAATCTCAACTGTCCATCAAAGCAGAGATAGATTATGAATTACTCATTTATTTTCAATTTCACTAGTCATCGATATCGATTACTTTTTCAGGGCAAATTGTGACACGTGTCAGATTAAACATCATTCTTCACAAAATGTTATCCACCTGGAAATCGCATGTGGACTAAGCCAAGTAAGGTTACTGCCATATTTGACACGATCTTCAAAACACCCGCGTTAGCCTCTCCCTCCAAACCAGCCGAATCTCGATCACCTCTACGCCAGATCTAAAGACCCGAATCATATCTCTTACTCTTACGGCAAGATCGAGATTCGATAACACAACGAAACTCCACATATATTTGAGAGCGACAACAACATAAAACACCATGAGATAGATAAATGGAAGAAGAAGTAGACATAAACGAGATATGCTTGAGCACCTCTCCTTCCCGACCAAAGAAAACTGTGGTGAAGAGAGTCAAGAGAGAACTTTCTCACAACACGTTAAATGGCTGCAGAAAATCCTCAGTTCAAACATACAAAAACCCCAAACAACAGGTCCATATAACAAAAGCCCATAAGACCACACAATTTAAAGAAATCGTCAACATCGATTCAAGAAAGAAGCCCAAAACTAGCTACATTTAAGTATTTTCGGTGCCAATTTCTCTTCAAACCTAAACTATTTGATTATTTCTTAAATCAGGCAAGCTAAACTTATTGGTTATAAAATTACTTTTTAATACACCGACAAAAAGTATCTCTATAATATTATTTGAGAAATCTGTTTCTTATGTGTCGCACTCACGTTAACTCTCACGGTGGTTTATTACACTTACACCCATAATGAATTAAAAATATTATTAGTGATTTCCATTTTTTTATTATTAAGGATTTTCATTAATAACAATTATCTATGTTTCCTTTTTCTTAGTAAAACTGTGATTAATTTTTTAATGTAATTTTTCTTTTTACTAAAACACATAAATAATAAAAAGAAATTTTATAATCAGTTTCTTATGTGTCGCGCTCACGTTAACTCTCACAGTGGTTTATTACACTTACACCCTTACTGAATTAAAAATATTATTAGTGATTTCCATTTTTTTATTATTAGGGATTTCCATTAATAACAATTATCTATGTTTCCTTATTCTTAATAAAACTGTGATTAATTTTTTAATGTAATTTTTCTTTTTATTAAAACACATAAATAATAAAAAATAATTTTTTTATAAATATAAACATATACATTTATATAAAAACGAATTTAGTTTTTTTTAATTCTTTTTGTTTCCTACGACAAAAATAAAAATTTCAATAACTTTTAAAAATGTATACTTATAAATATATATAAAAATAACTTCACAAAAACTTAAAAATATAATGATTCAGATATATTTTTCTAAAATATAATAATATTTTTATTATAAATATCTTTCGATCAAATAATTAATAAGAAAATAATTTAGAACAACATAAATGATTATTTAATATCTTATTTTCCCAAAAATTATTATATCTTATGATTATTTTTAAAACAAATAAATAATTTATAACGTGAGGCTACAACAATATAAATAGTATTTCTTATTTATCAACATATTTTTTGATTGAATGAGTAGAATTTTCATAACAAAATTTATTAGCACTTTAATTTTTTTTAATTTTATGGAAAACAGCATATAGCAAATTATACACAGTCTTACAAAATATTTTTTTTTCATCCTAAGATAAAGTAGATGAGCTTATTTTAGTTTAATTGTAACCAAAAAAAATTGTGATCAGAAAATTGATACAATTTAATATACTAAATTATGAAAAATCAAATCAAACAATTATTAAGATTTGGTGTGTAGTGTTCTGTTCTATGAATTTTCAAAATATTACAAGTTATGTTTATTAATGCAATTCTGATTTAATATTTATGTTTCCTATTTTCTAAAACAATATATACCCATTTATACAAAAACACCAATATATTTACAGATATAAGAAAATGAACTTAACTACATGAAATTAAGAAAACAATAGTCCAATTTTAATATAATTATAAAATGATTTTTTAATTTAAAATATTAGATATAATTTAAACCAAAATAAATATTTGAAACTATACAAAATATTATATGTGAAATCATATATCCAATTAAGACGGGAACATAATAATACATAACAAACTGACTTTTCAAATAATATTATAGAGATTAAAAATTAAAAAAGTTTTAAACAAAAAATTTTCTTTTATCAATTGTTTTAATTCAATCATTACGTAAATGTTTGTATCTGTGCATGAGCACGGGAAAATTACCTAGTTATTCTTTAAAGATATATTTGAACAAAAGGAAATATATACTTATACCTCTAGATTAACTATTATACACATAGAGTTGAAAAATAATTTCAAAAAATATGTTAAAAAGTTCAAATTTGAAAATATTTAAGGGGAATTTTTATGTTTACCACTTTGTTGGTACCATTATTATGTTTACCACCACTAAAGCGACATTTTCAAAAATATATTCTTCATTAAGAGACAAAAGACTCTTATGCCTTTGTTCTAGATATATATATATATATAATAAATAATTATTTAAGTAAATAAATTAAAATAAAAAAATTATATTTTCTAATTATATTTTTTCCAAAAAAAAATTTCAAAAAAAATATTTTTTAAGTATTTATTAGAATCCTAAATATCATATTCCAAAAACCATACTCACCCCTCAACTCTTTAGTTAACCCTAGGGTTATAAATGTATTGTTTCCATCTTTAAAAGTGAAGGTAAAAATAGTTAGTGTAAACATAAAAAATAGTATTATGAATGTGGTATTTTTGACAATTTCTATAATTTTTATAATTGAAAACATAAAATATAATTTTTGGCAATTTCTATAATTTTTATAATTGAAAACATAAAATATAATTTTTATAATTGAAAACATAAAACATGAAAAATATTTTTATAATTGAAAACATAAAATTTTTATAATTGAAAACATTACAATAATATATACTATTATTTTTGGTGTAAAATTTGGTGTTATGGTTGAGATGCTTAAAACCACTGGTCACTATTTTGATAATGAAAATCTTCTCCAAAATAATTCTGGAGAAAATGAAATAGAAATTACCAAAAATATCACATTCATAGTACCACTTTTTATGTTTACACTAACTATTTTTATCCTCACTTTTAAAGATAGTAAAAGATATTTATAACCCTAATGTTAACTAATCTATACTTAGGGTCTGATTGGTTCAAACGAAGCGGTTGCGGGTGCGGAAGTTTGCGGATGCGGGTAGTTGCGGTTCCAAGCGTCATTAAGCATTTTGCATAACTGACACAACGTTTGAAATTTTTTGCGTTTGCAGGATATTTGTGACTGGTTGATTATAAGATATTGCAACGGTTTAATAATAAATTACATGTATTAACATATTATAACATTATAAAAATATAAAAAACATACTATTGTAATAAAATATAATAAATATCAATATAATATGATTAATACAAATATTATGTTTATTTATAAAAAAATTAAATTAGTTGAAAGTTATAATTTTAATAAAATTTGTTTAGAAGATTTATATTAAAACTTTTAAAAATATTTTGTCTTGTTTTATGTATGTGTATATCTTTATATATGTGTGTATATTAATGTTTAAAAATTCTAATAAATAGTTAGTTTAAAGTTTTTATAAAACAAATTATGATATTTTTGTGAATTTTAATTAATATATAATATCTGTATATATTTTTATTCATAATATTTCCATTTTAAAATATTTTTGAAAATAATTTTATATTTATTTTTCCACCCGCAACCGCAAGCGCTAGCTGGAACCAGCTTTTGATTTTAAGAGGTTCGGAACGGTTTAAAGCGATTTGTAGTGGTTTGTATGATTGTTCCGAAACGCTATCAACTGCTAACAACCACAAAAATTGCGTTTGCGGGTTGTAGTGGGGAAACCAATCAGACCCTTAGTGTTTAGAGTTGAGGGTGGGGTAAATTTTTGGAATGTAAAATTTAGGATTCTAATAATTTATAAACAAATACTTAAAAAATATAAAATTTAGAAATTGTTTCAAAAATAATTTTCGATTTACAAAAAGAAATTTTGAAGAAAAAAATAATTTTGAAAGAAAATATTCGAAAAAATTACAAAAAGGTCGAATTTGAAAATTATAATTAGAAAACATTAAAAATTATTTATTATTATTTTGTTATTTTTATTTAAATAAATATTTAATATATATATGAGGAACAAAGGTATAAGAGTTTTTTGCCTCTTAATGAAAAATTTATTTTTGAGAAGGTTTCTTTTTAACAATGATTTATTATGATATTACAATTATTACGCCGAACTTCATCATCTGAATCGTCCTATGAAGATCTACGTCTGGCCGGATTTATTTGCACCATGTTGAAGATCATTTGTAAGCATTTTTCATTCTGCATAATTGTTTAATAAATATTTTCTCCGGGAATTAAAACATGGACATTTTATAATGTGCAATCTGCAAGAAATTGCATAGTCTGAATTCGAACTCCAGACCTGAGTATAAAAGTCTTTAAATATTTTTTTTTCTAAACTTTTAATGAAAATATAATTATACATGATGTGACACATGGAATAATTCACCTGATATTTAATTATTTAATTAACAAAAAAGTGTAAAATTAGTATTAATACAAATTATAAAAATAGAAATTTTAAAAATATTTATTAATAACTAAAAATAATTAATTGATAGCAATATATTTTTTCTGAAATTCTAAAAAAAAAGATAATTGTAATAGGTTATATGACACTAATTTACCTTTTCTAAAATCGTAAAAAAAATTGTAAAAGAGTATTTAATATTGTTTTTTATTTTATAATTGTAAATAAAAGGGAGATTTATAAAATAGATTTATAAAATAATTTTTTTTCCTTTTAAAAAAAATCCTAGCAAAAACAAAATTTTAAAGACTTATTAAATAAAACATTAAATTATTAAATAAAAACATATATAATGTTGTCATTGATTCGATTGGTGTATTTTAACTTTCATTTCTTTTTTACTTTTCATTTCTTATTTCGGATTGTGTTCATTTTAAATGTTTATGTATAGTATTTTCTCTAATCCTTTGTATAAAGTTTATAACAACTCATCTATGCACCATGATTATAAAATACAAATATTAATTTGAACTTATGTGTGAAAACGGGTTTTAATTATAAAATAAATCTCAAACAACATATGCAAAAAATAATCATAATACTATAATAAAATAATTTATTATTTTATGTTTTTTATTAAATTAAAACATCAAACAAAACCCTATGCAATTGGTGACCAAGAGAATGAGAAGGAACATTCAATTTCTTATGGTTCCTATAAAAAATACACCATTCATAAGGAATTAATTTTTTTTTCTATTTTTTATCATTCTTTTTTTTTTGTAGAGAATAACAAAGCAAAATTATTTCTCATTATTTTTGAGGAGGAACAATCATTCTCGTTCATTTCTTTAGTTTTATTCCTCTTCGTTCATTTTTTATTTGTTTCTAGTGTTTCTCAAATAGTCACCGGTCATATCTTAAACTTTTGGGAACGGAGGGAGTAATACCAAAGTAATAAATATGAAATTTCCCAAAAAGTATCACTTGATTAAATTGTGTGAGAATCGATACAGGCCATGGTTCCATAATTGAATGTCGTTTTGCAATCATTTTGGCATTTTTGGAAATGTTATTTGTTTTTTTCTGTAACAGGAACATGTGATTAAGTCCTACTTTTTTGCTCAACATGTGAGCAAGTTGAGGGGAAGGACATATTATTTTCGCAACGCAGAACTTAAGGAGATAATACTTTAAAAAAAACAAGCTACAAGACTATTGAAATGCCCAAATCTTGGGACTTGGGTTATGTAGCACTTTTATATACTCTTTGGGTGTGATTCGACCAAAGGAACAAGAAATTACTTATGGTTCCCATAAAAATACACCATTCATATAGAAAATTAATTTTTCTTTCTATTTCTCATCATTTTTTTTTTAGAGAATAACAAATCAAAATTATTTCTTATTATTTTTGAGGATGAACAATCATTCCCACTTATTTCTTTAATTTTATTCTTCTTCATTCATTTTCTATTTGTTCTTATTGTTTTTCAAATGGTCACCAATAACACCTTTTATGTTCCATAAAGAATGTCATTTATTTTTATTTTATTTTGTTTCAAAAAATATCATTTTACCATTTTAATGTAATTTTTCACATTAAATTATTTTCTTATCCTTTTAAATAACCAATAAATTTTTTGTTAAATTATTTTTATTTAAATAATTGTATAATAAATAAAGATAGATTAATATATTTTGTTAGTTTTTTAATTTGCGTGAAATGTGTCTAAGTGACACTTATTGTGAAACGAGAAGAATAACTTTATATAAAAGAAGAGCTGAAATAAGAAAAAATAGTCATATATTTTTTCTTCTTTTGCATATTAGAACTAATTAAAGATTACATGTGATCAACTGGAAATGACCCAGGCTATTAGCCTGCTATGTTAGAGGTCTTTAATTCGAGTGACCGTTAAAATAAAACTAATATAACATATTGTAATTTTAGATTTGGAGAAATTACGGGTTTCGATTCCAAACTTTTTGGTATTAAAAAAATAAAGAATCCATAATGTTTAGGCCAGGGTTGAGTTTTCCTGCGTTGATTTCAACCATGAATAGACACCACTAAAAATGAAATGAGTTGAGTCAAAATAGCTATGAATACAAATTTTAGTTATGCAGTTGATTAATGCTTCTGGCGTAAAGAGTACAAAACAAATCATATTTAAAGACTATTGTTTTTTTATGAAAAAAAAGCTTTTTCAAATGGCCCTCAAACTAAAAAATAATTTATAAACATAGGTTCTCAATTTCTTTTTTAAAGATTAATTAAAAGCTTTGCTAAATTACTTAAGAGCATCAGCACCGGTGAGAACACCTTGTGTGTTTCTCAAAATATAAAGAAAAATAATAAGAATTATAAATTAATTATAACATGAAAATTTTTATTTGTATAATGACATGTGTAGAGCTTCCTCTTTTATGTGCTCTTCTACGAGAGTTTATTTTCATTCTCTTTCTTCTGTCTTATTATTTTCTATTTTTTATTTTATTTTAAGAGCACTATCAAGAACACACGGATGCAAATGCTCTTAGACCATCTCTATCAGAAGTTCTAACGAAGGGACTCTTAAGAAAAAACAAAAAAAAAAATCTAAAATGCATTTAAACAAAAGAACCGGTGTCAAAGAGTTTTAACTTTTAAGAATCAGTAAACATCCTTTACGTGACCATCACCCATTGGCTATTCTTTAAAGACAAAAGGGAAAAAAAATTCCAACTCTTTTTCTATCTTTTTCCTTCTCTCTTTGCATGTTACCAAACTGATCGATCACTGCAAATCCACTTTCACTGGGAAAGTTCCTTCTCCTTCTTCCACGCCTGTCCAAAAACTTTGCTCTCTGTTAGATATTTTACTTTTCTCCCTTTCTCTCTGTTTGATTTCAGCGTTAGGGTTTCCAATTTATGAATTTTGAAATCGTTAGAGAAGGGATCACTTCAAGAAAACAGCGATATTCTGACGGACATTCCGACGGAAAATAAAATCCTCGGAATATACCAAGGAATTTCCGAGGAAATTCCGAGGAAACACAAAATTGGGTTTCCTCAGAATTTCCTCGGAATATACCGACGGAATTCCGAGGAAACTACAGTCCGTCGGAATATTCCGAGGAAATTCCGAGGAAAACTGTGTTTCTCGGAAAAAACCGATGAATTCCGAGGAAATATTATAGCCGTTGGAGAGCCGTTGGGGGATTTTACAAAATTCCGAGGAAATTCCGACGAACTAGTTTTGTCCGTCGGAATTCCGTCGGAATTTCCTCGGTATGTCGGCAGGATTTAAACTATAAATACAAGCACTCCTCTTCCTCTTCATTCACTTCATATCTTCATCCTCCCTCTTACTCTATTTACACACGAATTTGATTCATAAAAAATATGTCTTCTTCAAATTATTTTCGTTCTTGGATCGATCGACCTCATTTGGATCCGAACACGAGATTGCTTACGGAAGAATACCAACGAGGTATAACTGAATTCATGGGGTTAGTTCACCGACAACCGGAAGCAAAAACAGGTATGTTAAGATGTCCTTGCTCTAATTGTAAAAATAGAAAGGTTATTAAAGAGTGGGATGTTTGGACTCATCTATATTTGAGTGGGTTTACACGAAGTTACAAAATTTGGTATCATCATGGGGAAACTGATTATGAACATGGTAGTACTAGTGAACCTCAGCCAGCGGTTAGATTAGAAGAACCAATTAGAACGGATGTAGATTATGGTGTAGGTACTGAGCAGATGGTAAATGATCATTTTAGAGGGGAAGATTTACCCAATGCAGAAGCTAGGAGATTTTATGATATGTTGGATGCTGGAAAGCAACCATTGTACGAAGGTTGCAGAGATGGTCATTCAGCTTTATCATCTGCTACAAGATTGATGGGCATTAAAACAGATTATAATTTGGCTGAAGACTGTGTGGATGCGATTGCTGATTTTGTAAAAGGTATTCTACCCGAGGATAATGTAGCTCCTGGTTCATACTACGAGGTTCAGAAACTCGTAGCTGGTCTTGGTTTATCGTATCAGGTAATAGATGTATGCAGCGACAACTGCATGATTTATTGGAGGGCGGATGAACAGCGGGTTACATGCAAATTTTGTGGAAAGCCTCGTTATAAAGATACGAGTGGAAGAGTTCCAGTGCCATATAAAAGGATGTGGTATTTACCTTTGACGGAAAGGTTGCAGAGGTTGTATCTGTCTGAACGCACAGCGCAACCAATGAGATGGCATGCGGAGCACTCAACAGATGGTGAGATCAGACATCCTTCAGATGCAAAAGCGTGGAAGCATTTCCAATCAAAGTATCCCGACTTTGCGTATGAGAGAAGAAATGTCTACCTTGGATTATGTACTGATGGTTTCAGTCCGTTTGGCAAGAGTGGAAGACAGTATTCTCTATGGCCCGTCATTCTTACACCATACAACCTCCCCCCAAACTTGTGCTTGCGACGAGAGTTTTTGTTTCTCTCGATTCTCGTTCCCGGACCAGAGCATCCTAAGAGATCACTTGATGTGTTTCTTCAGCCACTAATATATGAGTTGCAACAACTATGGGCTCAAGGTGCTGAAACATACGATGTTTCGTGTAAAGAAAACTTTCAAATGCGGGCAGTACTAATGTGGACAATAAGTGATTTTCCAGCATATGGTATGTTGTCTGGATGGACAACGCATGGAAGGCTATCATGTCCATATTGTCAAGATAACACTGATGCTTTCCAACTAAAGCACGGAAGGAAAACGTGTTGGTTTGACTGTCACAGGAGATTCCTACCACCTGATCATCCATATCGTAGGAGTAGGAATTTGTTTACGAAGAACAAGAGGGTGTTTGACAGTCCACCTCCGGAAATTTGTGGGAAAGATTTGAAGATACAACTAAGAGATTTTGGTGCAGAAAGGACGCCAGAAGTCGGTGGACATGAGCGTTTTCCGGTAGATGCTGTTGGAGAACTACATAACTGGCACAAAAAAAGTATTTTCTGGGATCTGCCATACTGGGAGGATCATCTGCTAAGGCATAATTTAGATGTCATGCATATTGAGAAGAACTTTTTTGACAATCTCATGAACACGATCCTTAATGTTCAAGGTAAAACAAAGGATAATTTGAAGTCAAGACTGGATTTAGTCGATATATGTGCTCGTTCAGAACTTCATGTTGATGAGAATGGTAGGGCTCCTTTTCCCATATACCGACTTGATGCAGCGGGAAAAGATGCGTTCTTTGATTGGATTTCAAACGATGTGGAATTTCCAGACGGTTACGCATCAAATTTGCGTAACTGTATCGACAGAAAGGAAGGAAAGTTTACTGGCTTGAAAAGCCACGATTGCCATGTAATGATGCAGCGCCTCCTTCCGTTCGCCTTCAAGGAACTATTACCACGAAATGTTCATGAAGCAATTGCAGGGATAAGTGGTTTCTTCCGCGATTTATGCACGAGATCAGTGACTCTTGAAGGTATTGAAAATTTGAAGACTAACATAGCCGTGATTCAGTGCAACCTTGAGAAGATATTTCCTCCCTCATTTTTTGATGTTATGGAGCATCTTGTTATTCACCTGGCAAGAGAATTGGAACTTGGTGGTCCTGTGCAGTATAGATGGATGTATCTGTATGAGCGGTATATGTTCCATTTGAAGAAGATGGTGAAAAATTTAAGTAGGGTGGAAGGTTCTATAGTCGCACAGATGATCAATGAAGAAACTTCAAACTTTGCCGAGTACTACTTTCCAGCAGAAGTTCAGACCAAAAACAGAAGACCTGCTCGGCATGATGATAGAGGCGAACGGGCAACATATCATGTTACGGTTCCAGACATTTTCACAGACGTTGGACGACTTAGCGGAAAACCAAAGGACCGTCGACTTACTGAGCAGGAGCGCAGTCATTTGCAAACATATTTGCTCACCAACTGCGAAGACGTTCTTCAATATGAGAGGTAAATAAATGAGCTTACAAATTTTTATTTTAACAAGTTGAAATTTAAATCTTAATTAATTACATTATTGTCATCATATACAGGATTTTCATGGCAGAAAAGCGGTTCGAGTATAGATACGCCACAGAGGACGAACTAGAAGAAATGAAGCAGAGAGAATTTACTGGATGGATGTTTACTTATGTGAGTGCTTTAAACAAATTAAAATATATTTTATCACATATTTATACTAATTCACATTTATTGATATAATATATATATATGTGCTATTAATAGGTGTCTGCTGGTTTGGCCAGAGGTGAAACATTTGACGATTGGATACGTGAGATGGTCGTTGGACCAAACTTTGTTGTGAAGTCATATCCGAGATTTTGTACTCGAGGATATGCATTCACAACTCAGAAGAGGAGACGTTCGAGTACGACTTATGATGCTGGCGTTTGTTCTGCATCAGGAGATGATGTATACTACGGACACATACATGAGATTTTGGAAATCAAGTATTTGGGCATGGTTGGATTGCGCTGTACTGTTTTCTATTGTGATTGGCACGACAACACCCCAGATCGAGGTGTGAGAACAGATGCATTTGGTGTTACATCAGTAAATTCGAGGCGAAAGCTGCAATATTATGATCCTTTCATTCTTGCTTCCCAGGCCGATCAGGTAATTAAATGTTAATTATTCAGAATGATTCATCATCATGTGTATTAATTTATAATTTTTCTAAATGTTACAGGTTTGTTATATCAAGTACCCCCGGGTAAGGAACAGAGATGATCCATGGGTTACTGTTACAAGACTCAACCCGAGAGGCCGAGTTCAGGGAAGTTCTGAGCTGGAAGACCCACTACAACCAAGCACATCCGGCAACTGTAGTGCAGCAGAAGATTTAGCTGGAGTTGGCCTTGTAGTCGATTTAACCGACTTTGGAGAGGAAGCCGTCGTTCACGTAGAGGATGAACCAGTGATTGGAGAGTTTCACCAAGATCCAGATTCAGATTCATCTGGTGATGATGACTCGGAAACAGACTACCATTGAACTTTTTTTTTTTTTTTTTTAAGAAATACCGAGGAAATTCCGAGGAACACTTGATATAACCTCTTTCCTCGGATAATAGTTATTTGGTTTATCTAGCAAGGCAAAGCTGAATACGAATTAAAAGCTACACAAAACACAACCAAATAAAACAAAGAAACCATGTAAAAGAAATACGAACTCATAATTAAGAAACCTAAAAAAAAACTCAGTTCAAAATTAACAGAAAATAAGACCATAAAACGTTAGAATAGAAAAGAAAATAAAATAGCCGGTGATAGCTCCTACTCCTCGTCTCCTGCTCCAGATGTTCCTGCATCGTTGGGTCTCTTGGACCTCTTTCTTACCCTGTGTGTACCACTCGAACCCGAACCAGAGCTGGATGGAGAGTTGTCCCGATGAACTACATCATCCTTTTGGCAACGACACGGCCTGATACGTGAAATGGCAGCCCAGATCTTGTGTAGCATGTCGTTGTTTGTCTTTATGCTCTGATCTCTCCAATGTTGTTGCTGGCGCGAAGTGGCGTTCGGTGGAAGCTCTTGCAGCTTGTACTGGCTGGAGTCTGATGGGAGTAGCTGATGGGGTTGTGAATCATCTGGAATGGCTTGTGCAGCCTCATCTTGTCCTTCTTCATCAACCACGCCCTTGCCTTTGGTCTGATATTTTGGCGTGAAGAAGGATGGCTTGTCTACTAGTGCGGTAGCAGGGGGTAGGAACTCAACTGCAGCCTCTGAAAGTAGAGCAGTCAGGCCGATCTGAGGCAGGTGGCAGTAGAGTGTTTTCTTCGCTCGGTCCTGGAATACGTAGACGTAAGGACCATCCCGATGGATCCTCGAGTGGGGACCAGCTATGAACTCCTTACTTACTAGAGAAATGACATCCAGGTAGTTCCAAGCAATGTTGTTCGATCTGTCCAGTGCTACCTGCTGGTTCTCGCAGTCTACACCCACATGTCTAAGGATCCGAGTAATCACTGCACCAAATCCACATGCATTGCTCTTGGATTTGGTTACTTTCCCCTTGTATCCTGCTAAGTTTGCGGCCAGCACCGCTCCCATGTTGAAGGCAGTAGCAGGTGGGAATGTAGAGTTTCCAAATGCCGGTAGCAAATGCCTCACACCTTGGTACAGGAGGCACAACTCCCATTGCGTGACTGATGCGGCTGTGGTTGTCCCGTATAGCAATGAGCCAATGAGGCGTGTCGCATATCTCAGTACTGGGCTCCGGATAAGTGACTCCTTTGCCTGAGAAGATCTATAAACCCCTGTGCCAATCGTTTCCCAGAAGTTCAACAGCTCTGAAGTCCAATAAAGACCATATGTCCTCTCCCCCGCACTCAATCCAAATAGTCCGCAGAGGTCTGTGAAAGATACCTCATAGTATACTTTCTGCACTACGAATGCCAGAAAACCTTCCTGATGGCTATCATCGGGACGGGTGACGTATGCGGATGCTATGAACTGGCGTACCAACTCCGGATAAGTGGGTTCCTTGAGGTTGCATAGTTGGCCTAGACCCATGTTCTGGAACAGTCCTTCAATGTCTGCTTTGATTCCCAATATTGTCATCGTCTCAGGACATGCTAGTTGTGTAGCCGGAACGGCTACCTTCTTCATGTTGTTGTAGTGGGTGGTATCAGACTTATCCCACTTCTTTGGCCTTTGCTTCTCCAGCTGTGACGAACCCTCTTCTTGTGTGTTTTTCTTTGCTGATGTTTTCGTGCGCTTCATTCTCTACAAAATAGAATCATTGCTCTCAACATGGTTATAATCAATTAAGAACTCAAAGCAACATGAAAATGAAAAGCGAAATCGAGTTGTGATAAAAAAAAAACGAAATTGAAAAAAATTCTCTATCCCTAAATCATCTCAAATCATGTTCCAAACTCGTTGATCACAGACAATTGTGTTCTATTCCATGTTTAAACATCTGTTTCATGCATATTTGATCAAGGAATCAACACGGAAATAAGAAATTCACAAAACCCAAAAAATTGCTCAAGAACACGATTTCAGAATGTGGAGATTCGCGGAGTATACCTGTCTTAGGGTGAAGACGAGTGTAGGAATCAGGTAGAGCTCGAAAAATCAAGTGGAATAGAGCCCAAAATTGTTCAAATCGGATGATTATAGAGAGAGAAAGGGGGGGGGGCGAATTATAGGGGAAATCGGAGGGGATGAGAGTTCTAAGGTTTAGATCCAAAAAAGGTCGGGTTTTGCCTTATAATTCTGTTTTCCGAACACGCATCGATCGATGCGTTTTTTTTCTATAACGCATCGATCGATCACATTCTTACGGCCCGGGCCATCTTGGTAATCGATCGATGCGTTTTTGTTCTATAACGCATCGATCGATGCGTTTTTAAAAAAACATACAAGATTTTCCGAGGAAATTCCGAGGAACAATTCAGATTGTCGATCGATCGATGGGATACTCTCATCGATCGATCACAATCTTACGGCCCGGTCCATCCTAGTAATCGATCGATGCGTTTTTGTTCTATAACGCATCGATCGATGCATTTTTAAAAAAACATACAAGATTTTCCGAGGAAATTCCGAGGAACAATTCAGATTGTCGATAGATCGATGGGATACTCTCATCGATCGATCACAATCTTACGGCCCGGTCCATCCTAGTAATCGATCGATGCGTTTTTGTTCTATAACGCATCGATCGATGCATTTTTAAAAAAACATACAAGATTTTCCGAGGAACAATTCAGATTGTCGATAGATCGATGGGATACTCTCATCGATCGATCACAATCTTACGGCCCGGGCCATCTTAGTAATCGATCGATTTGTTTTTGTTCAAAAACGCATCGATCGATGCGTTTTTTTAAAAAAAATTACGTTTTGAAACCCCAAACACTAGTTCGTCGGAATTTCCTCGGAATATTCCGAGGAAATTTCGACGAAGAAGAGGGTTTCCTCGGAGTTCCCTCGGAATAATCCGAGGAAATTCCGAGGAAATAGGGTTTTTAAACCGAAAACAACGTTTTGCCGTTTGAATAACACCTATATAACCCTTATTAAGTGTCTTACGTTCATTATGAAGTCAAAAATTTGTTCCTTACCGTATAATTAACACTTTTCCGATTGTATGAACGAAATCTCGCAACATAAGAGAAACACTTATACCTTTTAATGAACGGTAAAGGGAATACTTTCAATTAGTTTTGAAATTTGTTATTTCATGGTTTATGCTCATGTATACAAAGAATCCTCAATGGTATGCATTACAATTGTATAAGAAATGAAATACGGCAAAAAAAATTGATGTTTTGAAACCCCAAACACTAGTTCCTCGGTATTTCCTCGGAATATTCCGAGGAAATTCCGACGGATATTTTACTATCTGTCGGAATTTCCTCGGAATATTTTCATTTTACCGGGCAAATATTTCGCGAAAATTGAAATTAGAATTCCGACGGAATTCCGACGGATAATGTCCGTCGGACCCTAGGTTTTATAACCACGAGCCCCTTCTTCTTCCCCATTTCTCTCTTCTTCCTCTGCGCGACTCCTCTCTTTCTCTCCGGCGATTTCCCCCTGAAATCCGACGATATCTCCGGCGATCTCCCTCTTCTCTTACACAAATCATGTAAGGACCCTATCCCACTCTCTTAGGTTCTATTTGTTAGGTTTTTGTGTAGTTTTGATAGATTTTTGTTAGGGTGATTGGTTAGGATTGTGATTTGGTTGTATAATAGGTTTAGAATTGTGATTTGGTTGAATAATTTGTTTTGTTGAATTGATTTAGAATTTTTTTATAATTTTTTTATTTTTTGTATTTATAAAATCGATTTTTGTATATAAAATCGATTTTTGTATTTTACAAAACGATTTTTCTATATAAATTCGATTTTTTGGATTTTACAAAAAAAATTTCTATATAAATTCGATTTTTTGGATTTTACAAAACATTTTAAATATCTATAAAACTTTTTTTGTGATTAAATACTATTATTTGGGATTTAAAAATATTTTTCATATATATATATTATTAAAACTATTTTTTTGTAATTATTAAAAATTTTTATTTATTAAAACTATTTTTGTTTATTAGAACTATTTTATATATTTATTAAAAAAAATTAATATATATAAATCTTTTTCTGTGATTAAATTATTTGGGATTTTTTTTAATAAAAAAAATTAATTTATATATTTCTGTATTTATTAAATATATTTTTTTAATTTACAGGTCTCATGATGATCAGACCCGGCCTCGACAGCGTCGTGGTCGTGGTGGTACGGGGAGCCAGTCTCGGGATTCCAGCCATTTTCAGGATTCCCCTTCGCCCCACAGCTCCAACCATACATCTCCCTCTGCTGCACCCGCTCATGCTCCTCTCGCTCCCGCTGCTGCATCCGCTCCTGTTCCTCCGGGTCCTCCGGGAGTGATGAGGGTTGCGGAGTTGGTTCAACAGCCCGGTCGTGACCATCTTCCGTATCTCACTCCGTATCCACATGGACGGGGTCAAACATGGTAATTAAACATTTTTTTTTCTTTAAATTTGGATTCATTATTAACCGTTTGTTCTTTTAATAAGGTTCAACCGATCCGGGAACGGGATCAGCGCATGGATCAACCGTATGATGTACTCGGCCCTCGACAGTGGACATCCGACTTTCACTCACTTCCCAACCGACAAGCAGGTTCTGTGGTTTCGTCAGTTTGCGGTAAGTATTCTAATTTTTTACTTATATTTTTAATCTTTAATATAAATTTTCTACTAATTGTGTTTTTTTTTCAGCAAGAGTTCAACTGGAATTCCGATGAGACGCTCTTTATCTATCACCACTTCGTCCATAAAGTAATGGACAACTATGGGAAGCAGATCCACGAGTGGAAGAAGAAGTGGGAAATCAATAAGGTTCGATTTAATTTATTAAACAATTTTTTAATTTATTAAACTATTTTTTAATTTATTAAACTTTTTCTTTTTTTTTTAATTAAAAGGTCCCAAAGTCGATGAACGACACGGTCTGGAAGGAGTTGTGTGCGCATTGGGATAAGGAGGAGACGAAAGAAACTTCTTCCACCAACTCCACCAACCGCAGGAGCGACCGTAAAGGGAAGGGCATCTACAAGCATAACTTGGGTGCTCAATCTATTGCCACTCTCGGAGATCGCATGGTAAGTTCAACCGCTTTTTCTTCAATTATTTGAGTTTCAGAATTTAAATTTATTGTGCATTTCTTCTAATTTCTAATGTTTCTTTAATTTTATGTTTTTTTTCAAGGCGGAAGAAAATGATGGCGAGCCGGTCGATGATCTCGCCCTAATGAGGAGGGCGTATACCAACAAGAAGACCGGCCAGATTGATGACGGTCTTGTGAGGGACGTGGTCGACCTGGTCCAAACTCAGGTGGTAGACGAAGTGTCTCAGCTTCAAACCGAGGATGACGCTTCGACGGCTTCGACCAACTTGTCCCGGTTTCGAATCAACGAAATCGTTGAATCCGTAAGTTCTTTTTTTTTAAAGTTCAATTCATTTATTTCTTGGTTTAAATTTCTAAATTTGGCTTTTTTCTATTCAGTCGGTTCCAAAGAAGAAGGGACGTTTGTTCGGTTTGGGTCGTCGCACCCGGTCGGTTCCTCCTTCTTCTGCACCACCGCCCTTTGTTGATCCAGAAGTACTTACGGCTCAGTTGAAGGACAAAGATGATCGAATATCTTTGTTGGAGACCCAGATGGCGGCTCAACAGGCGGGCTATGAGGCACAGAGGAGGCTGAACCAGCAAATGATGGAGATGATGCAGAGGATGTACCCGAACGAGGTGTTCCCGGACGTGCCAGACCCGTAGTTTTTTTTTTCCCCAATCTCGGAATGTTTTATTTTTATTTGTGAAACTTTGAATATTAATTAATATGATTTCAATTTTACTTTTAATTTCATATTTTCGAATTTAAATTTCAGAAATTTTATTTTTTCAAAAAAATTAATATTTTTTACATTCCGAGGAAATTAATTATATTTTTCACTAGATCGATCGATGCGTTTTTGAACAAAAACGCATCGATCGATCCGTTTTTTTAAAAAAATATAGCGAGGGACATTTCCCTCGGAATTTTCCGAGGGACAACTCCCTCGGAAAATTCCGAGGAACGGATCCCTCGGAATATACCGAGGGAACAGTTCCTCGGAATAAACCGAGGAAAAAGTCCGTCGGTATACTCCTATCGATCGATGTATATATGTCCAAACACGCATCGATCGATGAACTTCCGAGGAATTATCCCGACGAAGTTCTACCTCGGTATATTCCGAGGACTTTTCCGACAAACAAGGGATCCTCGGAATTTCCTCGGAAATTTATTTCCTCGGAATTCCGTCGGAAAATTCCGAGGGATTTCAGAGGAAAAAAGAAATTCCGAGGAATTATTTCCGACGACGTGTTTCGTCGGAATTTCGTCGGAATAACGATATTCCGACGAAATTCCGACGATTTTTTTCCTCAGAATCCTTGATGTTTTCTTGTAGTGGATACGTCAATCTATTGCACATAAAGGGATTATTAGGGTTGGTTAATTTCATGGTTCTTCGCAACCAAAGAAGCTAAACTTTCTTCAAAGTCACTACCTTTCTCCTAAGCTTCTTCCCCACCAGAGGAAACTGTCTCCATGGTCGATTTCCACGAGAAAGATTGGTCCTTTCTCAAATCCATGGAAACCGAACAGACCCAGAAGGTCAAAGAGATCGTAAAAGCTGGAGAAGTAACAGAGTCTTCGAGGGTTTTGGTCTCGTTTAGCTCAGAAGCATTCGTTGATCGTCTGGTGGAATCTTCGCCTTCCCAGCTCTTGCTTATAGTCCACGACTCCCTTTTCATGTTAGCCTGCGTCAAAGAGAAATACGACAAAGTCAAATGCTGGCAAGTATAGCTGATCTATGTTCCAGAGATATGGTCTTCTTTAGATGTCGTGTTTCTCTATTTTCTTCCAGCTTTGCCTTTTGGTCTGGACGAGGTGTTCAAGACACTGTCTCAACGTTGTTCCTCAGGTAACAATGTTCTGAACCATGTCTTTGTTGGCTCTTGGTTGGTTTCTAACACAGTTTGGTTTAATGGTTTTGTGACAGGTGCACGAGTTGTAATCAGTCACCCGCAAGGTAGAGAAGGGTTAAAGCAGCAAAGGAAGGAGTTTTCAGATTTGGTTGTCTCTGACTTACCTGTTGTCTTTGTAATCAAACACACGATTCATTTTGAGTAAATCAGAACCTTTTGAAAAGATAAATAATATGTAAAGAAAACTCTTGTGGAGAGATCTTTACATGAAATGAAATAAACTGTGTTCTGGATTACAATCCTCCATAACGCCAAACAAATCCAAAAGTAAACTGTGTATAAAACCTTGTCCAGTAAACTCTATAAAAAGCTTTTTAGAAGATAGTAAACCTCAAGCTGTTGCTTTCCGCAAACAAGCTGTACTCTTCACCTACTGTGCTCTCTTTCTTCTTCTTCATAGTGTTGTCACCAAACGCTTGATCTCCTGAGAGCTGCAGGGAGAAGTCTCCCAAAACCCCAATGGAATCAGCAGGAATCGAGTTACTTCCTGCAACTGGCCCACTAAAGTGGAACAAGGAGAAGTCTTCGCCACAATCAGTTTCCCCAAAACCCCAATGGAATCAGCAGGAATGGCTCGATCTCGTTTACGATTTGTATTTGTATTTTTAATATGCTTTTATGTCATTTTTATTTGAATTTTTATGTATGCTTTTCTTTCATGTTATGAAATCCAATAATTCAACTTACTTGAAATTTTTTTAAGAACTTCGCCAAGTTCTTCCATTGGACGATAAAAAAATTAATTATACTAACAAAGGTTCTAAACTTTTCAAATCATAAAATTAATTACTAATTTATAATCCCAAAATCTGAAGCTTCTCAACTTTTATATAAAAAAAGTTAATGACAAACTACTAAATTACTTATAACCCCAAAATCTGAAGAACAGCCCTCACTAATGATCAATTCATGTCATAGGCCATCATGGCATAGTAACCGGAAGATACGACAGCATCCTCTTTGTATTATCCCACGACTAAATCGTGATCACAGTCTATTATATTTAATAAAAAAATAGAAGAATAATAATAAAGGGTGCCAAAATGCATAAACCAACCCAAACCAAATCATATCATATCTAAGTGGTTCTAAGCTCATATGGATATGAATTAATCCAACCCATTTGACAAATGAATTGGATCAATCGATAACTCATTTTAAGTTTCAAATTGGATCATTCCATAACCCTTTTAAGTTAAAGAGTTCATTGTTTTAATGGTTAACTCATAAATAATAATATTATAGTTTAAATAATTACTAAGTAAAATAATTATTTTTGGAGATGAAAAATATTGCTTAAACTATTATTTTGATGGAAACATGATTTGGTGGAAGCCTCCTTGGACTAAGTGGTTTGATCCAAAAGGGCTTCCACGATTAATCAATTTGGTCCAGTGTAACACCACTGGATCAAACTGCTTTGGTCCACTTGATCAACGAGATTTTACGATTTTGATGGAAACACGATTTTTCAGTTTTGGCGGCAAGATACACGATTTTACGGTTTTAGTGGGAAAACATAATTTTAAGGTTTTGACGAGAAAATTAGATTTTACTATTTTGCGGTTTTGGCGGGAAACACAATTTTGTAATTTTGTTTTGTTGAGAAACACACAATTTTGTGATTTTGGCGGAAAGTGATTTCATTAGGAAAACACGACATTGCGGCTATTCTTCTCTTTTGGTTTGGTCAATTTTTTTTTTTTTTTTTTTTTTGAGTTTATGTTACTAATAGATGTTTATTGGTTTGGTTATGGATAACTCATTATCCATAACAATCCAAACCATTTATCAAATCCAATAAATCCATTAATAATTATATCCATTAATTCATTTATATCCAATTTTCTATCCATTAAGATCCATGGTGTAGATTGAGTTGGATTGACCCATTGATTTTAACACATTTTGACACCCCTAACTGTAATGGTTGTTTTAATTTTCTACTAGACCTCGATCCGCGCAACCGCGCGGACTTTGTTTTTATTTATTTTTATATAAATATTTTGTTTTTAATTTTAAATTGGTATATATTAGTATAATATATGTGTCTATCAATTTTTAAAACACAATAAGTTTACGGTATATTTTTTCATGGAATAGATTGTTTCAAACTTTCATATGTATTTGTATCTTCTTCTATATATATATTTTTGGATTATTATTTCATTATTAAAATCGTAACTATATATATATAAAGATTAGTAAAATATTGTTTTATTGTCATATTCAAAGATATTGTAACATTTCAAAAATTTAAAAAGTTTTTAAAAAATTAATTTTTTCGCTTCATAGATTTATATTATCGAGTAAATAATTAAGCATTTAGTTTTTGTTTAATTTTTAAAATAAACTATATAGTTTAAAATTTGTTTTCATTGGTTTAAGGTAGTAAAGATTAATCATTGTTAGATAATATGATTTTTGTTATTTTAAGAAAAATCTTTATAATTTTAAAAGTTAATATCGACAAATATTTAAATATTCAATATATAGAAGTATAGTATTACAACATTAAATTGTATTTATTTAATTTATACTATCTATAAATCCAATGGATCATCTATTCTTTAAATCCAATTATTAATAGCCCAATAAAAATTTCTGGTAGATCCAAAATTTAAATGATAAGATTAGAGATTAAATGTAACATGATTTTCTAAGAATATGTACATTAGGTACATTTTTTTAAAAAAAATCACACATGAATCAGAGTTGTGACTTCTGTTTTAATATATAAGATATATATATATAGAGATGACAGTTGTTTTGGTAAAGCTTTGTGGAACGACAAGTGATTAAGTTGAGAAGCCGATTGCTAATTGCTACCAGATAAATTTAGCATGGAGAGTGAAGTTCAGCGTCCACTAGCTGATTTTCCAGTGAACATATGGGAAGATATCTTAAATTCCTTCTCAAAGTCTGAACTTGTACGTATATTCTTTTCATATAATTTTATGCATTATTTATATATTGGATCCTTTGTAGTAGTCTACCGTCATTTGATTCACTGATAACAATTCACTTCCGTATAGGGAAGTGATTCACTTAAAGAGAAGCATATTACTCTAAAGGAGACTGTGAATGAGTCGTTTACGGCGTCAAGAGCGAATCCAATAGAGAACATCATGTTCATCGACACGCTATGTTGCATTAATTGGTGTCTCCTATCATTTTGAAAAAGATATCACAGAGCAACTGGAGAAGTTGTTTGATTGTCCTGATTTTAATCAGAAGATAAGACAAGACGGAGGTGATTTGTGCACGGTTGGAATAGTTTTCCAGGTTTTCAGGCTATTTGGGTTCAAACTTCCTGCTGGTAATTATTTTATTACATAAAACATTTCAAATGGAATTATATGAGTGAAGTTTTCTAGAACGTTTGCATGGTTTTGATTTAACGCTTTTTTAATTATATCCATGTCTTAAGATGTGTTTAAAAACTTCGAAGACGAGGATGGGAAGTTCAAAGCACACTTAGTGGCAGATGCAAGGGGCATGTTAAGCTTGTATGAAGCGGCACAGTGGAGAATTCCTGGAGAAGACATTCTTGACGAAGCTCTCGCCTTCTCAAATTCTCAGTTGGAAGAAATCTCTTCTCGGTCTAGCCCTCATCTCGCAATACCCATCAAGAAGGCCCTAAAACATCCATTTCACAAAGGCATATCGAGGATAGAAACGAGGCAATATATCTCATACTACGAGGCAGAAGAGAAGTGTGATGCAACATTACTTGAATTTGCAAAGATCGACTTTAATTTGCTGCAAATGCTGCACCGCCAAGAGCTTGCTTGTGTAACAAGGTAACTAACTCGGCAGCTCCAACATATACGTATTAGTCTTCATTGACCTTGACCTTCTCCATTACATTTCAGGTGGCACAAAGAAATGGAGTTTGAATCTAAAATAACATACACAAGACATATAGTAGCCGAGGCCTACTTGTGGGCACTTGGAACATACTTTGAACCTGAATATTCTCAAGCACGGGTTGCATTAGCTATTATAGTCATCTTATACACAGCACTTGATGATGTGTATGATGCGTATGGCACAAAAGAGGAACTTGAGATTTTCACACATGCATTGGAAAAGTACTCGTTTTGCAAAAACATAAGATTTTTCATATTTTTTGTGTGTTTTCAATGTCTGACTTATAATATTTGATGGATCTAATACAGGTGGCTTCCCGAAGCCCCTACCGGGATACCTGATAGCATGAAACACTTTTACCGTGTCATAGTAGATTTCTACGAAAAACTCAGCATGATCTTGAGAAGGAAGGGAGGTCAGGCTGTGGCTTCCATCTTAAGAAATCAGTTAAGGCCCTAAGAATCAATTATTTTAGAACAAATGTTTTTTTTTTCTTTTGAACTTCATATATTCAGACCTAAGTGAATTCTTCATAATCAGTTGAAAGCAACAGCCAATGGATACATGCAAGAGGCAAAGTGGTTGAAAAAGGATTACACTGCTAAGTTCGACGAATACAAAGAGAGTGCTATCGTGTCTTCCGGTTACTATGGCATCATGGCCGTGACGTTCGCGGGAATGGGAGATGTCGCAAAACTTGATGCTTTTGAATGGTTAAGCTCGCATCCTAAAATTAGGGTAGCATCTGAGGTACTCTGTCGATTCACAGATGACATTATAGCTACGAGGTGAGCACAAACTATATATAATATAAGTATATCAAAATTAAAAATATACGTATATCATTAAATACATTTACTTTTCCAGAGTATAAAATTTTTTGACATATTGACATATTAACTAATGATTGCAGTTTGAACGCAAAAGGAAACATGTGGCGACAGGCATCAATTGTTACATGAAGCAATTTGGTGTTTCCAAGGAGCGAGCCGCAGAAGAAATATTCAACATTGTTTCAAATGCTTGGAAAGATTTGAACCAAGAGCTAATGAGGCCTCACTCAGTTAATTTCTCTTTATTGATGCCAATTCTTAACCTTTCACGTGTCATCCATGTTTTCTATAGGTACCAAGATGCTTACACCCACCCCGAGTTCTTGAAAGAGCACGTCGTCTCTTTGCTCGTTGAAAATATCCCCATTTGAGAATGTTGTGGTGGTGGTGACTATACCAATGAATGGCCAGATAAATCGCCAGATAAATTTCTCTTATTACGGCAGTTGAACTCTTTCGCTCTCCAGCATGTCATTTGTATTTTTTTCAGTCCCTTTCTAAATAAATCTGTATTTGTGCTGTACTTGTAATTTTGTATTCATGGTTAGTAGTAAGTTATTTCCATTTCGTCAAGTCAATCTTTTTGTATTTTGTTTCAAAATTATTAAGAATATGGATTTGAAATATGTAAGATTAATATATATATATATATATGTATATATACCATGTTTTATTTATACATTTGATGAAAAAAACTGAGTAATTTAAGACAACTATACAAATGACATATTTTTGGCTAAGCTGAATTTTTGATGAAACGCTATGTAAATACTATGTTGAGAAATTACCCAAAATAACACATTTTCAATACTATTTCGCTAAAATACCTTCCTGAAAGCATAAGCAAATTTACCATTAATTTTAAATGGGGAAAACACCTTAGAAAAATTGTTTGAAATACCATAAGTTAGATTCCACTTTTATAATGATAAATTATAATTTATAATAGTTTATAAACCTTACAAATGATTTAATAAAATTTTATATAACATTTTAAAACCCCTTATGAATGTTTAATAAACCCTTATAAATTTTTGAAACTTTTATAAATAATATCGTAATTTTGTAAACTCTAGTAAATGAATTTGTAAGTTATATTTAGAGTTTATAAATCATTATATGAGTTCTTATATACATAATGGGTTATAAATTCAACTGGAATTCGTCATATTCATTTCTTGAAGTTTGCTTCAACTTGTAAACCCATTCCTTAATAATTTTATAAGTTTTACATGGGTTTTATAAAGTTATTTCTTTTTTGCCTTGATCAGAATATTCTTCGAAATCTCCAAGCGATTGTGAAGATAAGAGAATACACAAGTTGAGGAATAGGCTCTCCAGGATATGAAATTCAGTAATTAATCTTTGATGGAGACCTGACAGAGAATCCAGATAATGATGTGAATTATAGATAATGATATGTTGTACTTATCTAAATACATAGTCCTCTCGTGATAAGGACTTAATCTCTTGTATATATACTCATGTACTTTCATCAATACGACACACACTTTACAATCTATTTTATGGTATCAGAGCAGGTTCGATCTTAACCTAAATTTTTTTACGATCTGCTCTACAAACCGACTTCCGCTTACATACTCGTGTTCACTTTAGAACATGGTTACTTCCTCTACTACTTCTTCTACCGCCCTTGCCTCTACTACTGAAAATTAATCCTCGGATTTTTCTTTTTCTCTTCATCCCTCGGATAACCCTGGTGCACTTATCACACCGGTGGTTCTTAAAGGTGATAACTACTCAGAATGGGCAACTGAGTTTTGAAACTCACTCCAAGCAAAACAGAAAATAGGGTTTCTGAATGGTACCGTAGAGAAACCAAATTCAAACCCTGATCTTGCGCGATGGACTTCCATCAACTCTATGATCGTTGGATGGATGCGTACCTCCATTGATCTGCAGATTCTCTCTACTGTCTCTCACGTCGCTGACGCGGCAAAGCTTTGGGATTCTCTGAAATCTCGCTTCTCCGTCAAGAACAGCGTTCGGAAACATCTTCTAGAGGATGAAATTACAAACTGTAGACAGAATGGCCAGTCTGTCCTCGAATACTTCGGTCGTCTAACCAAACTCTGGGAAGAATTACAAAGTTTCAAGACAACAGTCTCATGTACGTGTCTGATCTTGACAAGGAAAGAGAAGATGCCAAGGTTCACAAGTTTCTTCGGTCTCGATGAATCACGTTTCAGTACCGTTCGTTCCCAGATCATAGATGACGATCCACTACCTGATCTCAACATCGTCTATTCTCGAGTCATTCGTGCTGAACAACACTTGAATACTATGCGTACTACTGAAATCAAGCAGGATGCTGTTGGATTCTCAGTCAAAACAGAGTCTCCACAACCTGTTACTTCTTCAGCTGCGGCTTCTATGTCCTCTCGCAACCGGGACGCTAATCGTTCTTGCACCCACTGCAAACGCAAGGGTCATGAGGCAGCAGAGTGTTTCCTACTACACGGTTATCCTGACTGGTTTCTTGAGCAACAACAACAACGTCAATCTCAGGGACAAGGACGAGGTGGCCGAAACTCTACTTCAGGTGGTCGTGGTCATGGACGTGTTAACTCTGCTTCTGCAACTACCAGAAATACTCCTACTTCTTCTCAAGATCAAATTGCGACGTTCATCAGCCTAATTCAGTCTCAAAACAATCAGTTCTCTACTGATTGGTTGTCTGGTAAGACAAATCTTACAGATGTTTTATTAGATACTGGAGCCTCTCATCATATGACTGGTGATCTGTCTCTTCTCCACGATAGTATCGACATTGTCCCGTCGGCGGTTACATTCCCTGACGGCACAGCTTCTAGAGCCACTAAGATCGGCAGATTACGTTTAACTAAAGATTACTCTCTGATCAACGTTCTATACGTGCCGAATTTTAACTGCACCTTGATATTTATATCAAAGCTTCTTAAACAGACGCGTTGCATCGCTATCTTTACTGATACACTTTGTGTTTTGCAGGACCGTTTTATGAGGACTCTGATTGGAGCAAGTGAAGAGAGAGAGGGGGGGTTTACTATTTCAAAGGGTCACAGTTGCTAGAGCTAATCAGACTGGAAAAGAAAAGATATCACCTACAGTTTTATGGCACCGACGACTTGGACATCCTTCATACAAGATGCTTTCTTCCTTACCTATGTTTTCTGATTTGCGTGTTGATTTAGAAACTCCTGCGTGTGAGATTTGTTTTAAAGCAAAACAAACACGTTCAATTTTTCGAGATAGTTTTAATAAAGCTTCAGCACCTTTTGAGTTAATTCACTGCGATGTTTGGGGCCCTTACCGTACTCTTTCCTCTTGTGGCGCTGCATATTTTTTAACTGTGGTTGATGATTATTCCAGAGCAGTCTGGACCTACCTTATGCTCGAAAAATCTGAAGTCCAAAACCTTTTACGAAACTTCTGTGCAATGAGTGAAAAACAGTTCGGCAAACAAGTCAAATGCATTCCCTCAGATAATGGTACCGAGTTCACGGTGTTGACTTCCTACCTACGGCAACAAGGGATACAACACCAAACTTCCTGCGTTGACACACCAACAGAATGGCCGTGTGGAACGTAAGCACCGTCACATATTAAATGTTGCTCTCTCCCTTCTCTTCCAAGCTAAGTTACCAGTTTCCTTTTGGGGTGAGAGTATTCTTACTGCTTCTCACCTGATCAATCGCACGCCTACACCACTTCTGCAAGGGAGAATTCCTTACGAACTTCTCCATGGAGTTGTGCCTTCGTTTGACTCTTTACGCATCTTCGGTTGTTTGTGCTATGAGCATCGACGACCGCGAGACAGAGATAAGTTTGGAGATCGCAGTCGCAAATGCTTGTTTGTAGGATATCTTTATGGAAAGAAAGCTTGGAAGTTATTTGACATTGATAAAAATGAGTTCTTCGCTAGTCGTGACGTGGTGTTTCTTGAAGATCAATTCCCTGGAACTTAAGATACTGAATATGTCACGCCTCCTGTTTATCAACCTGACGTCGCTATTGATGATTGGATATCACCAGTTTCTTCTTCACCTTCGATGATCACCACACCCCTGACTACTGATACACACCCGCCGTCTCCTACTACTACAGTTCCTGTTACCACTTCTATCTCTCCTCCTGAGACTGTTACTTCACCAACCCGGCCTTACCCGCTCCATCCTCTGTTGAGCAGTCAGACTGTCTCTCTCCTGGTCTCCCACTACTACTTGGTCGTGGTCATAGATCACACAAACCGCCTGTTCTTCTTAAGGACTATGTCGTCAACGCCACACAACTCCAAGAACCCCCTCTCGCTTCATCTTCCTCTGTTTCGGGTTCCTCTATCATAGTCTCAGGTACTACACCTTACCCTATCTCTACTTACCTCTCACGGGCAAACTTTTCCGCAGGACACAAAGCGTTTGTTGCAGCTCTGACATCAAATGTTGAACCTCGCAACTATAAGGAAGCTTGTCTCGATGATGAATGGAATGACTCCATGACTGATGAATATGCAGCTCTTGAAGGTCAACACACATGGGACGTCACTTCTCTTCCTCGGGCAAGAAAGCGATTGCTTGTCAATGGATCTATAAGAACAAGTATCTTTCAAATGGCAAGATCTTTCGTCGCAAGTCTCGTGTGGTTGCTTGTGGTAATCGACAACGAGAAGGTCTCGACTACACCGGCACTTTTGCGCCAGTCGCAAAGCCCAACTACCGCTCGACTATTACTTCAAATCGCCGCAGCAAAGAAGTGGGAAATACATCAAATGGACGTCCACAACGCCTTCTTGCACGGTGATCTAAAAGAAGAGGTTTATATGAAGTTTCCTCCTGGCTTCGAACATCCTGATCCTACCAAAGTGTGTCGCTTACGCAAGTCTATCTACGGTCTCAAGCAGTCTCCCCGTTGCTGGTTCGTAAAGCTCCGGACAGCTTTGAAAGACTATGGTTTCAAGCAAAGCAGGGCTGACTACTCACACTTCTCGTTGATCAAGGGTAACATCTCATTACACATTTTGATATATGTCGACGACTTCATTGTAGCCGGCAACGACATCTCTACTATTCAGAAGTTTAAGAACTATCTGAGCAAGTGCTTTCACATGAAAGATATGGGCAAACTCAAGTACTTTCTTGGCATTGAAGTTGCTCGCAATAGTGAAGGTATCTTCTTGTCTCAGCGAAAGTATGCGTTGGATATTGTCTCTGAGACTGGCTTATTGGGCTATAAACCATGTTCAACGCCTATAGAACTCAATCATAAACTGGCTCTGGCTGTTAGTCCCAACTTTGCTGATCCAGAGGCTTATCGTCGTCTAATAGGGCGCCTTATCTACCTCACTTTTACTCGACCTGAGATCTGTTACGCTGTCCACATACTTGCACAGTTCATGCAGTCTCCACTACAGGTCCATTGGGACGCAGCTTTGCGAACGGTACGCTATCTCAAAGGCTCTCCTGATCATGGCATACTACTACGCGCTGACTCTGATCTCTCCATTCGAGCCTATTGTGACTCCGACTGGAACTGTTGTCCTTTGACGCGACAATCACTCAGCGCTTATATTGTTCTCCTAGGTTCGTCTCCCATCTCTTGGAAAACGAAGAAACAAAAGATGGTTTCGTTATCCTCAGCTGAGGCCGTGTATCGGTCCATGGCAGCATCTTTAAAAGAGCTCAAGTGGATCAAGCAACTGCTGCGTGCGTTTGACATACCTCATGATCACCCAATGCAACTCTTCTGTGACAGCAAAGCGGCCATTTACATTGCGGCTAACCCAGTTTTCCATGAACGAACGAAACATATTGAGTCGGACTGCAATTTTGTTCGCGATGCTGTCGAGGACAAGCTGATTACTACAGAACATATCAGAACCACTGAGCAGCCTGGCAGACATTCTCACCAAGGCCCTACCAACAACTACATTTTCTTATCTACTGTCCAAGCTGGAGATTCAAAATCTTTCACCTCCAACTTGCGGGGGGGGGGGGGGGGGGTATAGAGATAATGATGTGAATTATAGATAATGATATGTTGTACTTATCTAAATACATAGTCCTCTCGTGATAAGGACTTAATCTCTTGTATATACTCACGTACTTTCATCAATACGACACACACTTTACAATCTATTTTATCCATCATTAACATTTGATAAGAGAATGTAATCAAAGCTGATTTATGATTGGTGATGAACTTACTAGTTAATGAACATGGTGGCACTAGACCATAGAAACAGTACAAAGAACACAACAATAATCAAATGGCAGAGCAGAGTGAGAAGGTGATATTCCATCAACTCAAATAAAACATAGGCGGTTGTAGCACCACCAGACATCCTCTTGTTCTTGTGGAAGAATACCATCAGCAGCTGTAAATAGTAAGGATCAATTTAGGTAAAACATTGCAAACACTATCCACTCAATCACTCAACATTTGATCAACGAGTATACTAGACATCCAGATTCAAATCACAAATCTCATAAAAGTAAACACCAATCTGAAAATAACCTACAGATTCTACATATGAACTGATGAAACCATCCTCAGTGGAAAAGGTTACCTCACAGGAGAGAACCAGAACCGAAGAAGACAATCAAATTTCGTAATCCACACATGAACGAACGGCTTTCCTTACGAATCAAGCTAAAAGACCCGTGGAAGCTTCCATCGAGATTTCGATGAGACGGAAACGAAGAGGGCTATACGCAAGGACATGCAAGACTATTACAGTACATATAGGTTTATAATCTGGTTTATTTTATACTGGTGGTTAAGTTTCCTTTAGCTTATTCCACTTATATTTAAACTGTAATAAGTATGAAATTTACAATTTGAGAAATATAATTCATACATTTTGATATGGTAGCATAGCCTAACAACCTTCCTAATGACGATGCGTATTTCTCAACTCTAATCCATCACTGACTTCATTACTCTAATCAATTTTTTCGAGAATACTGAGCTTTTCTTCTTCATTTTGCGTGTTCTTGTTTTTCTTCTTTTATTTTCGCAATCAACGATTGAAGTTTGGATCCAATTCGTTTGATTTCTTTGCCCGGTTCTTGATTCATTTTGTCTTCTTGATTCGTTTCCTAGCTTGATTTGTCTTCATTGCTTCTTGATTTGTTCTCAATCATGGAATCAACTGTGAACAATCTTCAATTTTTGCATCATTACGAGAATTCGTACTTTCTTCACGGCTCTCTGATCATGCTGGCTTGGTTTTAGTTACATCTTGACTGATTTCTGGAGCTAAATTTCATTCTTGGTGTCGCTCTATACGTCTTGTTCTCAATATCCGCTATAAGTTTGGATTTATTGATAGTATGATTCCAAACCCCTTGATAATCATCGTGATTCTGGTTCTTCGTCCTGTTATAACGATATGGTTTGCTACTTGGTTGATGAGTTCAGTTTTCAAGAAAATTGGTCAGAGTTTTCTCTTTATGTCCACTGCTGAATCTATATGGAAGAACTTGCTTACTTGATTTGAACATGATGATGTATCTAGAGTCTATGATATAGAACAATGTTTAAGTATTTTTCAGTAAGGATCTATGGTTGTTACAACCTACTATACTAAGATAGTAACGCTTTTGGAAGAATACAAGAACTATGTTGAATATTTCATTAAATTCTAGTGTTGTTAAATTATGTATTTTGTCAATTATTTTAAATTTTGTGTTCTTGGATTAAGTCTTTGTAACCATTCTTCTCAAATACTTTAATTTAATTTCTTGTGTTATTGAATTTAACAGTTTTCTAATTTTATTAAATATTTATGTTATATAATTGGTGGATTTTGAGATACTGGTATTTGAAAAGAATTTAATGAAAATTTTATTATAAAAGGGACCAATTATGTGCTTTTAAACTATGATTTGAAGATAATTCTTTATATTTATCTATCCGATATGTACATCAATAGTTATTATATGATAGCTTTAAGAATATAATTTTCATTATAATTTGTTAAAGTATATTACCATGACGATGAATGAAAAAAATATTATTGTCATAATCCATGTTGTATTGATGGACAAACCCTTTCAATTATTCTTCTCAAAATTATCCATAAATTAGTTAAGACAATTTTTTTTAAAAACTTTTTATATTCAGATAAGATGTTTTTTTGTTATTCAATTTTTTTGTTAATCAAAATTTTATTCAAAACTTTTATTTTTTATTTGACTGTTCCATTTAATATCTTTTTGTTTCCATGATATATAAAAGTTTAGTTTTACTATTTTAATAAATCCAATTTATTTGGAATCTCCTTATATACAAAGAAAAAACTTCATGGAATTAGTTTCTATTAAATTTATTTGCATTCCTTTGAAACTTAAAACATAAGAATTAGATAAATGTATTAAAACTCATCAAACATTTTTAAATATTTACTTATTTCTTCAACTAATTTTTTTCAAATCAATAAAATTATTACCTACTCTTTAGATTCAAAATCCAATAAATTTTCACATTTTTACTAGAGGTAAAAATATTACTATTTAGATAAATGAGGTTACTGGTATGGCAAAGCTTCTTTTTGATTAAATAATTAAAGTGGCTAAAATAGGTTTTACTAAAGAGTCAAATGACAATTTTATCTTATTTAAAATTTTATTTAATTATTTATTTAATATATAAAAATATATTTTTCATTTTATAAAAATGATTTTTTCTTAAGAAAATTAGGAAAACCTTTCTAAACATATATGATATCTACCTGAATTTATAAGTTGTTTTCCCCCAAATTCATAAATGCCTTAATAAATGTGTAAATAGACCTATGAATGCAACTTGTATGTATATTTAAGAATGTCTTCCTAAATGTGTATGTCTTCTTCTCAAATTTGATTTATATGCATATTAAAAAAATCCTATTTAATATACTAGGGCCGGCCCGCTCTACGGACGGGATAAAAATTAAGAAACAATTTAAACAGTTAGAATGAATGTTTAATATAAATTTGTATCATATAAAAAATACATATTAGTTAAATATTGTACATGTTAATGTATTTGAATACTAAATAGACTATGAAACTACCAATATTTGCTTTGATTAGGGATATTTGCTTGCTTTGATTACTGTTGAATGAACTATGTAAATTAAATTGCTTGGTAAGCTGTTAGTACAACACTATATGTCATGTCTTGAGATTTTTGCTCTTATACCATCTTTCTTCTGAGGTTGGGACGTTCATCGGGTTTAGTTGTACGTGGATGTTGTTTTGATTAAGTTATTTAAAGTAGTTTTCTTTCGTGGTTATATACATGCAGGTTTCCTTCTTCTTTATTTGACCAAATATTGGAAATTATAAATATACCCTACCACTAAAAATATTTCTATGTATATATAATTTAAAAAAAAAATATTATTAATTTTTATTCCACCTTGATTAGGACAATAAGTTTGAATATATCTTAAACCACAAATCATAAATATTCTCAGTCTTATACATTTTTTTTCTTCAAGTTATTATTAATTTTATTTCCTTTTATACATTTCTCTTAATATTTATGTATGCATCCATAATACTTTTTAAAAAGGATTTTTCATTAACTAATGTATTTATTGTAGTTTTAAATATATTATAGTTTTCATGCACTTGATTAAATTTTTTTGGCATTGGTGGTATTTGAAGTAGTTGAAAACCTGAATGAATATTTACTTTCATAAAAATTTTGGTGTATGTTTAAAAATAAAAATTTGTAAAGGCTTTTAAATCATATGAATATAATATTCAACACACTACTATTAACCGTTTATATACTTACAATTCTGACGTAAGTAATTGCAAATTTGATGAACTCATAGATTCGTTGTTACTTTATAAATTATCACATGATAAAGTACATAGGGTAAAGATTGCTTTGATGATAATATAACGTCCATATCGTAATGTGTGTGTTTTTTTATTTACTATGTATTAAGAAATAATTAACACATTCAATAATATTAAAGAGTAAAAAGCCATGTCAATTGTTCATAGTATAAGCCCAAAGTTAAACTCAAGCCCAACCAAAGAAATAAAACCCAGAGACACGTGTCGGTCTGTCAGAGAGTGACTTTCCACGTGGATAGCTTAGGAGAAAGACAAACATATTTTATATATATATATATATAATATATTTCAAAAATTTGCGATGATGTTTTTAAATATGTATAATATTTTTATAAATTTAGATATAAAAACATTTCCATAAAGGTAGGACAATGTTATACGTATTTAAGAATATCTTATTATTTATGCATTTAATTCAAATTTAGTAGAGTGTTCATAAATATATATTCATTAAAGTTTCCTAAATACATGTTTAAAATTTATTTTAAATGCATATTTATGAAAAAAAAATTCTAAATTTTATGAAGATATTTATTAATATCTTCTTAAATTTTTTTTAAAATATTAAAAATTTATCAGTATTTTTTCTAAATTTTAGAAATATATTATACTTATTCAGAAATGACTTCATAAACTCGGATTTAAGAAGATGTCATTTAAATACATTCATGAAGATTTTTCTAAACTCAATTCAGTAAAGATATCATGAATATTTAGAAAAGTTTTCATAAACTTTTAGAAGGAAAATTGTTTTTTCAAAAAAAAATTGAAACAAAATGGAAAAAAAATTTAAGGAAATTTTTGAATATTTCAACAACAAAATTTCTATTTAAAAATATTTATTTAATTATATATATATATATATATATATATATATATATATATAATAAAAAGTATAATTATCATTTTACTCTATAATAAAACCTATTTTAATCATTTTTACATTTGTGTGCTATATTTTTAATAAGGAAATTTTTAATGTTATCTTCTATTGGTATTTTGACTATAAAAAAAGAGAAAAAGATAAAAATAGCACTAAATCAAGTTTTTGTTCTCAAACTAGCATTCAAGGTCAAAAGTCACAAAAATAGCATTTAATGTTTTATTAAAAAGTCACAAACTTAGAGTTTAGAGTTAAAGGGTGGGTTTATGATTTAGGTTTAGGGTTTAGGGTTTAGAGTTTAGAGTTTAGGGTTTAGGGTTTAGGATTTAGGGTTTAGGGTTTAGGGTTTAGTGTTTAGGATTTAGGGTTTAGGATTTAGAGTTTAGAGTTTAGGGTTTAGAGTTGAGAAATGAGGTTTTGAGGATAAGATTTCAAATTTTGAAAAATAAAAAATTAAAATTTTCTATGGATAAAAATGTTACGTGGAAATCATTAAGCATTAGAGCATTTTGCCAGCAACATATATATAACTAATAATAAGATAAAGTACATTTTCGAGGGAAAATATAGGAACTAAAATACATCGTGGAGAGACGACGAACCCCAAAAAAAACGGACATGGCGTCTTCATCTTCCTCATCGTCTTTCACGCTTCCCTCTCTGTTTTCCATCGCCGTTCTGATTCTAACTGCCTCAACCGCGGAATCACTGAAATCCCCGTTTAACCCTCGCGACCTCCTTCCACTTCTTCCCAAGCAAGTCTCGTGGCCGATTCTCAATTCCCTCTACGGCGCCGCCGATCTGCTCCCCACTTTCATCGGAACAGCGAGCCCAGGGAACGATGACGTCAAGTGGAAAGGCGCTTGTTTCTACGAGAACACGGCTTATTTGGAGTTTCATAACAAGTCTGGCAGCGAGTTTGGTGGAGGCACGCTTCACATTCAGGTGCGAATCAGAACTCAAATTCGAATAGATTTCGACCGCGATTGAGTGTCTATGGGAGTTAATTGTGTATGGGTCCTCTTTCAATTTTGACTATTGCAAGTTTCTGATTTCAATTCAATTGCTAGGGCACGCTTCACATTCAGGTGCAAATAAAACTCAAATTCATGTAGATTTCGTGCACTACGATGGTGATTGACTGTTTATGGGAGTTAATTGTGTATGGGTCCTCTTTCAATTTGACTATTGCAAGTTTCTGATTCGATTCAATTGCTAGGGCACATTGTTGATTTAAGTTGTATTTAACCTTCTTCTCTTGTGGGTAGTCCTTAGGATACGCTTTTTAGTTTTGGGTTTAATCAATTTTAATGAAAGTTGAGTACTTGCTGAGTTTAGTATGTAAAGACTCCATTTTTAAAAAAATCTGTGAGCTTTGTTGTTTCTTGCTTTTGTAGTTGATGTGAAACTGTTTGTAGTGGATTATTCCTAAGTTTTGTTCTTTTGTTTGTGTGTTATGAAGGCGGATAAAGCGCATAGTTGGACTTGCATGGATCTTTATGTCTTTGCAACTCCGTACCGTGTGACATGGACTTGGTACTTCATCTCACGTGCGCACACTGTGGAGTTCCCGGAGTGGGATGGATTAGCCGAGTACGAATATGTAAGATGGTTGTTGCTATGTCTTTTGGTTTCTCAGTTTAGGATGACTTTGTTTTGATGCGATTCTTTGGGTGTGTATCAGGTTAAGAATAAGGGAGTTTCGATATTCCTTATGCACGCGGGGATGTTAGGAACACTTCAAGCGTTATGGGATGTTTTTCCTCTCTTTACCAATACTGGTTGGGGGGAGAGCTCTAACCTCGCGTTTCTTGAGAAGCATATGGGAGCTAAGTTCGACGCTCGTCCTGAACCGTGGGTCACAAACGTTACAACTGATCAAATCCAGTCTGGTGATCTGCTAGCTATCTCGAAGATCCGTGGACGGTGGGGTGGGTTCGAGACTCTTGAGAAGTGGGTGAGCGGGGCGTACGCTGGTCATTCCGCTGTCTGCTTGAGAGACTCCGAAGGGAAACTGTGGGTTGGTGAGTCTGGGAATGAAAACGAGAAGGTAAACAAAACTAAACTTCAGAGTTAAGTTTTAGCAAACAAGAGTTTCGTTTGTTGAAGTGTTTTTGGGTTTGTGATGATCATAGGGAGAAGATGTAATAGCGATCTTACCATGGGAGGAATGGTGGGAATTCGAACTAACAAAGGATGACGCGAATCCTCAGATCGCATTGCTACCTTTGCATCCCGATGTTCGTGCTAAGTTCAACGTTTCTGCTGCGTGGGAGTATGCTCGAAGCATGGAGGGTAAACCGTATGGTTATCATAATTTGATTTTTAGCTGGATCGATACTGTTAGTGAGAACTACCCGCCTCCTCTCGATTCTCATCTTGTAGGTTTTTCTTTTCATTTCTCAGTTCACAACTTTGTCCTTGTGAACGAGTACTCTTTCTAATTAGGAGCTTTTTCTTTCTCTCTCTTTCAGGTTGCGTCTTTCATGACTGTTTGGAGCAAAATGCAGCCTGATTATGCTGCTAATATGTGGAATGAAGCTTTGAACAAGCGTCTCGGACAAAGGTATCACAATTTGTTCCTTTGTTCTTCTTGATATCATTCTCTTACATGTTCTTAATTTTGCAGGGTCTTGATCTTTCTGATGTACTGGTCGAAGTAGAGAAGCGCGGGTCTTCTTTTGACAAATTACTGGCAATACCCGAACAAGACGATTGGATATACAGCGATGGTAAATCAACCTCATGCATTGCTTTCATCCTCGAAATGTACAAAGAAGGTGGCCTATTCGGCTCATTGGCTGATTCTATTCAAGTCACAGAGTTCACGGTGAGAAGCAATACATAAGTCGCAAGCTAGTGCTACCGTGTTATGTGTTAATATTTCAAAATTTTGCAGCTCAAAGATGCTTACATGCTCAACTTCTTCGAGACAAACGCAAGTAGACTTCCTAAATGGTGCAATGACAATGACAGTGTGAAGCTTCCTTACTGTCAGATACTTGGCAAGTACAGAATGCAACTTCCTGGTTACAACACTATGGAACCATACACCCATATGAATGAGCTATGTCCATCTCTGCCTCCAAAGTACAGCAGACCAGACAACTGCTAGAAACCAATTGGAACTCTCAACTGTTTGTCTGTTTGTTAGGACACAAGTTTTAATGTAATACCACGTGTGAAAGCTCTTAACAACTGTTTGTAAATATATAACTCAGGTCTGTAGCATACTCTGATACTACAGGTTATGTAATTGTTTGAATTATTATGAGACGCAAAAAGTAGGAATTAAAAGATTGATCTCTTGGACATATATCTCTTGGTTTAAAGATTGATCTTTTGAACATTTCTCTTGGTTTAGGCCGGTTTAGTCTGGTTTCAATCTCATCTTCCTCGTTAAAGTAGCACTGTAGTAGCTAAGGTTGGAACTTTCGATTGATTCCTATTTTCTAGTGAATGTGAGTTCATTAGGACAGATGATGATGGGCCATGTCGTGGCCCGGACTCACCTGATCCTGTCTCGAAATAACTTCGCCGATAGCATACGGTGTCAAGGCTTGAGGGTTTCAAAAACCCTAAGCATGGAGTCGCAGCAGTCAAAGCGACCCACTTGCCCTTCTTGCGCTAAACCCACGCAGCTCTGCCTCTGCAACCGTATCCGATCTCCGCCTCTGGATAACCAGGTGAGTTTACTATCCTTCAGCACAGCCTCGAGAGAAAACACGCGCTTAACTCAACTCGAATCGCTAGGTTAGGGCTTAAGAACGTTACTGTCACCACCGTTTGCGATGTCCATGACGAGGCTGAGTTCTTGATAAGAGTTAAAGGAGCCTCCTTGGAGCTTGTTGATACCTCAAAGTTAGGTAGTGACAATGTGGATAATGAAAGTTTGAAGCTTTATCAACAATTAGCTGATAAGAGAGGTTCTTGTGAAGAGGATTTGATGAGAATCTCTATGAAGAAACGAGGTGTAATCAGCAATGTCTCCACCTCTCTGATGGAAGATGCTAGTTTTGATGGAATATTGGCTTCTCCTGCAGCCATGGATGTGTTGGCAAAAGGGTTTGTGGTAACGAAGTTCTCGGAAGGGAAGGAAGAGTTTGAGCTCGAGGTTCCTCCCGGATCAGCACTGTTGTTCCCTAGCGAAGGATCTGTGATGATCAACGATCTTAAAGAGAGAGATTTGAAGGTGAGGAATCTGATCGTTTTGATGGGACGTGGTCCAAGGCGAGGAGAATGTACGTTGAGAACCCGTGGCTGAAGCTTTTGTGTAGCCACGTGAAGCTAGAAATCGAAGGTGCGAGTTTGTACAGAGAAGTAAGGAGGCAGCCGAGAGAGGGGTGTTGTCGACGATAGAGAGTATTGTACACGCGATGAAGGAGATGGGGGAAGATACGGAAGGTTTGGATAATATGTTGGATGTTTTTGAATCCATGGTTGGGGATCAAAGAAGATGCAAAGATGAGAACTTTGGAAAAGTTCTCTGAAAGCCAACGGCTTTGCTCTTATAACATTTATTAAGCTGAGATTGCTAATTGTCTTAAGTTCTGATAATTTATGCGAATGTTTCTGGAATGTTCCTTTGACAGCCACTACATTAGCTTCTTGTTGTCTTCATGCTTAGTGGTCTCACCTTACAAGTGCATCATCAAGAATATGGCCGTGTTCGTTTGTACATCTCCATCTGAGTGTTGTTCGTTTTTTCATTTCGTCCATGTATCCAAATGAATCGTCTGAATGCAACCATGTTCGTTTGCTTTTCATTTTTTAACTTTCATCTACATCCAGGTGGACTTGTTAATAAAATGATTAAAATATATTTTTTTACGTTTCGGCGGAAAAATAGCATTTTTACAGTTTTGGCGGGGAAATATTTTTGCGGTTTTTGAAGAAATTGTGTTTTTCGCAAAAAAGTGCATTTTTGTTGTTTTGGTGGAAAATACGTTTTTATGGGTTTGGCGGAAAAATACGTTTTGCGGTTTGGACGGAAAAAGTGTGTTTTGCGGTTTTAGCGGGAAAAATGTTTTTGACAGGAAAAGTTTTTTTCACGATTTTGACGTGAAATGCGTTTTTTTCGATTTTGGCGGGAAAAGTTTTTTCGCGATTTTGGCGGGAAAAGTTTTTTTGCTTTTGGTGGGAAAAGCATTTTTGCGGTTTCGACGAGAAATACATTTTTCTGGTTTCGGTTGGGAAATACATTTTTCCGATTTTGGCGGGGAAAATGCGTTTTTTCCGATTTTGGCGAGAAAATGTGTTTTCCAGTTTTGGCGGGGTAATGTATTTTTCCGGTTTTGCGGGGGGAAAATGCGTTTTTCCGGTTTTGGCGGGGAAAATGCGTTTTCCGGTTTTGGCGGTAAAATTTTGTTTTCCAGTTTTGGTGGGAAAATGCATTTTTCCGGTTTTGGCGGAAAAAATTGTGTTTTGGCGAGGAAAATGCATTTTTCTGGTTTTGGCGGGAAAATTGCATCTTTCCGGTTTGGCGGGCGGGAAAATTGTGTTTTGGCGAGAAAATGCATTTTTCTGGTTTTGGCGGGAAAATTGCGTCTTTCGGTTTTGGCGAGAAAATTGTGTTTTTCGGTTTTGGCGAGAAAATGTTTTTGCGGTTTTGGCCGGGGAAAATGCTTTTGGAGTTTGGCGGGAAATGCGTTTTTGGGTTTTGGCGGAAAAAATGCGTGTTTTTGGGTTTTGGCGGGAAAATGCGTTTTTTTTTGTTTTGGCGGGAAAATGCGATTTTTCGGTTTGGTCGAAATGTGCGGTTTTAATGGTTTGGCCGAAAAATGTGTTTTTATGGAAATGTGTGTTTTACGTTTTTTGCGAAAAAACGCATCTCGCGGTTTTGGCGGGAAAGTGTGTTTTTCATTTTTTGCGAGAAAATGCATTTTTTGGTTATAGTAGAAAAATGTATATGCAAAAAAAATAGAATTTAAGGTTTGAAAATAATATTTTGATTTTAAAAGTTCATTTTTGTCATTTATTATTTTGGACTGAACTAGATGCATCTGCATCCAGATGCACCATCAAGACTCACCTTCGTTTGGGTGAGAATTTGAGATAAGTTTTTAAAAAATCAGCTGGGTGATCCATCTGGATGTAGCATTATAATGCACAAAACGAACATCGATTTGCATCCATCTGGGTGAGCAAACGAACATGGCCTATATTATTAGAGTATTGCCAATGATGAATCATCTGATCCAGCTTCCTGCAATAGAATCACAATAGATAAGAAAAAAAAAATCATTCAGTTTGGCAGCCGTCTAAACAAAGCTGAAATATAATCGTAGCATTAGCGATGTTGAACAAGAGAAGCTAAGTTTGAAGTAAACTGAAGGTTTTGTAGACTATTGGGGTTAGGATGAGTTAAGCAAAAAATCCGGGCCAAAATGCGTAAAATAGGAATATAGGTCTTATTCAGTAAAAACATTTGCTCCTTCCGAATTAACTAACACACGACGAGAGACGAAAAACACTTACCAAAGAGCTCAACAGTGTGTCTTGTCCGAATGCTTTCAACTCGCAGAAGCTTAGCTCTAGCGAAAGACTCGTTTTGTCGCTACGTAATCTCAAGCTCGATTCGTCTCTACAGAATACTATGACCCACCATTCTCCCTCTCTCCAAACCCGCTAAAACAGCGAAGAAGACGAAAGAAAACCGAGCAGGATCAGTCGCCGGAGCCGATGACTAGCCCGACGGCGCCGGTGACGTCAGACCTCCCTTTCGATTTTAGGTATTCCTATTCAGAAACCAACCCGGCAATCAAACCAATTGGGTTCCGTGAACGAAACGGTTCTCTCCGTTCGGACCGGGTCGATTGGACCGGAACTGGACGGGCACTTGCGCTCCAGCTTCTCTGGAGAGTGATCAGAGGCAATGGGCGGGTGGTAAGAGACAAGATTCTCGGCGAGGCGTTGACGGAGGAGGAAGGGCTGAGCTCGTTGAACGGTACCGTCACAGTGATTGTTCACGCCAGATCAATCTCGGTATTGCCCTCTTTCCCTCTCGCTTAAAGCTTTAAACTTGAATGTAGTTTCGTCATGTAACGACTTTGGTTTTATAAAACCATTGCAAAGTAAGAGTCTTTACACTCTTCTTCTTGCTAAAGCTTTAAGCTTTGAATGTAGTTTCTTTCTGTAAAGACTCTCCTTTTTGAATCATTGCAAGTTAAGGTCTGGGATCTTTCATGATCATTATGTACACTTGTCTGATTACTCCTCCATTATTAAGGTCTCTCATGATCCAATTTGAGACTGATCACACTCTGATCACTAGGGAACACACCTTCAAGCTATGTATTCTTCTAAAAGTTCGAGAACCAATGAGTTAAGGTTCTTCTTCCTGTTGTTGTTATGATGTTATTAGGGAAAGGAGGAGTCACACACAATATGATAGATGAATTCATAACCATTGGAAGAAAGCCGAGGCAGTTAGGATTAAATGCTTGGGAGTACCTACTCTTGACATGGACAACATATGCCACCACCTCGAGGTCTCTTATTCAATTCTCAATAACACCATGCTCTATTGGTTCTTGCTTGATCTTACTAGTAGTTTGTGTTTGCCTGACAGGAAAAATCAGGTGGAAAGATTGTATACAGGGACATAAACATCCTAGTTTTGTAGGGGAAGGAACTATGATCCGAAGAGTCGTCCCACCATACCACTCATGTTATGGAAGCCTTACCCACCAA